>NC_057349.1:20492500-20802000 GCF_016509475.1 Prionailurus bengalensis | reverse complement strand
CAGTGGTTTGGGTACTTTATTATGACTGTGAAATCTTGCTGTAGATCTCCGGGAACTCCGGTCTGCAGGCCGAGGGCCTCATTCTTACAGATCAATGTTTATTTGGCCTTTTAGTTCCTGGCAGGTGTCCCCACTAGCTCCTCATGTGCTTCTGGGGGTTGGCATGCCACAGCTGAGTGGGCTGACCCTCTGTGGCCATCCAAAGCTTGAGAAGAATGGACGTGGGTCAGGGCTTTGAGTTAGCTGTTTATGGTTCTTCAAAGGAATCGGGAATTGTAATTTGTCATTTTGATCTCAACTTAAAATTTTAGGGCCTGCGGCTTGGCTTCCAGATGTCTTGGTCAAGAAGTACAGGCCTGTTCAGGACTTTCTAAAATGAAATCAAGTCTTAATTCTTCACAGCTGTGGCCGACAGGCATGGTGTTAGTGATTCAACAGAGTCATTTCAAACTCCATATTTATAATACTTGACTCTCCTTTACCATGAAGTCCCTTTGGGTAAAAGTTATCAAGGAATGATAGGCTCCCCTTTACCCCATCCTTAGGTTTACCCCATGGGAATGTAATAATGGCCAGCAGTGCTGAAGGGAAATAATAAAGAAGCATAAACAGGAGCTGCAAAAACCTGAATGATCCACCAAGACCTGCTAAGCCCACAGGCAGGTCCTGGGGGCCAGGAGACTCCGTCTAGGAGGGAACATGGAGAGCAGAGGTGCTGAAAGCACAGGGAGTCTTAGTGTTCATGCTCAGTGTTGAAGAGAAGCCTGTGTCTGTTTTCAAGATAGTTAATCTCCACATTCTTTGATAATCGAGATAAAGGCTGAAAGTAGGCCAAAGTCCACCCCAATTAAATGAAGCAGGAGAGGCTGAGATTCCAGCACCCCAGAAGAATGGGACCTCCCTGTTGACTCTCAATCTAACCATCCAGGTTGTAAACCAAGTCTAGATTCTGAAGATCAAGCTCCCTGCCCCCCAACATTCTGTGACATTACTGAGACCTGAGATCAAGATCTCAGTGTGGTTCCACAAGGAGCTGGGCTTCCTCCAGCACGTTCTTAATGGCCAGGTTGATTCCATTGGAGGGGCGGGGTAGGGAGGGAGAGCCAGAGACTCTTGGATTAAGACAGGCTGATAAGGCTGGGCGATCTGGAAGGTGCAGCCAGGTCAATGAAGACCAACGTGCCATTTCAACAGCTGCTAATGTTATACTTGCCCTTGTCATTCTAGGAGAGGAGGGAGATAAGAGTAGTCAATTGTTTCTCTGAAAAACCAGTTTTGAGACACCTGGGTGGCTCAGTCAGTTAAGCATCCGACTTCAGCTCAGGTCATGACCTTGCAGTTTGTGGGTTTGAGCCCCATGTTGGGCTCTTTACTGACAGCTCAGAACCTGGAGCCTGCTTCCGATTCTGTCTCCCTCTCTCTCTCTGCCCCACCCAACTCATGCTCGCTCGCTCTCTCTTTCTGTCTCTCTCAAAAATAAAACATTAAAAATAACTTAAAACACAGGTTTCCTCTGGGAAGACTCTTTGGGCTCAGAAGAACGGGGAACCCAGTGTGGGGCGTGCCACCTGGTCCCCAGCCCCTGCCAGGTGTGTAGCCTGCTGAGCAGGGACAACAGCTGTGGGGTGAGCCCAGCACTGCTGAGCAGCCCTGTGCAGAAGCCCTGGCCGGGGTGGCAGCCACCTGCCTGCTTCCCTCCTTCCCACTCACCTGGTTACGTGTGGTTGCCTTGACCTTGTCCCTGGTCTGCCTGTCTCCTCTCTCCATGTCTTCCCTTTTGTTTCTCTCCTGTCCTCTTCTCCTGGCACTGGAAAGGATGGCAGGCAGGCTGCCTGGACACCTGGGACCCGGCTGGCTGCATGGCTCCCACTTTGGCACGATGGTCCCCACCCTTCCCACTCGCTGCCTGCCATGGAAGTCAGGATCATTGCTGGGCCCTTCCCTTCTCATCCAGGACTCATTCCCCTGAGAATCCCCTGATCTTTGGTGCCTGGGAAGCCTGCATTTCACTCCATGTAGCCGATCAGCTTCATAAATAAGCCAGTGGTGGGGCCCAAGCTCTCCCCTCCTACAGCTCCTTTGTGCTTTACTGTCTTCATGGCTTTTTGGGGACGGGTGGCGGGGGGCAGCAAGGAATGCTGGATGTCCTCCTTAGGGTGTATGGGATGTGACCGTTGTGTTCAGGACAGAACAAACATGTGGTACACATGGCCACTGCCTAGGGACACGGATGCCTTGAGGAGGTGCCAGGCCAGCTGGCTGCTTACAGTGGGTCAGAAGCACCCTGTCCTCACTGCGCTGAGCAAGAGAACTGTCTCCCTGCAGTGTCCTGTGAGGCAGTGGTGGCCCCCACTGTCACAGGGGCTCACCCAGGCCCCCGTTAGTCCCACTAGTTCTTGTCTGTAGGTGAGCCGCCCCTCAGGCATCACAGGGAAGAATGGAACGTAAGGTCGGGGAGTAGAGGCTGTCGCCGATGAAACTGAGTGTCAGGGCCGCGGGCCAGAAGCCGAGAAGACAGAGCGGCCAGCCAGAACCGAAGAGGCCGTGGCAGTCCAGCTGGCCGTAGCTGTCCAGGTGAGAGAGGCACTGGAAGGTGAAGCGGGGGCCGAGGACAAGTGAGTGGGTCAGCGAAGAGCTGCGTGTGGTGGGACCCACTGTGTGGGCCTCCAGTGGCCCATCCAGACGGAAACAGCCACCCCCACCCGCTCCCAGCAGGACTCTCAGATGTGGGAATGAGGTGGTGTCTGAAGCGCCGGGATGAGACGCGTGTCACCCTACCCTCCTGCCCATCAGCCTGGACTCCAGGGAACATACCTCCATAGAGCTCGTTCTGTGCTGCCCTCCGCCCCTCCCCCCGAAGCCTCCGCGGTGCACCTGGCTCCTGCACTACCCAGATCGACGAATAACACACACACCTGAGGCTTGGGAGATTGACTACTCCAAAGCAGCCACAGTGCAAAACGGGTGGACCTGGCCACTGGGCATGGACGTGACACTTTCTGTGCCACTGGTTTAATGGCCCAGAAGGCCTGGAAGAGATGCAGGTGTCGCTCGGCAAAGTTTGGGAAGAACGGAGGCTTATGGAGAGCGCATTGTGTGTGGGAGCCTGGCCTTTGCCCCAGCCCCGCTCTGCTTGTCCTCATTTCCGACCAGGACGGTGCCTTTCCCACAACAGAGCCTGGAAGATTTTGCCCAAGGATCTTCATTTGCGGGGGGCAAACAGGCAGGGCTGTCTTAGGTCTTTAAAGGTTCCCCCCTTCTCCCAGTGTGGGGCATCTGAAGCTTTTAAAGCTTGAAAATGTATGGTGAGGGCTGGGGCACCTGGGTGGCTCAGTTGGTTAAGCATCTGAACTCTTGATGTCAGCTCAGGCACGATCTCACGGTTTGTGAGTTCAAGTCCCGTGTCAGGCTCTGTGCTAACGGTGTAGAGCCTCCTTGGACTCTCTGCCTCCCTCTCTCTCTGCCCCTCCCCTACTCGCACTCTCTCTCGGAAGGAAGGAAATGTGTGGTGAGGGAAAATGTTTCTCTCCTATTTAAAAGTAGACCAGGGAGCTACATTTTTCTGGTTATGAAAGAAATTAATCCTGGGGGCTTTTATGATTGGTAGATTTTGTCACCTGGTGACAGTTATTTGCCCCAACCCATCTATGGCTGGGCCCTGCTTATCCACGGTACTCAGGACAACCCCCTTGGGCCTGGTCTGGCTGGGCCAGAATCCTAGCTGGGCTGCTGGGCACTTGCCCTGCCCTCTGCTCTAGGCCAAAGAATCCCCTGGGATGAATGGAAGACAGATTTCACATTATGTGTTCAACTTTGAGAAACCTAGATTCCTTGAAGATGTGTCTCACCTCCCAGACCAGCCTTTGCCACATCTGCATGCCAGAATGCCCAGATAGCCCTGGTGGCAGGGGACCCATTTCCAGTGATCCTGGCTTGAGGGTCTGAGAGAGGGCTTGAATTCCCTGATGAGTCTCACGATGCATCAGACAGAGGACTGTTGCCCTTGGGGAGGTTTGTGTCAGCCTCGGGTCTGTTGCTCTGGTTTGTTTGTCTGTCTGTTACCTCTGTCCAGCAATATGGCTTCTTGTTTCTGCCTTCCCCTTGATTGGCGAGCCCATCTGGACAAAGTCATGTTGCCTTCCTTTCTCCCACTGAGAATTTACTGCATGAACTTTCACTGGGCCTGTCCAGACCATTCATCTAAACAAATATCAAGGGGCCAGGGCAGGAGAATATTTTTCTGCAATCTCTCAGTCCTTAAAAACAAACAAACAAACAAACAAACAAACAAACAAAATGGTGCGTGATGGTGTAATTCCACTGCAGAACCCAGGGCACCGACCCCTGAGTGGCAGACACAAGTATTTTGAGGAGCATTGACCTTCACAAATATTTATACACTCTCAGCCAGCACTTAACATGGAGTTATAAGGAAACTTAAGTGTGGCTTGAAAGTGTAGGAGGAAAAACAGGAGAGTTGAATTCCTCCCTTTCCTCTCTCCGGCCCCAATCTTTACTTAACAACAAAAATGCCAGTGTCTGGCTCTAAAAGAAATAGCTGTTCTTATGGAGAAAGTTCTCTTTGTTGAGCTTTGAGAGAGTCAAATTTGCAGGAGGCTCACAGACAGACCTACTGGTGAAGGTAGAGAAGCAGAGTCCTGCTCTATGACATCATGGTTGGTCTTTCTGGCAGCCGGCCCTCATCCCGAGCCTATCTAGGGACCCACGAGTTGGAACTATTAGGAGATTTCATGGTTTTTATAGCTCTGCCAGGATGTATATTCTTTATTATATTATACTGTCCATGTTCATCAACCTGGGAAGGAAAAGTATCCCAGAAATCTCTGCCTTCCACATGGCGAACAGTTCCAAGCTTGACTTTGGAGAGGTCATGGTCCCCAGCACAGAGAAGGCATTTGGGGGGAAGTTTACTTTGTGGGGATACAGGCTAACTGATGTTGGGTGGGGAAAACTCCAGACTGAGACTGTAAGTAGGAAGATCATATAACTTAGCATCTAACCCAAGAAACCTTCAGGAGCACAAAGAACCAGAGCCTTGGAGTCTTCAAAAGGTTGAACCCTGCTCAAAACTGGCAGGAAAGGAAGGAATGTGCACCCAGGAGGCCCAGGCCTGGGAGCCGCACACACCCCCTTCTCCCCAAGTGCATGGGCAGAGCTTAGGCACATGGCCACACCTAACCGCAGTGGGAAATGTCTAATAGCTGTGTGCCCAGGGGGTAGACGGAGGATATGGGTTTTTACAAACAGACAGCAGCCCTCACCAGGCTGTTCTATGATAGGCTGGCCAGGCTGCTTCCTCGGGGACTTTGCATTTGTCATTCTCACCGTACAGGTTATTCTTCCCCCAAATAGCTTCCTGCCTTACTCCCAATATGCCTGCAGGTCTCTGCTTAGAAGACATGTGAATGGAAAGACAGTCTCAGCAACCCATATGAGATAGTGACCGTCACTTCCCTTGCACCCTGCACTCCCTATCCCTTAACCGTGGAATAATAATTTAGCTAGTCAAGGCCCTTCTTGGCTACGTGGAAGAGAAACAGATTCTAATCAAAGTGCAAACTAATGTAAGAGTATCAGGAACTCCTCCAACCTACAACCAAACACAGGGAATCCAGTGAGGAAGCTGAGACCTAGTCACAAGGAGTGTGTGGTTTGGAATGCCATTACCCTGAACACATGGCTGCCAAGCTGCCCATTCTTGGCTTTCCCCTGGAGTCCCCTTCTCACGGGTCGGGGCATCTGCCTGGCATTAATGAAGTCATGAGCCTGTACTCAGTTGCCAGGGAAGAAGGGCAGGAGCTATCTTGTGGGGGATCGGGCCTTGATTTTCACCTGTCTATGAATTCCCATCTCATTCCAAATGAGAGGTGAACCTGGGAGCTGGGTGGCCCAAACAAGAAGTATCCACCATAGCTGGGTATGGAATTCGGGGTTGACAGCATCATTCTTATGGTATTAAACCTTTTATGTTGTATATTTTTGTTGCTAGGAAGTTTGCTGTACATGGGGCACCTGGGTGGCTCAGTTGGTTAAGCATCCAACTCTTGATTTCAGCTCAGGTCATGATCTCATGGTTGTAAGATCGAGGCCCACATCAGGCTCTACGCTGAGTGTGGAGCCTGCGTGGGATTCTTTCTCTCTCTCTCCCTCTCTCTCTGCCCCTCCCCTGCTTATGCCTGCTCTCTCGTGCACTCTCTCTCTCTCTCAAAAAAACATTTAAAAAAAAGTTTGCTGTCCATCTACCTTATGTTCCTTTGTGGATTATTTTCTTTTTATCTTTGGGTTGCTTTTAAGCATTCCTCTGTATCTAATATACTACAGTTTCACCACATGTGGCCAGACAGGAATTTATTTACTATGCTTAGGATTCATTGTGCCTTTCCAATATAAAGATGTTTGGTTTTCTTCACTTCTAGAAAATCCTCCCCCCACCCCGACACTTTATATATTCAAATATTATTCCCCCATTATTCTCTTCAGAAATTCCTACTAGAAATACACTGGAATTTACATTCTGTCTTCCATTATCTCTTTATAGGAAGAGAGTCCTATTTTTGAGCCATTTCACTCTGGGCTATATTTTGGGAAATTTCTTCAAATTTATTGCTCAGTTCTTTAATCCTGTCTTCGGTTGTGTCTAATCTGATGTTTAAACCATCCATTTCATTTTTATCTTCAATGGTTCTGGTTTTATAAAGTTCTATTTTGTTCTTTCACATCCACCTATCATTTTTTCATGTTCTTTCTCCACAACGTTTTTGCTGTAGCATTTCTATTTCTTACTTTATTTCTTCCATTATTTTAGGTATTCTTTTTTGCAATCTCACTCAGAGACTACTCTTATTGTGGTCTCTGTGTATTCTCTTATATTCTAACTTTAGGGATAATTTATTCCTTTGTGTGCTTGATTTTTTTCTTGAGGGATTGTTTTCAGCAGGAGGTTTGGTCTTGCCTGGTAATGGTGGTTTGTGTGTGTGTGTGTTTAAGCAAGAGTCCTCAGTGCCCTTCTCTGTGAAGACTTCCCTTCAGCATGGCCTTGTGTTCAGTTCTCCCAGGTACTTGAAATTACAGCAAGAGTTGTTCTGCAAGGTGAAAAAGGCAGGTAGGAAGCATGAAAAAATTTAGAATTTAGCAGATCACCTCAAAAAGGTAGCCTCTCTCTCCTCCCAGTGTAGGTGACTGAGTGGAGTCAGTACCATTTGTCTCTTCCCCTTACAAACTCGCGTGTCCTGTCTTACTTTGGGCCAAGCTGTCCAGAAGCACAAGTTAACAGGGAACCCAGTTCAAATAGGCTTTAAACAATTAGGCAATTTACTGGCTCATGTGATTAAAACAGGCATGTGAGTGACCTCAGGCTCTTGCATCCATCAAAATCCATTTTAGATTAGGAACCTTTCTCCAGAGTCCTGCCTTTCATCTCTCTGGAACACTGCTACCAGATTGATCCTGTAGAATCATAGCTCTGAACATGGCGCTCCCTGGCTCAAAACCCTTCACAGGCTTACTTAATGCCTCTGGTAGAAAGTCCCAATCTTTCTGGTTGGTGTTCCAGGCCGTTCATGTCCCATTTTATTCCTCTTGATAACTGACCCTTCTCCGAACTCCCAGTGGGATTTGCCATCCGCACTTGCCTGGAGCGTCTATGCTGTTCTGTATTGGAGTTACTTGTGTACATGTCTCATACTGCCCCTTAGATTCTCTAAGTTCCTGGAGGATGCAAGCTTTGTGTAACCTCTCTTCCTGTTTCCCGCGGTCAGTCTAGCAGAGGGCATGTCACATTAGAGCTGTTCCAGTCAACCGAAACAAATCCAGGCCCTCCCCTTCTTCTAGGTTAGGCCAGGCTCGTGGCTCCCGCATTGCACAGGGCAGGTAGGATGCTTCAGATTCTCACGGGGCTTCCTGTCTTAGGAGTCAGTGCTTTGGTGCAAAGGGCTCAGCACTGGAAGTGAGGCAAGGGACCAGTGCCAGAGTGATTCCTGCTACAGCATCTCTCTCTCTCTCTCTCTCTCTCTCTCTCACTCTCTCACTCTGACGACACTCTCTTGGTTAGGCCCCGCTCCATTACCCTTCCTTTCAGATGCTTTCCTGACCCAGCTGTCCTCACAGCCCCTGGACAGTTTTAGGACTGTGTCTGTTTGAATGATAGCAAACCCTGCCTGGGTGTGGCTTTTACTGTGAATACAGTGCCTTCCAGGTCAGGAGCCCAAGGGGGGTCTGGGGACATCTGTAAACTCTGTCCGTAGGCCTTGCACGTAATGGGCTCACGATGATCATCTGTCGCTTGAAAGAATCCATTCAAGTCAATAATTACACATTGTGTGCCAGTGTGCCCGGCACCCGCCCTGGCGTGAACAAGATGGCATGAACGAGACAGCCAAGCGACCGGGCACGTGATGGAGCTGTTTGGTGACCGCCTTTGTGTCTAGCAGGGGCCAGGTTCGCGTCTGTCATGAGCCCCATACTGGGCCTGGGCTGCAGCAACCCCTCCCGGTGTATGTTTTCAAATGAAAGAATGAGTGGGTTAACGGGTGCATCTTCTGATCTCCTCCGACAGATTATAACAGCAGTGAGTTGAAAACAGCCTGCAGGAAACATGAGCTTTACGTGAGCTTCCAAGACCTGGGATGGCAGGTGAGTTTTCTGGACAGCAAGGCGGACAAATGTCCCTTCACAGCAGCCCTTTCCTATCTTAATGGAGCAGCTACCATCAAAGACTTTGAGTTTTAGGGCTGAGGCGATTCCTTGTGTGAAGGTACTGGGAGCCTTTCCAAATGCCTGGGCTTCTGGAGTAAGGCAGAGGAAGGGCCGAGCCTGCTTGTGCACCAAGAGCCCCCCCTTCCCAGGGAGCCTGGTTGCCAAGTTCTGTGTCCCTCAGGATCCATACTACCGTCCCCAGTGTTCTCCCATTCTTTGCAAAGTCCACAAGGCGTGTGCTTATTTGGGCATTTAAACAAATTGTGTGTATGTGTGTGTGTAAGATTTTACTTTTCAAGCTCTACACCTAATGTGGGACTCGAATTTACAACTCCAAGATCAAGAGTCGCACACTCTCCTGACTGAGCCAGCCAGGCGCCCCACCAATTTTGTGTTTTGAGAAAGCATTGGAGAAACTGCCCTGACAGTTCTCCAATGGCTACAAACTGACTCACCTGAACTATCTAGAGGCGCACAAAGGCTGAGCCCCACAGCTGAGAGCCACCACTAGTTTATGAGCAAATCCTCGGTGACAAGGGATAGGAGATACCATTTACTGTACTCAGGTGGCATTATGAGGAAGGGCATACTCGAGGCCCCTCGGCTGGGGGGGGGGGGGGCAGGTGCAGCCAGCCAGCCACCTGTGTGCTTCCTGGTCTGGCAGGTGGGCAGCAGCTAAGGCCCTGCAGGCTGTGGAAGGAGCGAGGGCTCTGGAGCCAGACAGACCGGGTTCACATCCTGGCTTTGCCACTTGAACGTGAACTTGGCCTCCCTGTGTTGGTCTGCGTAGCTGTGCTACGTGAGGAATACCTTCTCACAGGATTACTAAGAACACAGATGATAGAAGGAATGTATGCTCATCACATGTCATGTCCCTTTGCTTTCGACTAAGGACTGGATCATCGCACCCAAGGGCTATGCTGCCAATTACTGTGATGGAGAATGCTCCTTCCCACTCAACGCACACATGAATGCCACAAACCACGCGATCGTGCAGACGCTGGTGAGCTCCTGGGGACCCTTTTCACTTTAAATTTTTTTATGTTTTTTTTTTTTTTTTTTTTTAGAGAGACAGAGCACAAGTGGGGGGAGGGACAGAGAGGGACACAGAGAATCTGAAGCAGGCTCCAGGCTCTGAGCTGTCAGCACAGAGTCCAACACAGGGCTTACACCCACAAACCGTGAGATCATGACCTGAGCCGAAGTCGGACACTTAACCCACTGAGCCACCCAGGCGCCCTCCCCACTTCGCTTTAAAAATTTTTTTTTTTTTTTCAACGTTTATTTATTTTGGGGACAGAGAGAGACAGAGCATGAATGGGGGAGGGGCAGAGAGAGAGGGAGACAGAATCGGAAGCAGGCTCCAGGCTCCGAGCCATCAGCCCAGAGCCTGACGCGGGGCTCGAACTCACGGACCGCGAGATCGTGACCTGGCTGAAGTCGGACGCTTAACCGACTGCGCCACCCAGGCGCCCCCCCACTTCGCTTTATAGGTAGGAGTCAGCCAGGGTCCGGTATGGCTTCTAACGGTGCCTCTCCCCTTCTGTTTTGGAACAGGTTCACCTTATGAATCCTGAGTATGTCCCCAAACCGTGCTGTGCACCGACCAAACTGAATGCCATCTCGGTTCTTTACTTTGATGACAACTCCAACGTCATCTTGAAAAAATACAGGAATATGGTCGTCAGAGCTTGTGGATGCCACTAACTCAAAACCAGTTGCTGGGGACAGATGCTGCCTTGGGTTCCCAGATGACGTCTGCCTTAAAAACAAACATTCAGAAGCACAGCGAAGGGGGGAGGCGAGGCTTCGAAGCCGTTCAGTGCTGGTTGGTGCCTTACCGCCCACGGAAGATTGTAAAGGGCCTCGTTAATAATTCGCTCACACAGTAAATAACGTGAGTAGTTGTTGGTCTATAGGAAATGGAGTTTGGATGTCTGCAGTATGAAGTCTGGTTAACTAAAGAAACATAACTTTGAAGTATCCCCCCCCCCCACACCCAACAAAAGAAGAAGAGTCCACTGAAATTAGTTTTAGCTTTAGATCAAGCTATTTGTGGCATTAGTGTTTAACAGTAAATAGGGAAAATAATCTTAAAAGGAGTATTCTCAGCTAAAGTATCCACCCGTTCTGTAGTGTTTGTCGAAGGGAGACCTACAGATAATGGAAACTGGGGGGAAATGCCTCTGTTCACAGATTTCATTCCCAGAAAAGTTGGTTTCATGTAGGATCAACAGCCTGGGTCGTCCCCAGGGCTGCGTGGAAGTGCCTTTTGTCTCCGTCACTGCCGTTAGCGTTTGTGCTGGAGTTCTGTTGGTGTGAAAATATACTTATTTCGGTCCAACAAACCATGTCATTTCCACACCTCGGTCCCCTACCCCCACCCCAACATTTGCTATTTTCTCTGCTAACACCGTAAGTGGGGCGAGTTGGGCATTGCGGTGAGGCTACAGGGGGCCAGAAGCATTTTTGACAGCCGTCACTTTAACCGTGTAACATGTGAAAGCCATTCTGCGCCTCTTCTCTTCTGGAATGGCTCTTGGAAAAGCACATTAACTTCGGGAATGTTGGCTTTAATAGTTCACCTATCTCAGTAAAATGGCTGTCTGCCTTTTACTGGACAGCATGCCGGGTCGCGGGGTTAGAAGCAACAAAGGAAACAAAATGAGGAAGGAAGCCCCCAGCCGCTAGGAATGGGATGGGCATGCCCTCATGAACCCGAATCCCATTTTCTCTTGTAGAAAGTAAGACGCCGATGAAATCGTAGAATGTTTTTAAAGTGTCTTTTTCACAATCATGTACTAGGAAGCCAATTTCATACTAAACTGATTAAATAATACATTTATGATCTAAAACTGTTTGCACTTACAGCTTTTTTGTAAATAGAAACTATAATTTATTGTCTATTTTATATCTGTTTTGCTGTAACATTTAAGGAAAGACCAGACTTTTTTTTCTTTTTTTAAAAGAGTTTATTTAGAAAGTATCATAGTGTAAACAAATTGTACCACTTGGATTTTCTCTTAATACAAGACTCATGATGCAAAGCTGAAGCCACTCATGAGGATTGTGCTTCTCTAGAAAGTTGGGGTTTTAAAAGAACATCTGTGAACCATACATAATTAATAAAGATTTCCTTTAAGGCAGAGGTTGGCCGAGATCCTGCTCTGTTGTCTTCTGCCACAGACAGCAGAAGTGGTCTTGTTTATCAGATTCCCACCACCAGTTACTGTGTGTCCACTGCCCGCACCCCCCGAGCATGGGAAGTGGGGCAAAGAGTGTTGGAGACGGAGGGATTATGAGAGGTAACTTGATGGCAAAGAACATACAGGTACATTATCTTAAGGGAGCCTAGTCCGATGGGTGCTTATTTTCGAGTGTGACAGTTAAGAATGCTTAACACCTAGGATGGCATGGCTTGCGAGAAGGCCGGTATTGGCAGTGACTTGGCCTGTGTCAGCCCTGACCCAGCCAGCCCCACCTACTTCAGTCTTTGGTCTGGAGGCCAACTTAATCCCGCTCCTCATACAGCAGAGAGTAGACCTCTTCCAAGGCAAAGTACAGTTAGCCTCTAAAATGACTACTCAGAAGCAGAACATGAGGCTACCTCCAGCTCGGGCCCTGTTGCTGAGCAGGAGGGCCACCCTGGTCAGGAGACCCAGGGCTGGGAAAGCTCGCCTAAGTCCTTTTGCCCCCCTGGTGGCAAATACAACCAGAATCTTTCTATGAGTTAACAGAATAGTCAGGACAAGTCTTGTGAAACTTTCCATGCCACATTTTCTGTGGGAGACGTCAAATCTTAAAGTTCACATGGACTCTTGGCTGCATGAGAACCTAATAAATCTTTCACCTGTAACAAACAGAAGCATACACACACACACACACACACACACAGATTATGGCACCAGCATTGTCTTACTCAGGCACACGTCAGAAGTACCATTGCTTTCATTATGGCTGACCTCTCGCGATGAGAGTAGTATTAACAGAAACAGCAAAGCCAGGGGTGGACGTGAAGGTATCTTCCAGAGGTGTGGGGTTTCTGTGTTTAGATCTGCTCCAAGTTACTGACCAACCACCTTACTAACAAGTCCGTTATGACCTTAAAATCAGCAGAATATCAATACTGCCACCTTTCCAGAACTTGTGGGCAGTTCACAAACGATGCTTTAGATGATACTTTCACCAGAATCACTCAGGAGCCAAAAGTAGTTGAGCAATTTGATTTTTCTCAACTCTATTTTAGTCTCAAAGGAAACCATTTAGATTCATCAAGAGAAAGGTAAAGGGGACGACAGATCGCCACTGAAAATATTGTTTGCAAAGGGATCATGAGTTATGTGTTTACTTAGAGAAACTTAATAAAGAATTTGTAGAGTGTGTTGCCTTAAAAATCACACACACAAAGAAGATACCACAAGTTTAGTACATTCAGCTCTCTGAAAAACCACCATGTGAAACTCCACACCTGCACAATTCAGCTCCCACACCCTGGGCACGGGTGGCCGGGCGACTTGGGACTGGGTTTTACAGCTCATCCTTTGCCTGGCGCAGGACGAAGTGGTGCAGCGAGTCAAGGTCTCTGCTTCCGCTGTGCTCACTGACTTTTTTCCCTCCGCGGAAAAGCAGCAATGTGGGATAGCCTCGTACCTTCAAAAAAAAAAAAAAAAAGTATGAAGACCAGTGGTCCAGGTCACATATAAATTGCTTCTGAGATAAACCACCACCACCACCCCCTGCCAAAAAAAACTCCTAAAGTTGTAACCAAGGAAGTTCATGGTTAAGTTAAAAAATTTTTGTTAATGTGAATTTTTGAGAAAGAGCAGGTGAGCGTGAGCAGGGGAGAGAGAGGGAGACACTGAATCCAAAGCAGGCTCCAGGCTCTGAGCTGTCAGCACAGCACCCCCATGGTTAAATTTTTAAAAGGTGCAGACCGTTTAAAAAGTACAAGAAAGCAAAGCCTCGGGGTTATTCACCTTCCAATTCAAAAGCACATTCAGGATTAGTGTCAAAGGAAGGACTTTACCCAGAAGTACAGCTTCTGGAGCTTCCGTGCATATGCCACCACCTGGGCACCCGGTGAACAGACACATTCTGATGCCGCAGGTCCAGGTGGGGCCTGACTGTGCATTTCTGACAAGCCCCCTGCTGATGCCCAGCCACTCTGTGGCCCCCGCGGAGTCACAAGAATATACATCTCCAGCTCTTTTCTAAGGCTTTAAGGCACCAGAAAAAATGGCACCTTCGAGTGATGAGTAAATGACGTCTGTGTTGCACCTATTCTCAATCTAATGAGGGAACTCCAGAGCCCCCAGATGTTTTAAGAAAACCGCACAAAAGCAAAAATGTGAACTACAAACCTTTTGGGCTATCAGATTGTGCTAGCAGCTCAGAAAGAAGGCAACGCTTCAGGACAAAACCAAGTGGAAGCCTGGCTGGCTGGGATAGTCCCTTCGGGAGGAAGTCAGGGGTTTCCCTTACTCAACCACTGTACTTCAGGACACGCTCAGAGCTGAACAATAAGCCACTTAGGGGCTTGAGACGAGGCTGCAAGTCAGCTGACTGTTCAGCCAGCAAGTGGCCGTGCCGAGGTGGCACCTCCTTCTTGTTACCGCCCAGCCTTCTATGCAGACAGCAAGGCCTCAAGTCCCCCTTGAGAGGTATGTAACCAGTGGGAGAAGAAAGCCCTTCCTCGGGCAGAGCATCTCTTTTGCTTTTCAAAACGAAAATGAAGCAACAGCCTCAAAAGGACACAAGGAGCGTTTCGCAAAGACGATGAGGGCCCTGTGGTTTGTCCTGGTTGAGGCCACCACACCAGATGACAGCTCCATGTGGGCGTGCTCCCGATACTCAGGGTCCCCGGGAGGGTTTTCTTCTGCATGTACCCACCGAGTACTTGCTGCAAATATTCCGTTCCGCAGTACAGTCCACCTCCGCAATCTTGACCTCTGCCAAACCAGGGAATTCCTTTCTAGAGAGTTCTTCCCAAGTAGGAGCCAGATTCTTACAATGACCACACCTAGGAATAGGACAACGACAGCTTTATTGAAGTCTTGGGTCAAGCTCACTCACCTAAATCCAGCTGCCGAGCCAAGCCTTGTTTCTTCTCTACGAGGCAGTCTGCAATTGCCTAGAAATAAAATATCAGATTCCCCCCTGGGTGCGCTAACATTTCCTCCTCCTCCGTCCCAGACACGGAATTCGAAGTCCATCCAAAGTAGGCTTTTGGAGAACTGAATGGAAACAGGCTGGTCTGAAAGCAAGTTTAGATTCTGAGACCATTTCCAGGATGTGGTAAACTGAGCTAGCTGGATTATGAATGAAGCAAGTGCACCATGAGCAGGAGTTGATGAACAGAAAAGAAAATGGACACCAAAAACTTATTTTAAAGACATTTCATTTTAGATTTGATTGCTGTGGTCTCAAAATGTCAGAGCAGCCTGAAAGCTTCCCTGAAACGTCATCTATTCGCTGTGAGCAGTGAAGTCCGAGCCAAGTTCTGTGCAAACCCTCCCCTTCCCCAGCACTTTACCCCTTCACTGAAAGGGGATCTTCTGTCCTCACACTTGGTCTATATGGCTTTAGGTTCAAAAAAAAAAAAAATAGAAAATAATAGATTTAAAGGTGTTATTGACTAGTGTTTCTATTCTTTAAGAACAAAAGTTGTACAACTCCTGTGAGTCGCGTGCTCCCTGACTTCTCTTCTCTGCCCCTGTGGTTTCTCATCAATACCCGGAATGAAAACAAACCGAAGAGCAGAAGTGACACGCTGGACCTTACTTGTTCGTGTTTAGAAACAAAACCTAACACTCTCCTTGAGACCGTGCTTTTCTAAGCGGATTGTTTGTGAAGACAAAGCACTCTTCCCGTTTTACAGCTCAGAAAACAGAGATTCAAAGGAAAGAAAGGACATGCAGAGTTACAGCAGTGCAGGTGACTCTTGGCACCTGTCACCTGCCCCACTTCAGGGAGCCTTGGGCACAAAGTTGGTGTCACCCTCTCTGCTCCGGTCTCTGAGGACCATGCAGCAGGAAGGTTCGGGTAATTGGGTAACATATAGGACGGCTGCCCAGGAGCCCCATGGGATTTGCCTACAACGTCTCAGACACTAAGGAGCAAAGCTACATCGTGATATGGATGTTCAATCTATCTGGACAAGGGCAGATACCACAAAGCTTCACTTTTATATGGCCATCCTAATTCTCTATTGTCACATTGTCATGTTTTCTCCAAAACAGACTGAATTTTAAAATAAACTGGCCTCATTCTCTGTAAATAACTTCATGAGTACCACCAAACCGAACTTCAACATACCTGAATATAGGTGCAAACAATAACCTTTCCTCATTTCCTAGAACCTAACCTATGTATAAATGTAGCAACATCTAGGCCCAACATCGAGTCTAGAGCAGTGCCTAATGAGCAGAGAACTCTGACGGGGCTCAAGTGCACTGAGACAAGGCAGTTTCTCATCAAACGGCCACTTACCATGGAGCATAAAACTTGATGAAGGTTATTCCTTCTGCGATCGTGTCATCGAAGTTATTTTCCGTGAGTGCCAACAGGGTGCCCTGCAGGGGAGGGAAAGGCCACAGTTCCAAGGCATCACTTAGAGCAGGGATTACAGAAATACAAATCAATAATCTTTTAACAGTGCTGTCATACATGCTCCAAGGTCACACAGAGATACCTGTACAACGTGCATTTCACAAGCTACACAAGAAGGGACAATGATTCACCACAGGTAGGTCCCCAAGGTCCTGAGCCCAGGAGATGCCTCAAGGAGGTGGCAGGACGCGGTCCTCTCCGGCCACTGGGGGCAAAGAGGGGCTCAGGTGTGGCTGCTGTCATTCAGGGCTCCATGGTGTGGACCAGTTGGCTCTGTGCGGCCTGTGCCACAGTGTGCACCTCTCCGGCCCAGAGCCTCCGACGCCGACTAGAGAGTCCCAGACACCGACTCACTGGCTCACCTGATGTGCGTGCACCTGCTGTCTTTTCGAAGTGACCCTACCGCTCTCCTAGCACGTGGATGTGCACAAGTTCCCTTCTCTGTGTACTGCCTTCAGAGTCGACAGTGGCAAGACCACAGGCAAGGATACGTGTTTTACGTATCCTAGGCTTCTTAAATTCACAGTAAACGTGCAAACTGTTCATCTAAGCTCTGGCTGGAGAATGTAGGGGGAAGGTGCCATGAGGCAGCCTGCTCTAAAGCAATTTGGTCTTGACAATTCTTTGCAGAATTATGTTCCTGGGTTTCTCCAGAAATGGATCTGTGATTCTCTCATGAGAGCAAGAATACGATGATTTATCATGTGGCTAAACGTACCAGGGCTGCTCCGCTTGAGTCTGGCATCGAGTAACGTGTGTCAGTGACTCGGAGGCAAAGCCCGCCAAGGGGCCCATTGTAGAACACTACCATCTTTCTTTATGTTCAGAAACATGACGCCATGCTCACTGAAAGACCTACTTACTGCTGGAAAACTGTGTTATAAATAGAAACTGTTCTGTGTTTGATGAAAACATCCACAGTGTATAATTACATTCAATTTGGGATGGTGACCTTTAGAACCACCGTGACACAGTCCCCTCCAACGTATGTGGTCGCAGCTACTGCAGAATCATTCGTTTACTTCTTAAACCAAAGCTCTGACTTTGAACTAACACCTAGGCAAGTCCCCAACCTAAGAGTCCAACTAAGGCATGGGCTGTAGGGGGCAAGGAGGCCCATTCCTGTCCCCACTCCATGAGGAGGGAATGGATGACTGTCTTTTTCCAATTCCAAATAACTAGGGCTCAGGGAGCGATGGCCCCAGCAAGTCAGGATCTGCTATGTAAATGCTGAGGGTTCAAGAATTACTGGGGGGGCCGGGAGGAGGGTGGTCACACACATCTGCACACTCACTGCTCTGGCCTCGCAGAATGAGGGCATGCTGCCCCTTCCCCTGCCCACTGTATCCTGGTGTCCCAGCTAAGGGCTTGGTGTAAATTGATGTAGCAACTTAAGTATTCTGCTTGGAAATCTGTTGACAAATAGGCCTTAGGGTTCTTAGCTAGGAAACCAAGCTCTGTTTTCCTGGAAAACATTCCCTGACTCCCTTTGAAAAACCTCCTTTTCACCCATGGCTTCAGCATCGGCTGACGCCTAAGGCTACCCTTCTAGTGCACATATCCTTCCTGCTTCAGTTCCCGAGTCCTACTTAACTGTCCACCGGACATCTCCGCCTGAATGTCCACCACAGCCCTGAAAATCAGCAACTTGAAAACTGACCTGATCACCTCCCTTCCCCCTGCCCCTCAGGTATGCCACAACTCCGGTCATCCCCTCACCCCACCTGCCCGACTGTATTCAGGAGGGTGAGGCTCCTTACGCTTGCTGTCTCCTTGTCTCCACCCTCTGTCACAGCCTTAGTTTCGGGGTCTCATCATCATTTTGGCCTAATACACTGACTTCCCCTCCCTTTCATACTTTCCATCTCTTTCTGCCAGTCATCTAAAATTCAAATCTGCTCAAAACCCTCTGCTGGATCCCTATAAATATACGATGAAGCTCAAAATCCTTGGCTGGCCGACAAAGTCCTCTATGATCCAGCTCCTACCTCCCCTCTCTGGCATCCTGCACCGCACCCCCTGTCCTTTTCACCCCTTCCCTCCAGCTGACGGCTGGCCCTGCCCCAAATACGCCCAGCCGATTACACTAACGCGCTTCTGCTCACGCTCTTCCTCAGACTAAGCCTTTTCTCTCCACGTCCACCACGTCTCTGCAGCAATTACCAATTTGCCTTTCAGCTCTTCAAGTGACATTTCCTGCCTGCCTGCCCCAATCATGACTGGGCCTGCACACTCCTGGGTCACACACCTGGGACATCTGCTTCTCCAAGTTCTCATCTGTCTCCCCTCTAGACCAGGTACCCTTCACAGGTAGGGAAAGAGTCTTATTATTTGCCTTTGTTTCCTGGTGGCCTGGGACAGTGTCTGAAATGTAACGGGCTCAATAAATGCAGAACAAGTGGATCTGAAACCCTCCACTGGGTGAATGAAGACAACAGCACAGTAAGTCAGAGACTGCCTGCCTAAGCAAACTAAATGTCCTCAGGCAATGTGCCTTTCAGTTCCAACGTGTACATCTTTCCTGCTGCAGACCTTTCAGGGGCCTTTACCACGGGGTGAAAGTCAAATTACTGTAGCAGGTGGTGGAAATGGACAGAAACGGGGGCCTAACAGCAGCCAAACTTTCATGTAGCAAATGCCCTCAAGTACAGGGATTACTGACTCAAAAAGGGACAACTTTTCCAGAGCTTTTGACGCCAAATACTCCTAGGATTTGTCTCACGTTTATTTCAGAGGAGCTCCTAGGTTTACCCCTCACAAGCATGTTAAAAGTGGCTGAAGGAAATGGCTCACGTTGAAAAGTCAGCCTCAGCCAACCATCTGAACTACTCTCTGCTGACCCCCAACTGCCATTCTGTGCAAAGCATTTGAGGAGAGCGGCCTCTGTGGGCAGGAGGTGGTGGGCCACCCCCGGCGCTCCTGATCGCAGCGGACACCCACCTTGGCCGCGGGCTCAGTGGCTGGCACTGGGGCCTCTGACGGCTCAACAGCCTCCGGGGCCCCCTGCTCCGTGCTCTGCAGCTGTGATTCCACATACTCTCTCAGGGACTCCAAATCCCGCTTGCCTTTGTACTGGTCAATCTGTCCAAGGTAAGGGCCGCACAAAAATGCTGTCAGGTTAGTACACTTAAGTGTTCTGAATCACTCAAACCTCGTCCCGACCCCACTCACCCCCATGAGACCTCCACTGATGCCGTCACCCTGGCGGTGGGGACTGGGCAGCATTCGCACGCTCATATTCACACGAGAGTGCACGTTACAAACCAAACACCTCAGCTTTGGGGAGAGAACCTGACAGCACCTGCCTCCTGCAGAGCCCAGAGTCACGACTGGGGCCGACTCTGGTGTGCTGAGAAGCTGACCATCGGCCAGGGATAGACAGGAGAGTGGGAGTGAGCGCCAGTGACTGGGAGCCAGTGTTGACTCCACTCAACGGTTGTGGCCAGAGCACAGCTACAGCCGGCGGTACGCCCAAGCTATTCTAGTGCTAACCTCAGCCAATGGGAATGCTTCAAAATAGCAGGACAACTGACCGTTTTTGTCAACTACCCAAATCTTACTAATTGAGGCCAAGACGTTTTTGTTGATTATGTATGCCTTGAAACCAGTGCCCAAGGCACCTGGGTGGCTTAGCTGGTTAAGTGTCCAACTCTCAGTTGTAGCTCAGGTCATGATCTCACAGTTTGTGAGATCAAGTCCCGAGTCAGGCTCTATGCCGACAGTGCAAAGCCTGCTTGGGATTATCTCTCTCCCTCCCTCCCTCTGTCCCTCCTCCACTCGTGCTCGTGCTCTCTCAGATGAAATGAAACTTAAAAAAAAAACTCCTTCTGCCCCTCCCCTGCTCACACACACACACGCATACTCGTGCACTCTTCTCAAAAAAAAAAAAAAAAAAAAAAAATTAAAAATTAAAAAAAACCCAACAAACCAGTGCCCAAACAATTCATACTGGCAACAGCCCACTGTGGTTAAGAGAAGCACTTGGTCTTGATACCAGGACCTGAAGACGTACGTACCTTTTGACCATCTCGGAACCACAGAAGAGTGGGATAGCCACGAACCTGGTTTCCTGAACAGAGTTCATAGTGCTGCGTACAGTCGACCTAAAAATAAAGTAAGACCAGATTCTCAGTCCCTTTCTTCGTGAGCCTCCCTGCTACATGGATCACTGGGCACTCAGTACTTTACATACTTCATCTGTAGCATCTCTGCCAGCAAGTGGCAGTTTGGGGAGAGACTTCCTAAAACCTACCCCAAAATACACCTGAGCTAAGGGAGCAGAGGGATGGGATTTGTTTGAGAGACATGACTTATTTATCTCACTTTAAAATGCCAATTTTTAGGAAGCAACATTTTACCTGGAGCATGTTAGCAGATGGAGAAGGGGAGCCTAGCCTGACATCTGGGGAGGGGAGGTCTGGCCGTCGGTGAGAGAGGCCCACACCAACACCAGCTGCGATATTTATTCTCATGTTCACACTTAAGGAGTTTTGAAACAGGAGTATTCAGTATAAAATAAAGATAACTCAAAAGATATCAAATTAAGGTGATTATATGTTCTTAATTCCATAAGCTCAACTATTACAGCTCTTTAAATTTGTTTCACTTAAATCTTACCAAGATTCTGCATGTTCAACATTTTCATGAAACCGTTTATCCTAAGTCACTTCTCTTTGATTTTCTACTGATGTTAAAATCAGCTATGTGGGATACTAAGTTGTTGTTTTTCAGGATATCAACAAAGTAGGATAAAAATATTACATTCACACCTAAGACTGAAGTCGGCAGTTAAAGTATTAAACTGAAGCACAGGAAGCCCCAGCCTGAAGTCTGGGTGGGGGGCATTCAGAGTCCAGTCTAAGCCAGCCGCACACATGTCCGGAGACGGAGGCCACAGCCCGCATGGGCAGACTGTGTCAGCTCACACCTGGTTCTACTAGAAATCTCTACAGACATGACTGAAAATAATCGCCCATGAGAATTCATAAAATAGTTTAAAGTAAGGATACAAGGAATGGGGAGGATAGAACACAAGAATATTATGACTACTTCCACGATATGTTCAATAAATATAAAATTATAAGAACACATATAACTAGAATACATAATTGAAAGTGTTTAACAATGGGGCACCTGGGCGGCTCAGTCAGTTAAGTATCCGACTTCGGCTCAGGTCATGATCTCACCGTTCGTGAGTTTGAGCCCCACGTCAGGTTCTGTGCTGACAGCTGAGAGCCTGAAGCCTGTGTCTCCCTCTCTCTCTGCCCCTCTCCTGATCACTCACTCTCTCTCTCTCTCTCAAAAACATACGAACATTAAAAAAATAAAAGTGTTTAATAGGCAACAGTGAAAATCCATTGAACGACAACTATTACAACTTACCAGGCATCTGCTTCATGCCAAACATCATACTGAGCATCTGACTTCCATACTCTCCACGCGCCACCTCCCCCCGCCCCAGTTAGGTCTTATTGTGGTTTTGCAAAGGGGACACTGAGGTGTGGAGAAGCTGTCAAAAAGGCTGGCCAGCCAGGTCTGCCTGGACCCTAAGCTTGTGCTTTTGGCCATCTCCCTGTCCCAGGCAAATCATCTCATGAGCTGCAGTTCTGGAAACGCAGCATTCCTTCTGTATACAAGTCAGGCCTTTGGCAAAGTAAAACATGAGATCTTTATAAAAGGAAACCCATGCCTGGACGTCTGGTGGATGCCAAAGGCTGGGTGAGATGAAAAGTGCTTGATGGCCCGGGAGCTGCTCTGGAGATTTCCAGAAAATCCACTTATACAGAAGTTGTTAGACACCACTTCTGGCTTCTCTCTGCAAAGTGGGGAAAGCTGGAAAGACTCCCAGGCAGCAGTGAAAGCTGGGGCTCACCGGAGGGGGACCTTCTGCACGCCTCTGTGAGCACAGGGCTGAGGCTCCTCTAGGGGACAGCTCTTGGGTGAGGTCAAATGTGGATGGCCTCCAAGTCCGGCCAGTGAACATTCGTGAAGGCTGTGCCCCATATCTTTGCAGAAAGGGCTCTGGGGCTGCCAATTCAGAATTGGCCATTGCTTCAAAATAAACAAAGGAGCCAAAGCCATAATTTATCTTTAGGCTGTGGAAAAGCCAGCACATTTGAAACCAGGCTGCCATCTGTGAAGGTGAAATGAATTATCAAGTGGCACACTAAATGGAATTAATAAATCAAGTTTGCGACTTTGCACACAGAATGAATAATGGGCCACTCTGCTAATTAATCCAGCCAAAGGCGGTCTATTTCCAGTTTAATAAGGGCTTTCACTTACCTTGCCAATCTTGACAGTTTCAGAATGTTCAAGGCCTAGAGCCAGCTGCTCCCAGGTTGGAGCCAGAGCTTTGCAGTGACCACACCACGGAGCGAAGAACTTGATAAAGTGGTCGCCTTCAGTGGAGAGCCAAGACAGAGGAGGGAGAAGGAGTGACTTAATACCTTACTCAAGATCGAATGCAAGGATCTGATCTTTGTCCTCTCGCAAAACTAACTGCAGTATGAACCCTTTAACTGGTAAAAAAGAGACTCCATCAAGTAAGTGTATATCCTCAAAACAAAATCTAATTTGTCATCTTTGGAGGACAACAGGGAACCAACACATTATTTGAAGAACTGGCAACAAACGGGAAGAATCAGGCAATTATCCCACCTTTCTTACACAAACTGCACCACTGGATAAGCATGTGATAAATGAGGGCAAGTTTCTCTCCCTAAAACAATGAAGAAAGGATGTTTTAATGAGACTATCGGCATTTGGCAACCCTGATAAGTTAACGGATCTAGGGAAACATGTTCAACCATGCCATGGGGACACAGCTGTCAGAGTCGAGACTGGGGAATTCTACAGGTCCAATAACCTATGTGCTCAGCAAAAGGATACAAGGAAGAAAAACATGTTGGGGGAACGTGTAGATTGAGACGCAAGAGAGACGTAGGTAAAATAAAGAACAAATTAAACTATAATGTAAGGAAGGCACATCTGGATAGTGAATGATGAAGAAAAGCAAGGAAAGTGCCTCCTTGAGGGCAGGAAGACTGGGACTTGGATAGGGCACGGGGTGACTGGCAGTGCCATTTCTTGAACTGGACGGTGGTTATAGGCTGACCACTCTATGACAACTCACTAAGCCCTACGTTTGAAGGCTTTCTGTGTCTGTGTTTTGTTTGACAATAAAACGGAAGGTTTTAAAAACAGTATCAGTGCCTTGGCTAGGAGAAACAAACCCAAATCCATACAACATCGTCATTTGGATACTGAAGATTTTTTCTAGGCTGTTCTGCCTTGACCAGCCTAGGGCCTGAAAGATGTCAGGCTGAGACCAGACCACAATCAGGTTGTGAGTACGTCATCAAAATGTGACATAGGCTCACAGAAGGACACTGCCACACCAAACGCTCATGGCAGTGCTTTGTCACCCACAGCAATGACACCTTGAGGGAAATGGTGAAACACTTGATTCAAAAAACTAGCAAGTGATCCATGAGGTTGAAGCCATGCCTCTCTAGACAGATAATGACACTAACTTGTGCTGTGAGGTGGAGACAGGATGTCCAGGAAGGAATCTACCAGAGTATCAGTGGAAGCTTTAAGGCCAAGAGGTGACTGTCATTTTCTGAGGACAGATCCTCATGTGAGCAGCATAAGTTGGCATCTCCACAATGCTGCCCTTCAGGCACGATTTGCTTAGAGAGAGTCCTAGCTGGGCTTATGGGAACTAAAGTGAACCCCCTACTGGGGAAAACACCCTGAAATTGTACTGTCACCGCCACCCCCTCCCCCCCCAGAGCCCTGGTACAAATAACAACCTTGAACACAAAGGGAAAACAAAGGAAGGCATCACAGTAAGTTATTTTAGACCTTAAGTTGTGGGGGGGGGGGGCGGTTTCAACCCCCCAGCGGGCATGAAGTTACAGGGCCAGACATAATGTTAAGCCCTTTTCACAATGTTTCCAGCCCAGTCTTACAGGAGGACTTCTCTCCATGGCAGCATTTGAGAATGGAGAGCAACAAGGAAGCTGAATTTGCTTTCAAGTCATTCAGTGCTGAGCCAATTGTTCCGAAACATGTGAATAAAGGACTTATGTGTTATTTACGTTAGAAACCGTATATAGATCATTTTACTATTTAGGAGAGCGTTTTCAAAAAAAAATGAGATGTGGTACAAAAAACCGTTTTAAGTGTCAAGAACACCTACTCTGATTCACACGTTAAAATGGTCCCATTAAATTCTAGTTTGAACACATAAGAGAAACTTCTGTTTCTGCCTCTGGTCAATAAGCATATGATTCACATTAATATAAATAAATACTTTCTTATCCAAGGATGTGCTAACTAGTATACAAATTAAGCATGCCCATTCATGCTTTGTGAGCTTTCCAAAACTTACATCTTTAGCATTAAAACTGGCATTTCTGTAAGCAGAGAGACAAAAGGAGAAATGATTTCTAAGAGGAAGTGCACTGTACAAGGACGTTAACGGGTCCTGAAGAGACCACTGCTAAGTGCACAGATGGTAACCATAAGCCCTCAAGTGCCAGGAAGAAAGAGCCCGGCAAATCAAGGAGTGATGGATGGTCAGTGGTTCTAAGAGTGTGCGTCCCACTGTGAGCACCCATGAGCTTCACCCACCATACCTTGTGCGACGTGCAGCTCAAAGTTGCTTGCTGAGAGCTCATACAGTCCCTGCTTGCGCTCAGGAGCTCTGGGCGGTTCGACTTCTGGCTCTGGTGTCTAATAGAAACAAAACAATAGTCACTGGGTTTGTATGTGAAGACATAGAGAAACCAACTGAGGAGGTGACCTGTGTCTGTCTGGAACCTTCTGCAGATCTCCTCCCTCATCTGGCTACATCAAACCCTTGGGGCATGCTGCTGTGTTAAGGGAGGCCAAGGCAGGAACCAACTCCGTCAGATCGTCTGGACACTTCAGCAGGAGGCCCCTCATCAGCCACACCTCCAGGAAGTGCTCCAGAATCGGCACTCAAGGCAGCCAGGGATGCCTGTCCCCACCCCAACTTGCTCTTCGCTGTCCCCAGACGAACAGAGCAGACAAACTGAAGGAGAGGCCCACCCCAAACAAGCACACTGCCCTGTTCTTTGCAGCGTGACCTCAGATTCCACATGGAATTCAAAATGAAATCCCTGACGGACTGGCTCTAAAGGAAGTAGTACCTGAAAATACAAAGATAGCAAGATAGACACAGTGGAGAGAGAGAGACCATCAGAGAACAGGAGGGCCTGGCCATCCTCTGTTCACACAAATGGTAACAAACTGTGAAGGACTGGTAAAGGGACAGAAGAGATGGTGACTGTTTCTCGCAAGAGTGAGAAAACCATGGAGCAGACCTGAGTTGTGCTTCTTAATTCACTCAACGAAGCTTGGGACAGAGACACGTAACGCAGGAGCGAGAAGTGGCTTTTTAAAGGATGCTTCTGCCAGTCCCTGAGCGGGTACCAACTGTGTACAACTAGGCAGTTAGCACAGGACACAAGTCTAAAGTTCTCAATTTCTGAGGCTGGATCAGAAAAATCACCATTTTGCTATAGACACGTGGATGTAGATTACTCAATTTTTATCTGGCAGTTCACACGTTTCTATGAGAAAGAATAGCCAAGTTATTAAAAGCTTCAAAAAGTGCTGACAGCTCAAAGCTGTGCAGAGTTGTAATCGTAAAGCACCGTGAAGCTTTCTTTGCTGCTGTGGGCCTGTCAAAACTTTCCAAGTGCTAAGTACCCACACGAAAAGATGCCCGACAGAATGGTGGCTAAGCAAACAGTGAGTTCCAATAATGCAAAACACTGTATGTCACCCTTTATAGGATGTTCAATGCTCATTTATGAAACTTGGGGGGAGGGGGCACTGTCACTATCTGCCCTGTGGCAGTCCCTGCAATCATGGCAAAAACACAGTATACCACAGAAATGGGTACAGTCTTGCCCTGCTGGTGACTGTGAGCTTACAGATTCTTAAGAAAGCAATCTGGCAATGTTCATCAAGAGCCATAAAAGTAGTCTTGCTTTTTCTTTCTTTTCTTTTTTTTTTTTTTGGCCTGGCAATTTTATGTCTGGGAATATATTCTAAAAACATCACTCAAAAGTAGAAAAAAATGTCTTTTACAAAAATAAACATGCTCCTTAAGCATTTCTGATGATAGAAAAAAATACACACAACCTAAATATCCATTGACAGAGAAGAGATGAATTATGGCAAATCCACATAATATAAAATATGACCAATGTTGAGATGATATAACTATACAAAAATATCACTAGTAAAGTGAACTGTGTTTGTGTGATTATGACTATTTAAGAAAATAAATACAGAAGCAAATAGGAAAATATAAAAGTTGAAGTAGAAAGTTAAGATATAGCATCAGGGTTTCTTTTCTTTGAGTTTCTTTAATATTGCCATAACACTAAGGGGAAAACTCTAAATTTATCCTCTTTAAATATAAAAATGCATACGTTAAGTTACTTAGGTATAAACACAGATGGAGAACTTTTTAAAAAGTTTTCATGTACAATAAAAGGCAAATTCTAATTGAAAAAAATTTTTGGTTTGCAATATAAGGTTTGACTATTTGAACTTTCTGACAGGAAGACACATTGTCACTGTTTTCCAGCAATGACCTGAGATCCCTACTGCTCTGACACTAGGATATGGTAGCAGGTGGACCCCAAGCAGCAATGGCCCTTCATCTGGAGACACTGTGCCCCCAGCAGGGGCGGGGCCTCCCTGTCCCTCCCAGCCTGCCCCGAGGCTGCCGCTCCTCAAAACGGGAGCTTGAAGCACCAGAGAAGTCATTCTGCCATCCTGTTAAGGGCTACTGGTTCCTTGAAAAAACGTCCTCACAGTAGACTGGATTTTTGGTGGAATAATGGAAAACAAGTATTGTAAGTGGCTTTTTTTTTTTTTTTGAGACTGTTACTCCCTCTTTAAAATCGGCTTCCTCCACTCAGAGCACTTTTCACAGAGGAAACAATTTTAAGTTTAAATCGACATGAAAGTTCCACCTGCTCATGTAACTCTCTTGCCATGACAAAGATGCAAATTCACTCCCTGAGAGGTCTGTGGCTTCCCCTGGTGCCTAAAATTAGAGAAGTCCCTCCTGGACACTTATTCAGCGCGAACACCAACGCTCCTCACCACGCAGTTATAGACTTTGTAAAACGTGAGGTAAAGCAGCACCTGAGAAGCAGGTGGGTTTTGGATAAGCAGCGACATCTACAGAGAATGCAGGGGACAGCCGAAGGACCACACAGACACCCCGGGAAACGGCACCGGGAGCAGTGGATCCCCCCCAAAGACTGCTGGAGCTGCACATGGGCACCGACAACCCTCGGATCCGCGAAAGCCCTCCTGACACAACAAAGCAGCCTTAGTGGACTGCGGGATTACAACTGCCTCCAGAGACTCCAGGGGCTCTATTTCACCAGAGACACGTGGCACCGGACACCTCATCTTTCCAGACCTGCCCTGCCAGGGCCCACACACCGGCCAATCCGCCCCGCCTCCGCGGGCCTTCTGCGCCAATCAGAACGTGCCACGCATTCTGAGTGCTTCCAGGTCAAAACCAAGGCTCCCAACATCCACTGGAGAGGGGGAGGGTTATAAACGCTTAGTATAACTCTACACAGACCTACATCTTTGAAAAATATCTCAGAAATCATACGGTTCCCACCATTTCCTGATATTACCCTTAGCGCAGGGAGGGCCATTAAGACACCGACAGTATTACGAGTATTTATTACGTTAGGTTATTGGCGAGGCCAGTGAGCACCTTTGGGGACTGAGAGTGCAGAGGACAAGGAGGGAGTCACCCTGCTGTACCGCTCGCGGTTGCAGGAGAGGGCCGAAGCCGGCCTGGACTGGACCCCAAGTCAACCCTGTGATGCTAAGAAATTAGTGTAACTGTATTACATGCGAGACTGGCCCAGAGGTTTATGTCAGGAAGTGGGAAGCGTGCACCTGTTAATTGCTCCTGGAATATTCACAAATGACACTCTGCCAGGGCTGACTCTGCAGCCAAACAAGAGCTAGGAAGGCAGATATGATAACACAAGTTGGGCAAAATGGGGGTAACTGTGGAAGGTGGGGGCAGGTACACGGGGCCATCTGCATCACACAGCTCCTCGCTCATGCACCGAAGAGAAGACTCTTCCTACTTCTGTTCATGTTTGGATATTTCCATAATAAAAAGCTTTTCAAAACTTCATCTGTTTCCACCAAGATACTCAGAGCAGTGAAAACAGAGACGGAAAGTAGAAGGACTGGCTGCCAGGGGCTGAGGGGAAAGGCTGGGAGTTGGTTTAACGGGGACATGGTTTCAGTTCTAGAAGGTGCAAAGAGTTCTGGGGACGCGTGGTGGGGAGGGCTGCTCAACAGGGTGCATGGACTTAGCACCACTGAATTTGTGTACTCAAAGTGGCTAAGATGGTAAAGTTTATGTGTATTTTACCAAAATCAACAAAAATTGAGAAGGGAAAAAAAGTTCATTTTTACTTACAGCATCAATTAGTTCTAAAAGAGTAAAAAGTTCCTTTGAAATGGTAGCTTTACTTTTTTTTGCCTGAAGTGGCCTCTTTATTACCCCGAAACTACAGGAAGAAAGAGCAGGCGGGAGGCAGGGAAGCCTCATGTGCACTCACCGCAGGCTCCTCATTCAGCGTCTGCAGCATCCAGTTTTCCAGTGTCTGGAAATCCCGAGGACCCTGGTACTTCACAGCTTCTTGGCCAGGCTTGAAAAACTTCAAGCTGAAAGGGTGACAGAGGACAGGACAGAGCAGACTGTTAAATCCTTCAGAGTGCTCCGAGTAGACAGCGCTGTCCCGTCGGGGGGCAAGCTTGTGCAGGGAGGCAATCAGTGGACCGCAGCCAGGCACAGACCTGCTGCCCTCTGATACAACATGAAAAAGAAAGGAAAAGAATGTCCTAGAAGATAACATATCCATTTAATCCCACACTTAAAAAAGTTTCTTAACTTATTCAAGAAAAATAAGACTGAGTGGAACACATCAAGTCTAAGATGTTGTGAGTGAAAACCCAAGCCACCAACGTTCGGTTGACAGAACTTCCAAGCTTCTCTCCTGCTAGGGATTTGTCATCCTTCCTAGGCTTTAGTAGTTTTTATGTGCTGCGTTTAAAAAAAAAATTAAAGCTGTAGTAGAAATAGCACTGTTTTGCAATAAATGTATTTCCACGCTACCTTGTCAGCTCTTCAACTCTTAACAAAGCACGAATATCCAGGTTCTGTGAGATTTACATTGCCAGCTATAAGAATAGCCTTGACACTGGCTGATATGGTCTATCCACCTCCCCACTGAGGAGTCTTTTCTTTTCCTACATATATTAGCCTCTGAAGGTATCTGCAGATAGAATATGTAGCACTTGCTTTAGTGGGTGAGCAAAAGACACTGTCAGAGACTGAAATTACACTTCCAGATCCCGTATCATTCCACTGGTAGGGGACAAATACGCTCTAGATAAAACTTAATAGAGGGTGTCCAGGATGGAGGAGTGGGGGCAGGGAATATGGCTACTGACAGAAGAAAAGAAACACAGACGAGCACTTTTTGGTGAGCTGTTCATCCAAACATCCTTATCACTTCTATGGCACATCTGTGGACTTTGGCAATAGGAGCCCGACGTGCAGGAGCAGAGTGTCAGAAGTCAAGATATGCAGCTATCAGAACTGTGATTTGAAGAGCTAACTCCCCAAAGGCCTTAGAAGGAAGTTTCGTAGCAGTACAAGAAAACCAGCACATTAGCCGGAATCAGCACTTTAATCACAACAGGCTTACAGGCCTTACCCGCTCTAAGATCCTGTGATGGACTTAGGGTGACATCCCTAATGTGCCTCCAATAAAGAATATGTGCCCCGCTTCCTCAGTAGCTTTTACTTTTACGACTGTAACAAAAAGCTAAACTCACCATTTTGGCCAGTACATCCGTTACTTCGTGAACTTTAACACTTTAAGCAACCCCAATGATCTCACAATCACGAATGCCCACACCCACCCCTGGGACCTCAGGAAGCTCTAGAAACGTGTTATGCCCACAGAGCTAGAAGATGCTTAATGTACTCCTCCACCCCCTACTCTCTCTTCCAGAAGGCACCTCCCCCACCACAGCTCTTCAGAGTGGAAAAGGAGGTGGATCCTCAAACTACTAGGAAGGAACAGGCACTACCAAACCCATTCCTCATTTCTTTGCTAACATTAAAATGCAGTAAAACCTAACCTGTGACTTTTTCTGATTTGGTGTGCACTGAGCAAAACAAAAATAAACAATTTTTTTTTTAATTTCTTCTTACTGGATTAGAAATCTTCTTATCCTGCCCAAGCCTGGGTTCTTCCTTAGGTTCACAGAGCCTAGGGGATAAAATCAGAGCTTCCTTTACAGACCTTTCAGTCTGTCCAGGGCATCTGGGATAGGGAGTGGGCCCCGGGGTACAAACCTAAAGGACAGCCCCAAACTTTCCTGCTATTCCCAAACCTCCACAGGGGCATCTGCTTTTCCTGGTGATCTGTTTCTCTTTCAAGGAGACTGTAGGGGGAAAAAAAATCTCCATTTATGGGTCACTCTGGAAATCTGTGATCAAAATCCTAGCACAACTGAGGAGACAGTGCTACTGGCTGATTTGTGTCCCCCAAAGCAGATCTGTTGAAGTCCAAGCCTCCTGTCCCTCAGGATGTGACCTTGTTTGGAAATAGGATCTATATACAGGCAAGCAAGTTCAAACGAGGTTACGAGGATGGGCCCTACCTAATCCAATATGGCTGGGATCCTTTTTAAAGGGTGAAATTTGGACCCAGAGAGACACATGCACAGAGGCTGAAGGCCGTGTAAGGGCAGAGGACTGGGGTGCTGCAGACACAAGCACAGAACCCCAAAGACTACAGCAGCCACCAGACACTAGGGAGAGGCAGAGAGGGGTTCCCCTCCGAGTTTCAGAGAGATCATGGCCCTACCAATGCCTCAATGTTGGGCTTCTGGCCTCCTGAACTATGAGACAATAAATTTCTGGTCTCTTTGGCCACGTGGTTTGTGGTGCTTTGCTTCGGCAGCCCTAGCAAACCTCCTTCAGCCCTGCTCTGGCTCACAGTTTCCCAGATAATAAAGATTCCTTACTGGCTCAACAGCATGACCTCAAAACATTTTTCTAAGCACAGTGAGCCATCCCTAGGAACATGGGAACCCAAACTCCCTCCCTGTGCAATCCTTTATTTCAGTTGAAGGTACCAGGGTTAGAATGACATAAAAGCGAATGCACTGACCCACGGTGCACGCTCAGGCATTTTCACTCATGTATCTCTATGACATGAGTACTGTTTCAGAGGAAGTAAAAGCTCACGCAGGTCAATGCATGAATGCCCTCATGTGTGCCCTCATGTGACTCGTTTTAATGCAGCACACCCTGCCTCCTGTATTCTATGGAAAAAAAACAACAACCTGTTCTCGGGCACTTGTGTGTAGGGCTCTGAGGGTTACAGAAGTTCCTTGCCAAACAATGTTCAGTATAATGTGGACTCATTCTAGTTCTTTTTAACAACACAAAACCAGTGCATGGTTTTCTTGGACAGACCACATCTTCTAAACCAGGACACACGATCCAATGCGGCTCGTTTAAAATCTGTGAATAACATCTATGGAGTAACTGACGTCGTAGCCAGAGAGCTCCTATGACCAGGTTTTGGTGGAACCCTCTACTGCCCCCTCTGGCGCCCCCTAACACTTGCCCTTCTCAGCCTATCACCAGTCCTGTCTCACTTCCTGGTGGTGTGGTTGGTGGTGTACATGGCCACACACAGCCAGCTATTTAACAGTAGACACCTCAGCCAATCATCTCTGTTGCCCTTGCATCTTGATAGTAACAGGTTCCAAACAGGTAAACATCTACCTCCTCCGTGCGTCCCACTACTCACTGACAGCTTCTTTGCGATGCCCCTCATCTAAGCTACGTTTACTTTAAAGGCAATGCTATGAAGCACAGGACAATGGTACCTATCGTAGGCACACATCATAGTTGATCTGATTTGAATCATGGCACTTGGATTAGCAGCAGTCACCAAAGAGCAAGAATTCCAGTGTCCTTTATGAAAATGCCAAATTTCTAAACGTAAGGGAAAACTTTAACATTTATTGAGTATGCTGAGGTCAGTATTTACAAACACGTAATTTCATACAACAATGAGGGTGGTGGGGGTGTGGGGGTGGGGGGTGGGGCTGTAAGGTATCAACATCCTACTTTAGACTCAGAGGTTAAACAGCGTGGCCAGGACTGCATGATAAGTAAACAGTAGAGCCGGGATTCAGACATGGCTTCTAGGTTCCAACCCAGAGTTCCTTCCACTTTTCCATGCCGCCCCTCAGGTTTGAAGACAGGCCCAGGTTTTATAAGAATTTACTTCATTCATCAATTTGAATAAATATTTGGGGAATCGCAGTGGCCAGCCCCTCCCCCATCTTTTTGGACACAGCTTCTTCCCTTTTTTGGAGCAGAGCTCTTCACTTTAACGCCTGCCATGTGGTCTGAGGGCACTGCTGCCTTCCTACAGTACCTGCCTCTCTGGCCACAAGGACTGTCTGGGGCGGACACTCCACCCCAGCTGGGCCCATTGGTAGTGAGCCCGAGCCCACCGTGGCAACAGAGAGATGCACAGCTGGAAAGTTAAGTCACATTAAGGAGGTAAAGGTAAAAACTGGCCCCTAAGCCCTTGGAGGGGAGCCTCAGAGCCTCTTCCACAGCCTTCTAAGTCATCCCTCTATTGCTTGTTAAGCCAGTTTCAATTTCTACTTCTTAAAACCAAAAAAACCTGTTTTAACTGTCAAGGGAGTAAGTAGCGCCGCTGGTCAGAACTGCCATATTCCAGTTTGTCACTTTTCTTTCCAACAGAAACAGCCCTTGTGCTAGTCACATGGGAAAATTACTCCAGGAAGGATGCTTAAGTATAGCAGAGTGACCAAAAACTCAAAGTAAAATTGATGACAAAGTATGCTCATTGCATAAAGGTACTTATGAACATCAAACCTGACAGGACCCCATGGAGACCGCCATTTCTGTCTCACAAACACATTCCCTTATAGACAGGAAACCCGACACTGATTAATGAAAGGCTCTTTCCAAATACAGCACAAAAAGACATCTAATATAGAAAAGACAGTGTTAAGTATAACCTCTCCCTGACACCAGGGACTGCCTGCTTACATTTATCATCTCCTCACTCTTCAGAACTACATAAAAATTTACCAGAAGTTTAACTTGAATGTTCTTTAGCCAAGTGCAGCTGGCAAAAGGCTCTGGAAAACCTGGACCCATACGGGAAACACGGGCCCCTCCCACTTACGTGGGGTATCCTCGGACCCCCTGGGCGGAGCACACATCTGACTCGGCTGTGCAGTCTACTTTAGCCACGTAGACCTTGGCGTCCTCCATGCTGTTGTACTTGTCTCCCAGGTCATTCCAAGTGGGCTGCAGCCGCTGGCAGTGTCCACACCTGGAACAAGGGGAGGGGAGCAAGCACACTGAATATCGGGTCAGGGGGTGCCGGCCCACCTCTTTACCCATTTCCACACGGCAGTGGACCTTTCTGATCCTTTCTTTATACTACAGCAGGGAAGGATGGCTCACAATTACCACAGAACCTCACTCCTCGGCCTCCAGCCCCCCAAAGAGTTCCCGCATTGTTCTCAGCAGGAAACCGAAACATAGCAAGGTGTTGTGACAGATCCTCCTTGAACTGGCCCCTGTTGACCTCCGATCTGACCTCTGTACACCTGCTGCCCTCCTTTGCTTGCAGTTTAACCTGGAGCCAAACTGAACTACTTGTGGTTTTCTGAAGGGGGACAGACTGGCTTGCACACGGGCATTGGTACACACCCTCTCTGATGCCTCCTCCCTAAGCCCACGTGGCAAATTCCTATTTGCCCTTCAGGTTTGGTTTGGGTATTGCTTCCTCCAGCAAGTCGGCTCTGACTACCCAGGCTGTCTGATGCCATTCTCTTCTCTTCTTCTTCTGGACAGTTCCCTTGCTCTCCTTGTACTGCAGCAGCTTCACACTGCCTGCCATAATCGCCCCTATTTTATTTAGTCAGGACTCTCTACTAAATAACTAAGTATCTGCCAACGCGAGGCAACCTCAAAATTCACTCAATTCTGCATTTTCCCCAATGAGAAACTTTAGAAAAGTTTGTGGCTACCCCAACTTCTTGGTTTGATGCAACCAAATGTATACTTCTGATATTCGCTGTACGGATTTGAGAGTACATTTTTAAATCCCCTATCATTTAAAATAATACATTAACTTAGAATTATTGGTTCTTGCTACTCTTCCCGTTTCTTGACAGCATCAGCATTTTGTCCATCACTAAATCTACTTTTTCAGTCCTAGAACTGATCACCTTCTTTAATTATCAGCTCTCTGTAGTGCCATATTTGAATACTATATGAGTCTGCATGGAAACTTTATCTCAAGCTTCAGGTGCAGTCACAGTAGCATTATGGCACGTAGGAGTTTTTGTTGTGTTTTTTGTTTTTTTCACCTGGTGTATATTCATGGCATCTACAAAGAAACCGGCTGCCGTATTGCTTTTCAAAGTGATCTTTAAGATGCTTACTTATAGGGGTGCGTGGTTGGCTCAGTCAGTTAAGCACCCACTTGATTTCTGGCTCTGGTCATGATCTCACAGTTTCATGAGTTCAAGCCCGAGGTCACTGAAAGTGCGGAACCTGCTTGGGATTCTCCCTCTCTCTCTCTTCCCCCCGCCCGCCCAAATAAATAAATAGATAAACGTAAAAAAAAATACATGCCTGTTTATAAAGAATACCCAACACTCAAAATGGTCACTATGTCCTCAAAGTAATTTCTCAACAAAATCAGTGTTACATTTCTTTGCCTCTTTTCTTTTCTGACAGATGACCTCCGTCATAAGCACTGAAAGGCAGCACCAAAAAAGTCTGCCTCAAGCTAATGTGTCTTCCCTAAGCAGCACTTTCCTGGCCAGCTAAGAGAATCCTTGCTTTATAAGAAACTCAACTACAAAATGATTCCCTCTTTTCTGGAAGATAATTGTGAAGGAAAATCAGAATTACACCTAAGTTGTATTAAGTTATATAAGTTATACAGCTCAAGTGCTGTGAAGACAAGCACTGTTCCTTTTACAACTTTATTTCCAGTAACCAGCACATGCTTAACGGGTACTAAATGTCTGGCAATGTCTTAGTGACAGATCATCCACAGGTGCCATGTAGTGGGCCCTTCTGGTTTGGGACTGTTGTGGCTACAGTATGAACCTTTGGGACAGTAGCTGAATTCAAAATCTTGCATCTGTGGCCATGTAATAGAGCAAAGCCACCTGGCCCTCCTAATCTGACAGTCACCAGATTCAAGGTGATGCACATCGGCCATACAGAAGCCGTGTCCTGATGTTAGCACAAAATCTACAGCCGGATAATCTTACATCTGCCAGGTTCAGAGTGCAGGTATACAGAGCAATATTCTCATTATATGCTGCCGCTGCCCCCAAGTTACATGTGGGCTTCCAACATTCCAGAGACTAAACCTGGAAAGAGATGGGGGGAATGGTGTAGGCCACAGCCTGTTCTATCTGAGCCCCGATATGCCCTTAAGGTCTAACTTTTAAATGCCTTCATAGAAACCCAACATCTTTATCTAAGTATTTTGTAGTAGATAATTAAGAAGCAAACAAAAACTTTAAAGAGCTATGTTCCTAGGAACATCCACCTAAAAGTCTGTAAGTCATGGGTCCCCTGGGTGGCTCAGTCAGTTAAGCTTCCGACTTCGGCTCAGGTCATGATCTCGTGGCTTGCGAGTTCCAGCCCTGTGTCAGGCTCTGGTACTGAGGGCTCAGAGCCTGGAGCCTGTTTAGGATTGTGTGTCTCCCTCTCTCTCTGCCCCTCCCCCACAAATGTGTGCGCTCTCTCGCTCCCCTTCAAAACTAAACATTAAAAAAAAATCTAAATCTGTAAGTCACATACACTGAAAAAGGAGTTTACTTAATACGAAGTGCCCAGTTGCCAGTCTTCTCACTCAGTCTAGGACTCGCTGGTATTACTGAGACTCCAAAATTAAAACCCCTTTGGCACTGCGCAGACTTCCTATGTCTACATGTCAGCTTTTCTTTAAAAAATAAAGAAAAAAAAAATCCATGGACTTATTCCCCTGAAATAGGCTCCAATTAAGTAATGTATTTAATTGGAATAGATACTCTGAGAATACTCCTTCACAGAGGAACTATTAATAATGAACGATTATTTTATGCTACAAAGTATTTTCTAGACCACTGGTAGGTCTAAAACTTCAAGTCGGGGCTGGTTCTTGGGAAGTTGAAACACAATGTACCCCACGGGTACACTGCTAATAAATGCCAACTCTCACTCAGACTTGCCCCCCAAAGTTGACTTAACTCCAAATGAACTGAAATACAGTTAACAGCCTGAGTATGGAAAGAAAGAGAAAAAAAGTTTCCTCCAACTTCTGCCCGCACAGTTCCTGAGCAGGACGTTTTTCATGGGCATCTTCTCTCTGTTCCTTCCTACATCGCTTCCCCCCATCTCAGTGAGTCTCTCTCCCGCTCTGGGGAAGGATGCCAAGTGCTGCAACAAGCCTGCAAACTGCCTTGTGCCCTAACACTGGCTTTGTGCTCTGCCCCATGAGAACTTCCCTCCACCGGGGCATCCAGGCGCTGGAAGGAAAGCACTACCTGTGCTTCTGTGAACATCAGGAAGTCCTTCTGCAGGACAATTCGCAGGGAAGGGGTCTCTGGGGTTGGCACGGAGGCCCATACGGACGCCTCCACCGGAGTACCGAGGCAGGAGCTCCGTTCAGCTCACACTTTCCAGAAGACCAGGCCCCAAGACAGAGGTGGGGAGGAGGTGCCGGGGGTCAGCCTTGAATGGAGGGGCCAGTGCGCTGCAGTCGCCTAGAGCACACACAGCTCCCCCATCGACTCGGAGCCACGACGGGCTCTCCAGCGTTCGCACTACTCTCGGCTTCCCGGGGTAGCACAGGAACCCCTTCTCTCCCCGGACCACCCTTTCCCAGCTCCTGAACACACAAAAGTGGGAAATCACACCTTTGCGAGTTGCTATTTTTCAACTAAACCCCTGTGCAGGGGAATCTGCCCTGCAGCAAGCGCACGGAATCCGACCTCCGAGCGTTCACTGTCGGACTCCACTGGCCGGCGGCCGCCGCACGTGGCCCACGGGTCCCAGCCGCACCCGCAGGCCGCCGCCTCTGGCCGGCGCAGGAAGTTTGGGGCGGGGGCTGGGGAACCGGCGGGGTAGCCCCACAGGGCGACAAGGCCACCCGCCCCTCCCCCCGGCCCGGGGACTCGGGGGCGGGGGGGGAGGGTGTGCTGGGAGCGGGGACGGGACGGCTTTTTCCCGGCTGCCCCCTCGGGGTCCGCCCCCTCCTGCACCGCCCCGGCCGCCCAGCGCCACGTCAGCCGCGAGCGCCCACGCCCCCGGCCCGAGCCCGCGCCGCCCCCGCCGCCCCGGCGCTGCGCGACCCCCCACCCCACCCCGGCCCGCCGCGGCGCCCCCGGCCCGGCCGCCCCCCGCGCGCAGGGTGCGGGGCCCCGAGGAGCGCGGCGCGGCCAGTTACCAGGGCGCGAAGAACATGACGAAGTGCGCGGCGCTCTGGATCCCGTGCGTGAACATGTCGGCCGTGTACAGGTGCTTGGCGTGCGGGTCCTGCCCGTCCTCGCCGTCGGCCGGTGGGGGCCCGTCCGCCGCCGCCGCCGCCGCCCCCGGCTCCTGGGCCCAGGCGCCCCCGCGCCCGCCGCCATGGCCCAGCAGCAGCAGCAGCGGCAGCGCGGCCAGGGCCAGCGGCCGGGGCAGCGGCGGGAGGAGGCGTCCGGGGCGCGCGGGCATCACGGCGGGGCTGGCGCGCTCTCGCCGCGGCGGCCGGTCCCCTCGGCGGCGCCCGCCCGCAGCCGCCCGCCCCGCGCGCCGCCCAGCGCACCGCCCCGCAGAGGCCGCGCCCCTCCCTCGCCCCGCCCCGCGCCTGGCGCGCGCCCGCTGCCCGCCGGAGGCTGAGTCCGCGCGCGCCCGTCCGCGGTCCTCCTACCCCCAGCACCATGGGGGGAAAAGGTGAGTGGTCCCGGCGGCCAGCACGCCCCGGGGCCCGCTCAGCCCACAGTAAGGTGACTAGTGCAGGGAAGCCACAGATGGGAATGTCAGCGTCGATTAATCGTAGCCACACACACAAAGACCCCGGGATTTCAGGCTAAAGGAAGAAAAGAGCGGCTGTCAGCAGAATGGAGGGGATTGAGCAAAAGTGGGTGGGGTTTGCACCTGAATGAGTCAAATGCTTGGCCAGACCTCAACCGTGATTCTGGGCCTGAGCTCAGTCAGAAGTGTGATGAAACCCACTTTCCAAGTGAAACCGTGGCCTGTTATCCCCGCCCTGCCTTAACTTTGGGGTGAGAAGGAGAGGTCAGAGTGGCTTCTTTCAAACAAGTCCCGCAGGGCTCATCTTCAAAAGGGTGGCTGGCGTCCTACTGTGCACCCCCTGCACTAAGGTGAATGACAACACCCCTACTCTGGTTGCCCCCCTTGTGGAACCAGTAAAAGGTATTCCCTGGGCTTGGGCACCTCACAGTTCATACCTGCACACATGTCTTGTTGCATATGGTTATTGAAGTTTTGGGCTCTGCCCTGGGGGCCTGAAGCTAAATTAGGCAGAATCACTGGGTTGCTTCCTGGGATCCTGCTTGGTCCTTGATTGTCCTCAATCTGGGAAACTCCAGGCATTCGGCATGGCAACAGCGGAAGATCCCAGTGATTCACCTGTCATTACTCTGTTCCAGACTTTGGGTCAGCCGCCACTAAACCTTTAACCATGCTTTGCCAAATACCAAACTATCAATTCCCTTCAAAACCTTTTCTCCCAACCACTTAAGCTTGAAAAATGGGAATCATCTCTCACATGCTCCCTCGTTTCTTTTATCTCCTATAATTCAAACCAACCACACTTCCTGCATCCTTTCTTTCCACCATTGTAAGTATCCATACTCTCATCAGACTTTAATCCTGGCCTACTGTAGTAGTTTTCTAAGGGCCTCCTTTGTTCACACATAAGGAAAATTATTTTTCCTAAAGCCTACCTTTGACCATGATAGTTTGCTGCTCAATACCTTCCCCTACACACACACACCCTCCCCCCCAACATGGTCAAACACAGATTCCTTAGTTTGCCACTCAAGGCCCTCTGTGATGAGATTCCATGTGCTTTGTATCATTGTGAAACTCACCACTGGAAGTCCAGGGATCCTCTCCAATAATCTATTATTGCCAGACTCTTATCCTGATGCTCCCCCCAATCTCATACAAACTCTTCCACCTGTGCTATCAGGAAGTTCCAACACAAGAGTGGCACACGTTTCTTTCCTTATCGTAATACAAACACAAACAGAGGAGCCCTCCCAAATGTTAGCTATTTATTCTTTCACACCTTGAAAGATGGCTTCCTTGCTCCGCATTGCTCCTCCCAAACCGTCTCTCCCCCTTCCTCTTGCGAAACCCCTAGCTGCCATTCAAGTGATGCCATTGGGTATGGCATCCACTGCTCTTCCAGTCCTTGTCACCCGCCCACTTTTGTCATCTAACCTCTTCCAGGTGGTTCCCCCTGTTGTTCATGGAAGATTTGGTTCCTGGCTCACTGTATTCCTGGCCACCACCTTCCCGTCTTCATTCCTGGTGTCTTCAGATGGCCCATCTATCTGTCCCTCAGTGATTCCTTCCCAAAGGGAAACCCTGGAACTTATTATAACCTGAAACTGCACTGTGTCCGGAATCCAATCAAAGGCATCCCACTCTGCCCAATGCCTCTTGTACTTATAGTCTACTGCTCAGTGTCCCCTCATCATGACTTCTGAGCTCCAGACCACATCTGCTCACAGTCTCCTTACAATCCACATTGCTGTGTTCCCTTGCCTCCCGACCAAATCGGATGCCATGGATTCTCATACTTGATGTCTTGCCATGCTCTCTTGCAGTGACTCTGGCAAGGCCTGAGACATAGTTTGGCTTCCCAATCAGCCATGTTTACCTCTACCAACAACCTCCCTCCACTCCCCTCTTCACCCTTTCAGTTGAACTTGACCTCATACTGCTCTCAGGAAACTGAAGCCCAAAGCGTGAACTCTCTCATGTTTGTGCCACCAAATCTATACACACCCTCGTGGCCCCTTCCCCTTCTTCCCTGTGGCTATACAAGTGAAGGAAGTATCCCCCTCCTTACAAAGGCCAGTCTTCTGCAGTGCTCTAGAGCATATCCATGGCTCCCTCCACCCCCTCCACCCACCTCCCCAGACAGATATCCAGGTCCTAATCCCTGGGACCTCTGAGTGTGATTTTATAGGACAAAAGAGACTTTGCAGATGTAATGAGATTAAGGATCTCGAGCTGGGGAGATTATTCTGGAATATCTAGGTAGGCCTGAAATGTAATCACAAGTTTTTTAATAAGGGAAAGGCAGAGGGAAGTTTGACTACAGAAGGAGTGCAGGAGGCAACCAGAGCAGAGAGCGATTTGAAGCTGTTCCATAGTTGGCTTTAAAGGTGGAGGAAGGGACAGTGAGCTGAGAATATAGTTCTGGAAACTGGAAAAAGCAAAGAAACGGCTTCTCTCCTGGGACTCCAAGAAGGCTCTTTGGCCCTACTGACAATGTAACTTTGGTCCAGTAAAGCTAATTTTGGACTTCTGACCTGCAGAACTGTAAGAGAATAAATGTGTGCTATTTAAGCCCCCAAGTTCACGGTGGTTTGTAAGAGCAGCTAGAGGAAACTGACCCTATCTGAGCTCACCTCCCCAAGGGCTTCACTCCTTCCATTGTCTTCTCTCTCTCTCTCCCCCGCATGGGTTATGAACTGCTCCGTCTCTCCTAGACCTTTCCGTGCACATACAACATACTTTAGATCTCCGAACTTAAAACACATCCCTTGACCTCACAATCTCCCAGCTACTATCCCAATTCCCTACTTTTCCTTCATAGCAAGATCTTCCAAGAATTATCTGCATTTCACGTTCCATTCATTCTTGAGCCAGGCCTCTGTGGCTCCCTCACCCACCAGACACCAAAGTCACCAAAGGTGTCCACTTGGCTAGTCAGAGGAGCGCTTTGCTCTGCTCATCTCACTGGGCTTCCTGGCAGCTTTGGTCCAATCACCATTGGCCACATCTGGATCCACTCAGGATGGAGACTGGTGGCAGTTTCTCCCATGTGCCCCCTCCGTTACTCGCCACTCCTCCACCCCTCCATGTCAGCTTCTCAGAGCTTAGCCTCCAACCCACTTTTCCTCTGGCTACACTCCCCCCAACCACGCTGGGTGACCTCACTCAGAGCCATGACTTTAGACACCCCCACGATGACGACTCCATAGTGCTTACACCGGCTGAGACCTTTCTCTGAGCTCTCCCTACCTACTTGCCACCGCCGTTCGTTTTTCTGACAAGCGTGGCCAAAACCAAACTCGTGACTCCCCACGGTGATGCGCTTGTCTTTCAGTTTCGCCACCTCGGTAAGCGCCGCTTCCCTGGGGTTTGCTCACAGCTGCACGCCTTCCTTTCCCTTTCCCTTTCCCTTAATGCTGCATCTCAGTCCCCACCCCGGCCCCCACCTCATACCAGGAGGCTCAGTCACTTCCATGTCTGAAACACATCTCCAACAACTTACTCCCTGCCACGACCCGCAGTATCACTTCGCACGTGGTCTGCCACTGAGTCCCTCCAGGCTTCACAGGTTTTCACACAGCAGCTAGAACTGCTGAAATCCTAAAACTGTCACTTAACTTCCTTCAGTGGCTTCCTTTTCTTTTAGAATGCAGCCCCAGCTCCTTGCCTCGGCTTCTGAGGGCCTTGAGGAAAGATGCAGCCTCCTGACCTACCGCTGTGCCCTCTGCTCCCATTCTGGATGATTCTTACCACCCTCCACGAGATTCCTTCCTTTGCACTTGTGGTGCCCCAGGCTCATTTCCTCTCTCTTCCTGTGACTGGCCACCTTGCGCCCTCAGGTCTCTTGCCCCCACATCACCGACTCCAGGGACACCTTCCCTATGCATCCCTCTGGAGCCGCCTCCCTCTGCTCAGCACATTGTCTCTGTCACTGCATGGTTTGGTTTCCGCACATCCCTTTCCACAATTTGATGTCATTTTGTTGCAGACACATGGGTTAAGTTGGTTAATTGGCCCTCTTCTCCATCAATAAGCCCTGTGAAGGACAGCCATATCTGTCATGTTCCCTGCTCTCTCCCGAGAACCCAAATGCCTGGCACATAGTAGACACTCAACAAGTGTTGGGTGAAGGAGCCCATCTTCTGACCCATGTTCTTTTCCCAGGCTCCAGGAAGACTAAATGACTTACTCTTTCCCAAATATCCATCGGGCTCTTCCCTGTACCTGGAATGACTCTCTGTGAATTCCCAGCCCTCATGTGGAACGGAGGTGCCACTTCATATGGCGGCAGCTACGGGTGCCCCTGCTGGAGTGCCCCATCTCTCAGCAGCCTGACTTCCAGCTCAAGAAGGCTTAAGAATGGAGAAATGGAATTTTTACAACGTGAAGTGAATACAACTTTCTTAGGGAAGGCTTTTCTGACCCCCCAGGAGGGGTTAGCCCTCACCCCACACTATGCCCTCATAATAGCTGTCCTTTCTCTCCATACCCCTGAAAGGAACAGTAATTATTTGTTGGTATAAGCCTTCCCCTGTAGACTCCGTGGGGTAAGGGTTGTGAATATCATGTCTGGTGCAGGTACTTAACGCATGTTTGTTGAACGAATGCATGAAGGATTAAATGAAAAGCCATAGTCATTTGGTTTTCCTTCAGAAAACACCCTTACAATCACAGTCTTATCCCAAACAGATAAGGCTACAGGCACGAAGGCTGGTGTCAGTATTCCTACTACTGACAAATAGTGTTGCTAGACTGCCCTTTTACTGTAAATCTGTAGCCTTCAAGGAGCTGTGCCCTTATCCCAACAGCAGCCTAACGGGTGTGTGACAAAGCCTATGGTTTGCAAAGCTGTCCTCATCCCAGTGAGTGCAATCAAAGCTAAAATAGGAAGAATTGCTACGACAGGGAAACTACAGCTTGCATTTTCCACGTTCTGAGAGTAAAATGAAACCCCGGTATGTTGTCACTTTGGAAAGAGGACCCCACAGAACATTCTGTTAATACAGAAACTAAAATGCCACCATCGGAACCCCTTTAGCAGGTGCATCCTGAGTTATTATTGGGCTGAAAATGCTACTTTGGGGCAGGTACTGAAAGCATTTGCATCCTGTTGTTCTGACTGCTGGTCAGAACGTTCTGGAAGGTGCATCTAAAGAAGAGAAACCATTTTTCTCAGTGAGCCTTTGTGACTTTTCAAATGTGATTGTTGAGAAAGAGGGCAGAGCTATAGGATTGCTCTCATCAGAGAAAGTCTAAAGAAAAAGACTAAAGCAATGTCCCAGCCTGGAGTCCCTCAGAGACATAAAGCTATTTTCAGCGTTTGAAAATGGTTAATGGAAATTTGATATTCACTCGCTACCCACATGAGCTCCCTGGGCAACACTGCCCGTCTCCTCCTGAACAATTAAGCACAGGAAAACACGCTGTAACATCCTAGATCCAGTTCAGAATCCATGTGGGATCCATGCCAGGGGAAACACTTCAAAAGTTCTTGAATGGATTGTGACCACTGAGCCGAAACAACTGTGCTATTTCTCAAAGTCCATGGACGTGTGGCTCTAGCTTTCTAGGGCAGTTCTGCACATGTGGATTTTTGTGCTCCTCCTCACCTCTGTCATTCTCCCAGCTCCTTGTTTTGCTGGATGATACTATGGCAGCTCTTCTGCCATTCTCCCGGGCTCCCTGAGTGCAAGGTCAACAGGCCGATGCACCAATTTGCACATGGGCACCTGGGTTTGGGAGCAGGAGAACAGTCTTCTCACCAAGGATGGATGCCACTCACTAAATAGCTCTACTTTTCTCTTGGCTGTGCTAGCTGGCATTGGTGGCCTTGACCGTGGTCTGTGGTGTTCCATATGGGCATGGGGGCATGCTACTCTCACGGTGCTTAGAAATGAGCTCTTAAGGGCACCTGGGTGGCTCAGTTGGTTAAGCGTCTGACTCTTGATTTCAGCTCAGGTCATGATCTCATGGTCCGTGGGAACACGCCCTGAGTCAGGCTCTGAGCTGACAGTGTGGACACTGCATGGGATTCTCTCTCTCCCTGTCTTTACCCTTTCCCCACTCATGGCCGCACCCAAGCGCCAAGCTCTCTCTCTCTCAAAATAAATAAATAAACATTTTTAAAAAAGAAAAAGAATCCAGCTCTTAAAGGCTGCTCAGGTCCCAGAACACTATTCCAAATCTAGAATCCAGGAAAATGATTTACCTAAACTAATGGTTCTAGGCTCTGGCTGCATCCTACAATCAGCTGGGTCTTGAAAATAGTACTGATGCCTTGGCCCAGCACCCAATGTTGAAAAGCACTGAGATTAGATGATGCATAGTCGGATCTCTGCCCCTGGTGTTTCTTGGGGGGGGGAGGGGTGCTTCTGAAGGGGGTGCTGCAGGGCCCTGAGCACACAGACATGGAACAGACCACTGAAGGAATGCTGGTGTTCCCTGGAAGTAGATAGGGGTTTTCTTTTCTTTTTAAATTTTTTAAGTTTATTTATTTACTTTGAGAGAGCGAGTGAGCAAGGAGGGGCAGAGAGAGAGAGAGAGGGATTCAGAGTCCCAGGCAGGCTCTGTGTCGACAGCACAGAGCCCGATGTGGGGCTCAAACCCACAAACTATGAGATCATGATCTCAGCCGAAACCAGGCGCCCCTTTAACAGGGGTTTTCTTAAGAAAAGAGTTCTGACTCCAACATGTTTGCAGAACACCGGGTTTTGACAGAGACAGGACACAGGATTCAACCTCTGCAGCCGTCACCCGCCACCCCCCTTGCAGGAATGGCTTGTGTATGACAAAACTAGTTTCCAATGGAAGTCTCACTGCATCAGGGCCGAGTGCCCTGAACTCTAGTTCACACCTGGGGACGTGTGACCTTGGGAGCCCCGCAAACACCAGGAGCGTGTGCCAAGGAGCTGGGAAGACTAAACGAATGGCCAGATGAAGCAGGAATGAGGAAGAAATTAGAAGAGACAAGCTTACTCACCAAAGGATGTCTCAGGGATTTGAATATATAAACGCACCCTCTGAGTCTCCAACAGTATCATATGCAGCGTTTCCCGAACATCTTTCATCACAGACCCCTTTTCATTTGTGGGATATCTTGTGCCATTCATGCTTTGCAAACACGCATTGCGAACGACTTTGTGAAGGTTAGGTCGCATTTCACGTGCAAAGATAAACGTCTGGTCTCCTTGCCTTGCTAGAGCTCTGGCACCTCCTCCTCTATCGTGAGGACCTACTGCAGGGAAATTCACTCAAACATGTATCAGCATCTCGTCCGGGTCAGGCACACTTCTAGGTGCTGGGGATTCGGCAAGGACTAAAATAGACCCCCAAACCCCTGCCTTAATACAGCTTCAGGATATGGGAGATACATACTCTGTTGGTCAGGACTACGCGCCAAGGAGGAAAAGATAAGGCAGGGAAGGGGGGTGTGAAGTGTTAGGGTTCAGATGGGACTGATGTCTTAAGAAGGGCTCACTGGGGAGGTGGTTTCTGAGTAAAGACGTGAGAGCAGTGAGGGGGTAACAGAGGTGACAATTTGGAAGCAGAGCAACCCTGCAGAGGACTCAGCCGAACAGAGAACAGACGAAGGAGGCACATATTGGGGGAGGCGGTCAGAGAGGTGCAGCCAGAGTCAGGCAGGTCGGAGTGAGAATGCTTGCTTTCATGAATGAGAAAGGAAGTCATTGGAGGGTTTTCAGCAGGAACCATGACAGGCCCTGACTTCCTGTCCAGCAACATTGTGCGGAGAGTTGTACTGAGGAACACGAAGAGGGCAGGGGGGCGGAGGTAAGGTACGATTAGGGCACGATTGCGGCCACCCCATCTGGTGACTCACACTTTTCGATGTTAAATGCCAGTAGAAGTTGCTGCTTGAGCAGATGAGGGTTGTGTGACAAAGACATGAGTTAAGGATGACGTTGAGGTTTTTAGCTGGGGCAACCAGGAGGATTGAGATGTCTTTCACTTTGATGGGAAACAGGTTTTGGGGGTATATAGTCACTCAGAATGGAACACATGAAACTGAAGATGTCTGTAGATACACAGAGTAAGCAGTTGGATATTCGAGTTCAGGGGAGAGATGTGCCAGATATAAATTTGAGAGCGATTAGCATGTAGATGGCATTTAAAGCCGTGAGATAGGATGAGATCCCTGTGGGAGAGGGTCTAGACAAGAGAAGAGGTTCAAGGTCTGAGCCCTGAGACCTCTCACCATTTAGAAGACCAGCAGATGAGGAGGAATGTAAAAAACAAAACAAAACAAAGACTAACAGGGAGCAACCAGCAAGTTAAGAGGACAGCCTGATAACTCTTGCCCTGAAGGCCAAGAGTAGAAATGTTTCAAAGAAGAGTGAGGGAGCAGATGTTGCAAATCTGCTAATATGTCTTTGCTTGCCCTGGACGATCCCCGTTTGCACCGGGGGACCAAGTGTAATCATTACTCATACCCCATTTCCTTTCATATATGTCCCAGTTTGGATAGCACATTTGCAGGTTATCCTCCTGACGGGTCAGGTGTGACTGGGTATTAACGCTTGGTTCTGAATTTGGCAATGTTTAGGTCACAGCGAGCTTGAACATGGTAGTCTGGGTGGAGAGGTGGTAGCAAAAATCTGATTTGACTGGCTTCAAGAGGGGCAGGAGGAAGGGAGTCAGAGAAATGAGTATAAAAACACATTCAAGGGGCGCCTGGGTGGCTCAGTTGGTTAAGTGTCCGACTCTTGATTTCGGCTCAGGTCATGATCTCACAGTTGTGCAATGGAGTCCCATGTCGGGCTCTGCGCTGAATGTGGAACCTGCTTAAGATTCCCTCTCTCCTGTCTCTTCCTCCCTTGCCTTTGCGCAATCTCTCTCTTAAAAAAATTAAACACACACACACACACACACACACATTCGAGAACTTCTTTCGTGAAAAAAAGCAAAGGAACACAACAGTAACTGGAGGGGAGAGTGTGGCCAAGAGAGTTTTGTTTCTTTAACATGGAAGAAAAACCAGCACATTTCTAGGCTGATCCAAAAAAAGAAGGACACAGTGATGGTATAGGAAAGAGAAGGGAGAATTTCTGGGGCGCTGTTTCTGAGTGAGTGTGTATGGAGGTGTCACCAGCTGTATAGGGGGAGAGGTTGGCTGACCCAAGGAACACCACCAGTTGCCTGTAATAAGAGGAGTGCAAGCCCAGGGGTGGGCAATGATCTGGAGAGGTGGGTAGATGTGGTTGTGGTGGGAACCCGCATAGATTCTCTTCTGGTTGTTTCTACTTTGTCACGGAGATGGGAAGCAATGTCATGAACTGAGATCAAAGATGGGGGGGGAAAGTATGGGAGGTTTGGGGAGGGAAGAGAAGTCTGAAATCAAGGTCTAGAAAGGGATGAGAGTGTGAAGGGCCAGGGAAGTTTGGTATGATTGCCTGGTGGCCTTGAAGACCCATTTGAAGTCAATGTGACATTCCCGGATTTTCTCCAGTCTCACCTCTGCAGAAAATCTGCTGTGCGGGGCAACCACAAGGGACTGCAGTTGAATTTGGCCAGGTTGGTGGTTTAGTCAAGTGAGGTAGCAAGGCAGAGGGGAAAACAGGGTGAGAGTGTAGGGAGGGAAGAAACGATAGCTCTTGAGTATGGAATTTAAGCTGAGTAAATGGAGAGGACAGTTATCTTAAGAAGTTAGAATGTTCAGCCATCTATCTGTACAATACGCAAGTTCATTATGTCTTTGATATGTCGGTAATTTCCAGTAGGTCACCTGTCAGTTTATTGAGAAGTCTCATTCCACACATTCTAGTTGTACTACCACTTTTTTTTTAAAGTTTATTTATTTTGAAAGAGAGAGAGAAGGAGGGAGAATCCCAACCAGACTCCATGCTGTCAGTGTGGAGCCCAACGTGGGACTCAGACTCACGAACCATGAGATCATGACTTGAGCCAGGATCAAGAGTCAGGACGCTTAACTGACTGGACCACCCAGGTACCCCGAGTTCGACTACCACTCTTCAGCTCAGGCCTTCACCACATCCTGCCTGGCTGCTCTCCCCAGGATCTCAGTAGTTACTACCAGTTCCATGGTCACCAATTTTGGCCAAGATAATCTAATAATTAATGGCCAATAAATTAATAAATAATCATTTTAAAATAAGAAGCAGATTAATAAAGATAGTCTAAAATCACCTAAAAGCCAGTTTTGTCACATCACTGCTTTGCCCCCACGTAAAGAACAGCTCTGTATCTCCTTCTCCACGACTCCACAAATCCTCTACCTGCAGTTCACAGCTCCCTCCACTTTTACTAGCTTGTCTCTAGCATCGTGTAACTCTGTTCCAGATAGGCTGCTTTCCCTATTCCCTCTGCCAGATGCTGCTTGTGCTATGCTCTCTGCATGAAATGTGCTCTCTCTCTCTCTCTCTGCTTTTCAAAATCCTATGTGCTATACATGCTAAACTGTGATAGTGGCCGATACAAGGAGAGGGGCGGGATTGGAGTGGGCTGTGGTTGTGTGTGTGTAACAGTTGTCATCTGATTTTTTTTTTGCAATAATTCTGCCTTCATATCACTTTTGTAATTTTGTAATTGGAAAAAGTTTAAATTTAATAAAAAAAAAACCTCTTCTTGGGGCACCTGGGGGGCTGAGTCAGTTGAGCATCAGATTTCAACTCCGGTCATGATCTCGCAGTTCGTGAGTTCAAGCCCCACATCGGGCTCACTGCTGTCAGCCTGTCAAGGCTGTTAGCACAGGGCACACTTCGGATCCTCTGTCCCCCTCTCTCTGCCCTTTCTGTGCTTGAGCTCCCCCAAAAGTAAATAAATATTTCAAAAATATTAATTAAAAAAATAAAAAATCTTTCTTAGTTGCAGTTTGGCAATAGATAGTTCAAATTTAAATAAGCATACCCTTCGACCCAGCAATAAGTTGAGGACCTTAAGTTTCTTTGGGAGGTAACTTCACAAGTTCATTGCAGCATTGTTTATAATAGCAAACTACTGGAAAAAACCCCACTATCCCTTAGGAGGGGACTGAGAAAAAAAACAAAAACACAAAACAAAAAAGCAAACCTATATTCAGACCATGCACAATGCACAATGTGCATAACAGTATATTTTAGTGGTGAGTGGTGCAGCCACTGTATCAGACAACTCCGATTGGCATTTCAGCTCTAGCCCTTCTGGCGATGTGGCCTTGGGTAATTAAAATTTTCTGTGCTTGAGTTCCTTTATCTGCTAAATGGGGACTAGAATAGTATCCACCTAATAGGTTTGTTGTTGTAAGGAAGCGGTGGGTTATTACACGTAAAGCATTCCAAACCATGCCTAGTTCCACCTAGGATGTAAAAAGCAGGAAAAAAATATTTCCCCACCCTGACAACAGAAAAAACCACGATAAACTCTAACACTAACTTTTCATGAACTTACCAGAGAACTGAGGCCACAGGACAAAACAAATATCCTTCAGGCTCGTGCAAGGAAAGATGAAATACAAGCATGGGCTCATCTATAGCAGAGCACAGGGGGAAGAAATGCTGGGACCATACTTGTGGGTAAGAAGAATTCAGTTAGATTTTAAAATGAATTGCAGGGTGTCTGGGTGGCTCAGTCAGTTAAACATCTGACTCTTGGTTTTGGCTCGGGTCATGATCTCAAAGATCATGAGATTGAGCCTCACAGGGGGCTCTGTGCTGACAGTGCGGAGCTGGCTTGGGATTCTCTCTTTCCCTTTTTGTCTCTCTCTCTCTCTCAAAATAAATAAACCTTAAAAAAATTTTTTTTAATGAATTGCAAAGGCCAAGTGTGGGCTAGTGCGAGTACAAACCCGAGAGCACAGACACAAATGGAGTTTGCACTCACACGTGGGGGTCTTTTTTTTTTTTTAATTTTCTTTAAGTTTATTTATTTTGAGAGAGGAACAAGCAAGTGAAGGGGAGGGGCAGAGAGAGAGGGAGAGAGAGAGAATCCCAAGCAGGCTCCCTGCTGTCAGCATAGATCCAGACACGGGGCTCTGTATCACCAACTGTGACATCATGACTTGAGCCAAAACCAAGAGTCAGATGCTTAACCAACTGAGCCACCACTGACTGAGCCACCCAGGTGCCCCCATACACAGGATCTTTTACACGGACCTCCACCAGAGGCTCCCGAGAAAGTGGTTGGTGGGAGCAGAATAGGAGACCAAGACTTGGGGCAGGAGTGGCTGTTATTGTAGGAAAGGCACAAAAACCTGATTGGACTCTTCTCCCCTATTAAAAAGTTTTGGGGCACCTGGGTGGCTCAGCTGGTTAAGCATCTGACTTCGACTCAGGTCATGATCTCAAGCTTTGTGAGTTTGAACCCTGTGTCAGGCTCTGTGCTGACAGATCAGAGCCTGGAGCCTGCTTAGGATTCTGTGTCTTCCTCTCTCTCTGCCCCTCCTCAGCTCATGCTCTGTTTCTCTCTCAAAAATGAATAAACGTTAAAAACAATTTTTTTTAAAGTTTCAATTTCCTGAGACATTGGGAAACTGGGACAGCTAGGGGATAGGTAAAAGAAAAAGGGACATCCTCTACCCCTGAAGAAGGAGCAGGAAGCAATTCTGGGTCCAGAATCATATACCAGTATGAAGAGAGATCTCCCACATCTGAAGGAGGGGCAGGGAACTGGCCCATACAAGACTCACCACAGATACAGAAGAGTTTGGCTATCATGGGGAAGAGAGGTAGGGTCACTAGGAGAGCTCCACCCTTGAGACCCAGGCAGACAGAACCAGGCTAAGACTGAGCTGGACCAGCACAACAGAAGGGGCAGAACACCTGCCCCTTCCCTCTCCCCACCACCAGGCTAGCAAGCACCAAGTAATAAGCAAGAACTTCTGGGGAGGGGACAAGAGCATGGAGAGCAACGTCCCCTTCTTTGGCATAGGCAAACAAAAAAGACTGAAAGTTGACGGTGGAACAGGAACACTGAGAAAAACCGTCTGGAACCCCAGCCCCACCCTAAGCACAAGGTAATGCTAGAGGACTTGAAACCAATGGTGCATGGAAGGTAACCATAACAATCGCCCAAGTCAAACCTCCCTGAACTCCTGAGTCTATTTCCTCAACCCCCAACAGTAATGGTCTAACAGAAGAGGTGTGCCCCTTTGCAGGCACACTACCTCAATGTTGACTATACTATACACGATATTCAAACAAAGTGTATTCAATTCCATTCAATTCAACATTCAAACCAAAATTACAAGACACGTGCATGAGATTAAATAGTAATAATAATAAATTAAAAAACCAAAGTCAACAAGAGACAAAGCAATACATAAAACCAGATTCGGAGGTAAACCACATATTGGAGATATCAGATAAGGAATTTACAATACGTATAATTCATATGTTAGATGCTGTAGGGGAAAAAAGTATACAATAGTCCTAGGAGATGAGAAATTTTAGCAGACAAATGGGAACTGTAAGGGAAAGTCAAAATGAAATACTAGGGGGAAGAAAACCATAATGTCTCAGGCATGAAAAAATTGAAAGGCATGAAAAATGCCTTCAAAGAGGAGAGAGAACTTTGCAGAAAAAATACTGAAAACAAAATTCTCAAAGTTAACAAACTACATCAAGCCACACCAAACAAATAACAATAACAAATATACCTATACACATCATTTCCAATGGGTAGGTTTCAAAACTACATGTGTAGTATTGCCCCATTTGTAAAAACTGAATTGTTTTGTGGAAAGATGATCATTAGAACATTTATAGTGAGTATTTGCGCATAATGGAATCCCAGGAGGGTTTTTGTGTCTGCTTTGTACTTCCCATTTTCTTTTTTAAATTTTTTTTTCAACGTTTATTTATTTTTGGGACAGAGAGAGACAGGGCATGAACGGGGGAGGGGCAGAGAGAGAGGGAGACACAGAATCAGAAACAGGCTCCAGGCTCTGAGCCATCAGCACAGAGCCCGACGTGGGGCTCGAACTCACGGACCGCAAGATGGTGACCTGGCTGAAGTCGGACGCTTAACCGACTGCGCCACCCAGGCGCCCCTGTACTTCCCATTTTCTTTAAAGATAAGCAATAAAACTATTTTCATTGACAAAAATCTAATTCTTTGAATACGGGAGCTTGTCCCATTTACATTTATTTCCACAAAGAATGTATTCTGGTTCATTCTTCAATTTTTAATTTTTTTCTTTTACATTGTGAATTATGAGTTTTTCCCTCTCAAGTAGTTTGTTACATGGCTAATATATAATTTAGGTTTCATTTAAGAGTTTCAAGAACATATTTGAATATATACATATTTGTCTATCACATCAAGGATAAAACATCTCAAATAAATTCTACTGAATCTCTTTGAACCATAAAGACATAACAGGCTCATTTTATTTCCTGTCATTAACTCTTCTTCTCTATTTATGTTAAATTGTAGACATTAATTTTCAGGTTATGCTTTTATATTATAAAATGTGTATGTAGTCTTTTAATATACATTTATTAAGATTTTATTCTATGGTATTTAAGTGTTCACTGCAGTTCTCAGCTGTGACTTTACTGTTTGTGTGGGGGGCTTACATTTTGATTAATTACTTGGTTTATTAGAGCAGTACTTCTGGAACTTTAATATGCATATAAATTACATGGAGATCTTGTTAGAATGCAGAATCTGGTTCAGGAGGGCTGAGGTGAAGCCTGAGTGAGATTCTGCCTTTCCAACAAGGTCTCAGATGATGTGATGCTGCTGGATTGAAGACATCTGAGTAGCAAAGGACTACTTCTCTGAGTATTCATTGCACCATGAAAAGTACATGAATTGTATATTTTGAGCCCTTGAATCTCAGAAAATGCTTTTATGTTCTTGGCAACTGAGAGACAGCTCAACTACATAAGGAATTTTGGGTCATGAAGTTTCTCCCTCAAAACTCTATGGACATTGATTGCATCATCTCTGTATTTTTTTAAATGGATTTTATCTACAAAATTTATAAATTTTACCACCTATATTATTTTTTTAAAGGAATTCTGAGACCAGTTTGCATTTCTTAAAAATTTTTTTTTAATTTTTATTTTTTGAAAGAGAGAGAGAGAGCATGAGTGGGGGAGGAGAGGAGACACAGAATCTGAAGCAGGCTCCAGGCTCCGAGCTGTCAGCACAGAGCCCGACGTGGGGCTCGAACTCACACACTGTGAGATCATGACCTGAGCCAAGGTCGAATGCTTAACTGACTGAGCCACCTAGGCGCCCTTAAAAAAAATTTTTTTTTGGTATGTAATCTTCTATCAGGGCATTAACAGAGTTCTTAATTTTACCTAAATTTTGGAACTTTGACGAGGGTATATTAAGAGTTTGAGATTCTTCCTTTTGCCTAGGACCCAGTGAGCTATTTTAATTGGGAGATTTAGGTCTTAAGGAAGTTTTAGATGTGTTTGAATTTTGTTTTGGTCCATTTGTTCTGGTGCCTTCTTCAGAAATAGTTATCCACATATTGGATCTTCCATGTATATCCATGAAATCCCACATATACTTCTTTTCCTTTTTTTCATTATTTTTTGCATTATATATATACATACACACACATATGTATCCCCCCCCCCCCCCCCGCCCCCAGCCTGTCTTCTGTGTCACTGAAATAATTTTTGGCAGGGTTGATTCTGCTCTTTAGGGCTTCGAATGCATCTTGACTCTGACATTATCTGCTTGGTTCTAAAACATATATTCAATACCTCATTTATTTCTCTGCATGGTTCTGCCTATACCTCAACATAATCTTCCACTGTCACATCATTTTACAGGTCATCTAATTTGATGGAGAGCAGATTTCTTTAATGTTGAGAGTAAAGAGCAGTTGCTGTCTGAAATTCATTGTATTTTTTGCCACAAATGTTTTTCAAAAATACACACTTTCTCGGGGCACCTGGGTGGCTCAGTCGGTTAAGCATCCAACTCTTGATTTCGGCTCAGGTCATGATCCCAGGGCAGTGGGATTGAGTCCTGCATCGTGTTCTGGCACATTCTCTCTCTCTCTCTCTCAAAATAAATAAATAAACACTCTTTAAAAATATACACTTTTGGGGCGCCTGGGTGGCTCAGTCGGTTGAGTGTCCGACTTCAGCTCAGGTCATGATCTCGCAGTCCGTGAGTTCGAGCCCCATGTCGGGCTCTGGGCTGTTGGCTCAGAGCTTGGAGCCTGCTTCTGATTCTGTGTCTCCCTCTCTCTCTGCCCCTCCCCTGTTCATGCTCTGTCTCTCTCTGTCTCAAAAATAAATAAAAACATTAAAAAAATTTTAAAAAATATACACTTTCTCTGAATCTTACTGCTGGGATTTCATAATAAAGAATCTTTTCATAGACAGCATATTAGTTTTATTCTTGCTTACTGATTGTTGATAATCAGTGGTCCAGCCTGAAGGGAGCAGACAGAGCATCAGAGCCACCGGCTATGCCAATGAGAGAGTTTGGTCTCTAATTTCTCCTCTATCTACAGGGAAGCCACTCTGCTGGGCACCAGGGTTCCAGCGAAGCCTCCTCTCTGGCATCTGAATACCTGCCTCTTGAGCCCCATCTCTCTCTACAGCTGTTACTGTGTCCACAAAGACCTGCCACCATCCTGGGCTGCGGCTCCTACCGCTCCCAGCAGCCTCTTGTTTGGGGAAAGGGTCCCAGGTTCACCGGGCCGCTTGCCACAATTACAATCACCTTTACGCTTCGGGAGACATCCTCTCCTGAGCCTCGAGCCACAGTTCTTCCCTAATCACAGCAGCCTGGATCTCTGCATCCTGCAAGGCCACTGTTGGCAGGGGATCCCAGCAGTGTGCACACCCAGCCAGACTTCCCCCGGGCGCTTTCCAGATTAGTCTCACAGCCCACCCCTTTCTCTAGCACTCAGCCCTCCCAGCCCAGAGACTCCACAGGGGCCAGGACTTTACCCTCTTACTTCCCAGGAGCTATGCCAGGCATTTGGAGACAAGTTTACTTCTACCATTTTGATGATTTGTTTCCTTAGCTTTCTGTGTAAACGGATGCTTTCCCCAGTTTTATATTTCTTCGGCTATTTATTTAGGAATTGGTGGGTGAAGAGTGTTCAGAAATAAAATGTGTCCAAAAGCCAAGCCTCCTTACCCAAAAGTGCCCACCTTAGTCTGCTGCTCTGACAGAAAACCACACACTGGGAGGCTTATAACCAACAGATGTTTATTTCTCACAGTTCTGGAGGCTGGGAAGTCCAAGGTCAAGGGGAGGCATATTCAGTGCCTGGTGAGGAGGCCCCACTTCCGGGTTGGGAGGCGGCCATCCTCCGTCTGTGTCCTCACGTGGCAGAATGGGCGAGGGTGCTCTCTGGGGTCTCTTTTATGAGGGCACTGATGCGATTCACAAGGGCTCCACCATGACCTCATCACCTCCCAAAGGTCCCCACCTCCCAACACCATCACATCGTGGGGTTAGGATTTCAACAAATGAAACCTGGGGTGGGGGTGGGGGGTTGGATATGAATATTCATTCAGTCTATAGCAGTCTCAGAACTTTTTTTTTTTTTAATGAGAGCATAATTATCTTAGGCACAGTGATTACAGCAGGATTTTCTTCCTCTTCCTTTGCTTTTAAACAACACGGCCTTTCCAAAATTGCACATTCTAAACTTGAAAAATTAGAACTTGCATTCCCTTTTTGCATTGTAGATTAAATAGACTGTAAGTTAGACACTGCCTTCATGATTAAAGGGAGCCTATTCATGAGTTTGTTTGCTTTGAGTTGAGAAGTTCTAGTGAAAGCTACTGCCTTCGCTTTCCAATGGAAGACTCCTCAGCCCCTATCATATTTTATTTTATAAACAGCTAATATAGAAATGTAACACTAATTTTATGTACATCAACTCAGGGTGAATTAGCATTCATCTGTAAAAAAAAAAAAACAAAAAAACCCAAAACTTAGTGCTGGTATATTTAAGCATCTAAAAAAGCATCGGTGTACTGGGGCACCTGGGTGGCTCAGCCGGTTAAGCGTCCAACTTTGGCTCAGGTCATGATCTCGTGGTTTGTGAGTTCCAGCCCCACATTGGGCTCTGTGGTGACCGCTCAAAGCCTGGAGCCTGTTTCACATTCTGTGTCTCCCTCTCTCTCTGCCCCTCCTCCACTCATACTCTCTCTCTCCTTCAAAAATAAATAAACATAAAATTTTTTTAAAGCATCAGTGTATTCCTCTTAACTTCCACAGAACGATGCCTCATTCAGAATATCTATTTCACTTACTAAGCATCTCCAGATGTCCCTTGTTTGAATCTAAATTTCTGGCCCCTAAGGCAACAAAATTAATTTTAAAGTTGTTTATAAACAGAGACCCTTATGGAAACTTTGAGAAATGTTTTCCAAAAAACTTACACCATATATTTTCACCTACTTGTCTTTTTAAATTGTGTTTAAAATTGTGTTTCCGTAGAAATAAAAATTTCTCTTTAAGGAGGTTTGGTCCAGGGGCGCCTGGGTGGCTCAGTCAGTTAAGCATCCCACTTCGGTTCAGGTCATGAACTCGCAGTTTGTGAGTTCCAGCCCTGAGTCAGGCTCTGTGCTGACAGCTCAGAGCCTGGAGCCTGCTTCGGATTCTGTGTCTCCCTCTCTCTCTGCCCCTCCCCAACTCATGCTCTGTCTCTCTCACTCTGAAAAATGAATAAATGTTAAAAAAAAAAGTTTTAAAGGAGTTTTGATCCAAATCCGTTTTTTTCTATATATGTCATTACCTTCTATTTTTCCCTCTTTAAAAAAAACAAAACAAAACAAAACAAAAAACCCATGTAAAGAAAACCATAGTTTAAAACACTTTAACGATTGATTGCATTAAAGCAACAAAATCAGGTCTTCAGTCATCATACTTAGAAATAATGGGAGAATTGTGAACGTGTGTACCTTTTGACCAACATTAAAAATGAGGTCTTGAGGGGTGTCTGGATGGTTCAGTTGAGCGTCTGGCTCTTGATTTCAGATCAGGTCATGATCTCAGGGTCATGGGGTCGAGTCCTGCACTGGGCCCCATGCTGAGTGTGGAGTCTGCTTAAGACTCTCCCTCCCTCTCTCTCTCTCTCTCTCTCTCTTTCAGGGCGGGTGGCTCACCCAGTTAAGTGTCTGACTTTGGCTCATGTCATGTGATCTCATGGTTCATGAGTTCAAGACCCACATTGGGCTCTCTGCTGTCAGTGCTGAGCCCACTTTGGTTTCTCTGTCACTCTCTCTCTCTCTCTGCCCCTTCTCTGCCACTCTCTGTCTCAAAAATAAATAAACATTAAAAAAAAACCCAGGGGCGCCTGGGTGGCGCAGTCGGTTAAGCGACCGACTTCAGCCAGGTCACGATCTCACGGTCCGTGAGTTCGAGCCCCGCGTCAGGCTCTGGGCTGATGGCTCAGAGCCTGGAGCCTGTTTCCGATTCTGTGTCTCCCTCTCTCTCTGCCCCTCCCCCGCTCATGCTCTGTCTCTCTCTGTCCCAAAAATAAATAAATGTTGAAAAAAAATTAAAAAAAAAAAAAACCCAGACTTTCTCCCTCTGCCCGTCCCCCCCATACATTCTCTCTCTCTCTAAAAAAAAAGAAAAGAAAAGATAGGTCTTGAATATGTAGTATTTAGTCAGTTGTGCCTTCTTGCTCAGTGTTTTACCAAACATAGAAGAATTTACAGCCTCACACATGCAGGTCAGACATAATATAAAATAAACCAAATGAATTTAATGATGGGCAAACCCCAGTGATGTAACTAGCTTTTCTGCTCCATTAAAAAATCTCTTTGCATTTTTCAAAACATAGTGGTCCTACTCCTGTTGTTCCAGCCAAGTCCCTACACACGTGGAGGTAGCCTCCCTTTTCTATCACAGGAAGAAGCCCAGGCCCTTAGGTGCATTGTGTTGCTACGTGCAGTCAGGCAGCGCGGGTCCGCACTGGTAACCGCTTACATCTGTGTCACTGAGGCTTGAGGAGTCTGGAATTTCTGAGTTACAGGGCTGCCTCTGCCAAAGACTTCCTGGCAAAGTGTTTTGTCTGCAAAACAGACACAATAATGAGGACCTCATATGGATTTTAAGAAATGCCCTACACCCTGGAAACTTCTTTTGGAAGCAGTGAAGGAAGAAATCCACTCTTTCCCTAGGGAAAAAAAAAATTCCACAGCGGCTTTAAACTTTGTCCCTCGTAGAACACATTACGAGCTGTTTTTAAATGCGAAAAGGGACTAGTGACAGAGCCAAATCCAAACGGTCTGGTCTCCGAGGTTCTTGAGTGATCCTCCCTAGTTTCACCACTGCGATCCTGTCTAGTCAGGCCGGTAAACATGCCTGAGTTTAGCTGGTGGAAGACAGAGACTCCGACGTGTGAGGTCTCTGTTGTGTATGGGCTGAATTGTGTGTTCCCCAAATTCCTATGTTCAAGTCCTAACCCCCAGGACCTCAAAATGTGACTGTATTTAAGTTAATGAGAACTTTACTGAGGCAATTAGTTAAATGAGGTCATATGGGGTGGACCCTAATCTAATAGGATGGGTGTCCTTAAAAGAAGAGGCGATTAAGACCCAGACACGCACAGAGGAAAGACCACGTGAGGACCCAGCCATCTACAAACCAAGGAGGGGGGGGGAAGCCTCAGAAGAAACTAATCCTGCTGACACCTTGATCTTGGATTTCTAGATTCCAGAACAGTCAGAAGATAAATTTCTGTTGTTTAAGCCACACAGTCTGTGGTGCTTTGTTACACAGCCCCAGCAAAGTGAAACACCATGCAAGTCTTCCCTTCCCTTGATGAGAATGAGCCTCAGCATATCCTTCCATTTTGGATAGAGATGCATCCTGGGAACAGGTGACAGCTGACCAGACAGATTCTGATTGTCCATACACAGCTCTTTGAAGGAGGCGCCCCTTGTCTGACATTATGGTGGCCTTCCTTTTCTTATTTTTCTCTCTGCACATTTTAACACAGCAAAAGACTAGACCAAAGAGCAAGAGACTGAGCAAAGTTTCTAGGAGAGCTCCAGCCACAGAGCTAGCCCTCTGGGAAGCATGACACCATGCAGCCTCGCACACCTCACACCCCACCCCATTTGTGACTGGGCAGGTATGTCCCCAGCTTCTTGGAAGGGGCGCTTTGCACAGAAAGCATGGGTGACATCATGGGGGTAACCATGAAGTACGCATTTCTGTGAGTTTGATGGCTTTTGCCAGCTGTGGAATCAAGGAGGCAAGCCTTCCTTTGGTTGATCTTTTGATCCACGTTTAGTTTTGTCTATCAACATCACATCTTGTCAGCTGAAGCTAATTCCCAACATCAGGAACTTTCTTTTGCTTTGCCCTGCCAGGTGACGATATCTGATTCTGGTACATTTGTTCTATTTGTTTGTTGATGCTTCTCCAGATTTGGGACCCGAAGTTGGAGCAGGTCCTCAGCCTTTCCGATCTCAAGAGCAGTATGGTCAGTGTTGTGTTCAGAAGATGATACAATCACTTGATCACCCTTTGATATCATCACCTGGTGATAACTTGGTTATATAAGCGGCCCCCCATCCTGTGGTCTATGCATGACTTGGCATGGCAGGAAGGAGTTTTCTCCCTGGGCTACCCAGGAGCAGTGGAACGCCACCTCCATGCGCCAGGTAGGACCACGAGAGGAGCCCAGCAGCCAGGCCCAGCCACCGTACCCAGCCCTGATCTCTCACAGCCTTCTGACCTCCTGAATCCTGCTCCTGACTCACTCACAGCGGCCACACCTCTTATGTTACATTTTTTCATATTACTTTTAAAAGGCAAACTCATTAATATGTGCCTTGAGGATTTACAAAGCTCACGGTAAAATATGTTTTGTTTTCACAGCTGCACTCACACACTTAGATGAGGCCATTTCGAGGGAGATAGTATGATGTAATGTGGGTGACAGCACAATTGTCATCCTGCTAGAGGGGACAGTATTGTGATCTCAATGGAAAAGAAAAGTGAGGCTTTCATCTGTAAGCTCAGATCCCATTTACCGCAATAATCTCAACCTTTGAGCGGGGCTGGGAGTGGAAATTACTACAAGCTGTTGAATACAGATGACATCATCCTGCCACCCACAAATCTTACGAGTTTGACAGCCCAGAAGAAGGCATACGGCTAGAAGGAATACAACTCCAACTAAGTCAACAAGTTTTGTGTGTTTCAAAGGTTTTCATAGACGTTCTCTTCTCCATTTTCTGTTTTGGTTTGGCACCCGCCACGACAGTAAAATGATGACCATGACAACAGCCATTAGCGTCCCCAGAGCCACGACCAACAGCTCCCTCTGAGTGGAATTATGAGAGTGTCGAGTCCTTTTCCATAGAACTCTCGCAACATGGGGCTCCGAGACGCTGAGGTTTTGGCGGGTGTAGGTTCTGTCCTGCTGTTAGTCCTGGGGCAGTTTTCTCGGCTGTAACGCTAGTCTGGGCTTTCCAGTTAGGCTGCCAGAGCCGGTATCTGCCACGTGTACACAGAAGTTGTCACAGGTCCCGAAGATGGCGCTTCCCACTTGTCGATTCTGCAGCTGCTCTCCTGTGTTGGGTGGAATGCTGGGCACGTAGGTACCTACCTTCACATTCTCTTCCATTAAAGGACACCACAACTTCTTTACATCACCTGGGATTGCTTCCACCTGCAGAATTCCTGGCACCATCCTTCTGGATATGGTATATCCACGTTATGGAACTATGTAGGCTGCTAATCATAAAAATGGAAATCAAGAGGGGCACCTGGGTGGCTCCGCCGGTTGAGTGGCCAACTCTTGATTTCAGCTCAGGCCATGATGTTTTGTGAGTTCAGGCCCCCACATTGGGATCTGCGCTGACCCTGAGGAGCCTGCTTGGGATTCTCCCTCCCTCTGCTCCTCCCTGCCCCCCAGCTCGTGCTTTCTCTCTCTCAAAATAAATAAATAAACTTAAAAAAAATGGAAACAAAGGAAGCAATTTCAAAGGAACAAATGGCACCAAAGTCATAAGACACCCTTGCCACAAATGAGGCTTTGGGGGAAAAAATCCCTAAGTCTCCCATTTGCTCACTCTCAGAGCTTGGTCTGCCATGTTTAGGATTTAGTGGAAAAACTGGTTTTCATCATGTTTTAATCGTCAGTTTCTTTCTTCACCATCTACTATGGTTTCGGTGGCTTTACAACCCATGTGTTTTGATATCAACGTAATGCTTTAGCAGTTACCTTTTCAGGGACAACTGTAATTCCTGAAACCTGGGTGAGAGGGCCCCTTTGCAACAGCGAGACCTCTGGTTGGGAAGACTCTTGACTCTTGCTCACCATAATTTTGAATAACTGGGTCAGCATTTCCCAGTGCTTACACTTTCAGCGGGTCTCATAACCCTGGGAAGCGTTTTGGGAATATTGATTCCACCGGGCCTCTTAGATCTTGCAGAAAGAAAGCCAACAACACAAATGGTTACTCCTAAAGAAAAAAGGAATTAAGTTATCAAAGTGTTAACCGGTCTTCTTTCTCACTGTCCCCCAGTCTAGACCCTTCCACCACCCTCAGGAGTTCTGGGCTCTCACCCATCTTTCCCTTCTGATTATAGTCCTCTTACAACATTGATCCCAATGCAATTTATATTAAATTTAAGTGGAAGTGCATTCCCCACTATAATGCAAATTCCTTGCATTATACAACAATCACCTGTTAATCTTGATTTTCCCCTCAAAGTACCAACTCAGTAAATGTTTGTTGTACTGAATTATGCTCTCAGGAAAGTTACCAGACCTGAAGCCCCTGGATTTATCCTGACTAAATCTCCAGAAAGAGAGCTACTAGAGTATTTGCTTTATTCATGAATTTAGTACACATATTCAGGTACACCGTTCCTTATATGAAAATTTCAGGGTCAGAATATACCAGATTTTTTTTGCATTTTCACAAGTGAAAACAGCTCATGTATTATGTGTGATGTAGCATGTTCTCAGTATGCACATTTACCAAAAATATAAGAAAAAGGGATGCCTGGGTGGCTCAGTCAGATAAGTGTCTGACTTTTTATTTTGGCTCATGTCATAATCCCATGGTTTGTGAGATCGAGCCTCACATCAAGGCTCTGCACTGCCAGCATGAAGCCTGCTTGGGATTCTCTCTTCCTCTCTTCTTGCTCCTCCCCCATGAATGTGCACATGCCCCCCCCACTCAATAAATAAACATAAGAAAAGAAAATGAATAAGGACTAACCTTAGTTAAGGTTATGTTTTTATCATCTAATAAGTTTGCTGATAACTTCTGTTAAAACTCTGTTTTTAAAGGTTTTGGGATTTCAGAATGATGGAGGACCACGGACCTATCTTCAAAGAGAAAAACAAATGAATTACTTCTTTTACATTAAATTTCTAAAGCAGATAATATATTTCTTTAATAAAATGCCATAGTCCCATTTCTGTACTCCCTAAGGTTTTAAAATTTTACAAGTAATCTACTAATACATGTTCACTATATAAAATGCCAATAATAGAGATAAAGCTAAATCCGGAAGTGACTCACCTTCCCATCTGGTTTTCCTTTCACAGACTCCCTGGCCTTCTGGGAGCTCCTCAGGCACACACCAAAGCATACTACAAGACCTCATCTTTATAGAGTCCCGTTGCAAGGTTCTCTCATTTCCATCTTTTCCCTTGACTCTTCCTTGTCAAGTCTTCAGTGATACATAAGAACACTTATTGTCCCCATGTGGAGAGATGAGAAAAGTCAGAGTGAAAGACATTCAGATATTTGCTGTATGTGATAGAGAGCCAAAAGTGGAAGCGATGGTGCTAGAACCCAAACTTCTCACTTGTCAGGTGCTTTGTGTCTCCTGCCATCACAGCACAGATTCCACTCTCCTGTGGATTCCTGATACCATGTCTAGGGCCAGGGGTCATTGTGCAGAGACATGCTTTCATCTAAAAGAGGGGTCTCCTTGGATCAAGGTAGGCCATCTCCCAGGTTGCTAAGAACCCCATTCCCATTCCCCCAAATTCTGGACCAGGTTACCCTGGGAGCTTCACATAGTCATGGAAGTTCTCAAGCACTTCACTGATGGAAATTTGCCAGATTTCAATAATACCGTATCCTATACCTATAGCAGTCCTTCATTTGTTTTTAAAATTACTGCTATATTCTTACAAATGTGGGCAATTCACCAGTTTTGGTCTTCTAAAATCACCATTTTCATAATCATATTTGTGTCAGGACTTCCTTTTTTTCTGTCTTTAAACTGAACTCTAAGAAGAAGGAATAGGCATTCTTATTCTTCGCTTATGAATGGCTTCTATAGCTTAGTTGGTGCCTTCCCATTCCAGAAACACATCTGTCTCAGCAATATAGAAAGCCTTTTCCATTCAAGGCAGAAGTCTTCTAGATGTATTCTGAAGCATAAAAATCTCCAAACATAATGTCCTCAAGATAAGTAGAGAAAGTTCTCAGGAACAAAGCGTCATCATGAGAGATGAGAGTTTATTTTACTAATCTGGCATCAAACGCATTCTATTAAAAAGAGATTAGTGCTTATTAACAAGATCTGGTATTAGTGACTGCTCTGAACAGGACACTATTTGGCAAGAATGTCTAAGGACCTTGTCCTATCTACACAAAAACAGTGGAAGAGCACTGTCAGCCACATTGTGCTTAGGGGATTGTTTCTCACTTTAATCATTATATTTTAGAATAAATAAAATGATGTAGAATATTTGAATTAGCTATTTGCTATAATCAAGAGTAATCCCTTGCAACTCCCCCCTTTTTTTGTTTCCAGAATGTTTCATCACTTTCCTATACAAGAGGGGTGCATTTTTAAAAATGTTTTGTTCCTCATTGAAATAGGTTAGCTTTTCTTGGTGAAAAGGAGACAGGAAGGGACAGTAGTTTCTTCGTTAATAATTTTAGAATAAGGCCTACTATTTATATAATTCATTGTGTTTTAGAAAAAAATTGTCCTAATTCCTTTATTCAATCAAACGTTTGTAGAACTGAAAAGGCAGATTAAATTGTTATTTAAAAAAGGGTCACCTGGGTCGCTCAGTCGGTTGAGTGTCCGACTTGGGTTCAGGTCATGATCTCACGGTTGGTGAGTTTGAGCCCCGAGTCAGTCTCTTTGCTGTCAGCGCAGAGCCCACTTCAGATCCTCTGTCCCCCTTCCTTCCACCCCTCCCCCCCTGCTCACACTCTCTTTCTCAAATATAAACATTAAAAAAAATTGTTACAAAAAACCCAAAAACAAACAAACAAACAAAAACCTCCCCAAATGTCATTAATTCTTTGCTTAAATGTCTGCAAAATTGAAAATTGGCTAGGTGGGATGAGTTTTATTTTCTCACACCTCTAATTGTTCTTCATGCTAATCAGTGCTGACAAGGATTTCAATGGCAGATGGCAGGAAGAAGGAGGAATGAAGAAGTAAAGAAAAGCCTGACTCAGTAGCAGCAGTGGTGACTTGAATGGAACCAGATTGGGAAATCCTCAGTAGCATCAATACAGTTTGGTGACTGGGAGGGAGGGGGTTGAGAGAGGGGGAGAAGGTAAGCATAATCTGAAGTTTCTAGATTGGAAGCCACTCTGAGAGAATAACTTGGCTGTACTCCGGGAGATGAGAAAGAGAAGAAAAAGAAGGGACAAGAGAGAAGGAAAGTGGTGAGGCCTGACCTGTGGTGCTGAGAGAGGGAGAGAGGGCTCGCTGACTTGGGGGAGCCACCAGTAGAGCAGTGCCCCTTCATCCATATTTTCTTTTTCTGTCCTGAAGCAGATGATCCTCAGATCATTCCAATATGTCGGCGGTCAGTAGTAGCCTGACACTACGTCACAAAGTCGACATTAATTTCCTCATTTCCCCTCCTCATGTAGGCATTTTATCACCTCATATCATCACAAGAAGGGTGAGTATGGCACAGTAAGATATTTTGAGGGAGAGAGAGAGACCACATTCACATAACGTTCATTACGCTATATTGTTGTAATTGTTCTATTCTATTACTATCACTGTTAATCTCTTACCTAATTGATACATTAAACTCGATCATAGGTATGTATGTACAAGAAAAAAAAACATAGTATGTATAGGGTTCGATAATATCTGCAGTTTCAGGCACTAGCTGGGGTCTTAGAACAGACCCCCTGAGGGTCGGAGGGGACCACTGTTCTGCACAAGCAGAGAGCACAGTGAACCAGTCTTGCCCAGTCAGCTCTGAGTTCACCCATCCAACCTCCTCACTAGCTCTCAGTGTGCTTGCTCTTCCATTGATCCCCCTGGCCCACGACCTCAGCTGGGCCTTTCCACCTCTGTGGCCTTCTATTGCATGTCTCCCCTAACCAATGTCCCACCATTTAGTCTTGCCCAGTGCCAATCCTTTAAATTCCAGTGCAAACTGTATTGCCTCACAGCCTTGGTGAAAACTGATGAAGGCTTCCCACTACACCAGGATCAATTCCAAATCCCTGATCTCTAGCCTCTGCCTCGTTCATTTCTTACCATTCCTAGCCTCCCACCCTCCAAGACCCTGAAGGCTCTCATCCCCTGAGAGTGGACATGCTCTCAGTTTCCTGTCCATTTCTTTGCCCAGGCTGCATGCTGGGTCTACAAGTTCCCTTTCTGTAAGGCCAGCTCATTGGGTAAGACTCAGGTGTTGTTGACTCCCTCCAGAAACACTCCCTGATTCTCTGACCCCCTAGTCAAGCAGACACATCTCTGTTCTCTAATTCCACCTCTTCACCCCTTTTGGGGAGTGTCCCCCAGGGTTATCTGTGGATTGTCTATCTCCTTCCCTAAACTAGAAACTCAAGTGATGTCAGAGGTTGTTTTTCTTCCATTTTGTTTCCCCCAAGGCCTAACCCCATTCTGGCACCCTCCCTCAATAAAGATCTGTGAATTAATGACAAAGATGGCATTTCTTCCATTTGAAAGGAGAAAAGGGCTTTTGCTTGAGGGTGGAAAAACTGCCTCTAGTTTACTGCTTTTCCTTTTCCTTGCGAAGAACAGTAGGCGGGATGTCCACCCATCTCTCATGCCTGTGCGGTATCGCATGGGAAGACGAGCAGCTTCTATGTGAATGTGCTGCAAGCAAGACATATGTGTACTCAGGGGAGAGATGTGTGTGTACAAGACGTGTATTCCAGGAAGCCAGTTACCCTGACTCCATTATAAGTTCCATCTTCCTTCAATTACCCAAACATTTCCTGGAAGTCCTAGTTTAACAGAGTCAAACACCAGCATCTCTTAAGGAGAGAACCTATAAGGAAAATCCTTACATAAGGCACAACTGTCACAAAGAGGTAGTTTCTGACACCACTGGGTATATCAAAGGCATGGAATTTCTCAGAGTCCAGCCACTCAGTGGGAATTTGCAGGAAAATGAAGGCGCTGAAGGAAAGACAGACAACACGTGCATGGGCACACAGGCGTGCATGCACCGGCAGCCAAACTAATAAGAGGGCGTCGTCAACAATTTGGGAAGCCTATATTAAGCATTTCCATGTATCACGAAGACTGTTAGTAAAGACGACTTTAAAAATAGAAGCATCCTTAAATAACTCAAGTGGCTCTCAGTGCCATTTGAAAGTTGGATGCTTAATTGCCCTTGAAAAGGGCACAGAGAAGACTTTTCACAGTTACTATCATCTCTAATCAAAAATTCTTTGTAAGGACTTGGCATATAGTAAGTGTTGGATGCATGACTTACAAACACTCTTGTGGAATATAGAAGAATCATGTTTTCTTTAAAAATTATTATTTCCAATGTTAAGAAGAATTATACATACACACATACACATATATGCCATAAACAACAGCAGTAATAAATTTAAAAGTACTGAATACAGTCAAAGATATTGCTAAATACTAAATATAATCACTTAATCTACATTATAAGTTGATAGGTTTCACAGCAGCTGAGTCATACCTCACTTTATGGAATAGAGCTCTTTTGTGAAAGTAAATTTATGTCTGTTTTATCATCATTAGCTTTCCTTATAGATTTAAAGGTGTATTCCAACACGTGATACATTTGAGCAATAAAAATCATAGTGGGGGAGTAGGCACTTTTTTAAGAGTCATGCTGTTGATGGAAAAACCTGTTTAAAAAGCAACATCAATATTTATAATTCGATGTATAATATTGAGACTTAAAATATGATTCCAGGAATTATATTCCCTTGGGCCTAGCTAAATCTACAGAAACCAGGAAAGTGTCCTACTTTAAACTAAATCCATGATTTTATTTCCACCTTAAGGCAAAAAGTTCATTTCTTAAAACCACAAACTTATCAAAGGGCATTTATAGAAGGTACCATGGATGGTACAAGAAGCTTTTTTTAGCCTTAAAAAATGCTATTCCTTAAAAGCTATTCCAGCGTGACTTTAAGTGCTTCTCTGTAATTTGTAGCTAGAGTATGAACTCAGCCCATTATAAATGACTTGTAAGTAATATAATGAGGGATACAATAGAACTCACAACTAGCACCCACAGCAGACCAAGGTAAATATGCGACTACTTCCCCACCTTCTAAGCTAACATAGGAAGTATGATTAATTTCAAAGTACTGATAAGGCCCCCAGTGTGCAGGTGATATTTAACTACCTTTTACAGTTGGATTCTGCACAGAAGAAAGAACTATTACCAGCTAATTACCAGTTAATTCCTTTTCTGTAGAATCCATATATAGGTCTTACTCAGGTATGGCTGGAGTTGAGGAGACTCAAACAATGAGTTAGGGTTTTGTTTTTAATTTATGCACTTAGTATTTTTGTGAGAAAATATTTTTTAAGTCTCCAATTACATTACACCATTTTCTCTAAGGGAAAAAGCAAAGTCACAGATATAGTACCAAATGATTCCAGAAAGAAAGTCTTAGAATAAAATCCAAACCAATGAGGGAACAGGAAATATTTTTAGTCAAGGAGAGGTTTGAGGTCAAGTTTGCCTTGACCACTATTGTTGTTGTTGTTGTTATTGTTGTTGTTGTTATTATTTTGTCCCCCTAGAGGAATCTTTACAGCTCTCCAATATTTAGCCAAAACTGGCATTTTCATTGGTCTTAAATAATAAACAGAATCTCCTTTTGTGTTAGTGGTATATTAAGAGTTGACTCCTGAATATCCTCACTATTTGACATGCACATTACATATGATCTTTGTATTCATTTTATCAATAGTTGCAGGACACTTGCAAGGACATATAGAAGATTTAAGCAGTCTCCTTGGTGCCAATATTGAAAGCATCCAGAACTTTCTGGAAACTTTTCCAGGGCTGATGGTGAATGCTGTATGTCTCAAGATGCCCAAGCCCAGAAGGGTGTAAGATCTTCAGATGTGACCTCCAAGTTCAAGTATCCCCACATTGCTGGACTAGAATTATTCCTGCTTCTAATCTTTCTTGGTAATTCCTCAGTCATATGTCTTAGAACCTGAATGTTACAGAGATAGAAGTGGGCTACAGGGTAAAGTTTCAGGGTATGTTTTAACCTATAAAAACCTTCATTTGGCATTTAAACTTATACAAATTTATTTGAGTTCATTTCTTTGAGCTGAAGGACACGCATCACCTCCCCCAGTGCTATAAGTAGGTACCATGAGCCCAATAAAGTATCCCAAGGTTTTGCCGGTTGGGTGAATTCCTGGCAACTCCAAAGCTGCAGCTGCTTAATGGACAACTCAAGAAGAGTAACATAGTTCACTCTGTGTACTAAATTAATGGATTGTTTACATAATGGAAAAATATCAGATCATCATTAAGTCCATTATGTTCTGGAAATATAGACCCTGAATGCAAAAAGAATATTCTCTCGGCATTTCCATTAAAAGTTTTAAAATTGTTCAAGCACTTGTTTTCAGAATTATTCCTAAGAATTAAGAAAATATTCTGAAGGATCCTAAGGAAATAAACTTGGAGGTTACAAAATATTTTCTTGCTTGTTGGGTTTTGTTTCATTTGCTATTATAAACAACACATGCTCATCATGGGCTCTTATTATAATAACAAAAAAAAAGTTCAAAAAAATTTAAAATTTGATTAAATACATCTATGGTTAAAACACCATGCAGCCGGGGCGCCTGGGTGGCTCAGTCGGTTAAGCTGCCGACTTCGGCTCAGGTCATGATCTTGCGGTCCGTGAGTTTGAGCCCCGCGTCGGGCTCTGTGCTGACAGCTCAGAGCCTGGAGCCTGTTTCAGATTCTGTGTCTCCCTCTCTCTGACCCTCCCCCATTCGTGCTTTGTCTCTCTCTGTCTCAAAAATAAATAAAACGTTAAAAAATTTTTAAAAAAAAAACACCATGTAGCCACTTAAAATGATGCCTCAGTAGAATATTTAATTAAATGGAAAGTCACACACAATATATTAAATTAAAAACTGCCACAAAACACATGCTGAGGAAGATGACGCAAACAAATGGAAAGGTATACCATGCTCATAGACTGGAAGAATTAATAATGTTCAAATATCCATACTACCCAAAGCAACCTATAGGTTCATTGCAATCCCTATCAAAATACCAGTAGTATTTTTTCACATAACTAGAACAAATAATCCTAAAATTTGTGTGGAACCACAAAACAACCAAAGCAATCTTGAGAAAAAAGAACAAAGCTGGAGGTATCACAATTCTAGATTGTATGATATCCTACCAACCTATATTAATGAAAACAATATGGTACTGGCACAAAAGCAGACACACAGATCAATGGAATTGAGTAGAGATCCCAGAAATAAACCCACATCTATATCAATTAATCTATAACAAAGGAGGCCTGAATTATACAATGGGGAAAAGACAGTCTTTTCAATAAATGATGTTTGGAAAATCGGGCAGCTACACCCAAAAGAATGAAACCAGACCATTTTAATACATCATACACAAAAATAAATTAAAAATGGATTAAAGACCTAAATGTGAGATCTGCATCCATAAAACTCCTTAAATAAAACATAGACAGTAATCTCTTGGACATTGCCCTTAGCAACATATTCGTATTTCCTTGGGGCACCTGGGTGGCTCAGTCAGTTAAACATCCGACTTTGGCTCAGGTCATGATTTCAGGGTTTGTGAGTTTGAGCTCTGTGCTGACAGCTTGGAACCTGGAACTTGCTTTGGATTCTGTGTCTCCCTCTTTTTCTCTGTCCCTCCCCTGCTCTTGCTCTCTCTCTCTCTCTCAAAAATAAATAAACATTAAAAAAAGTTATATCTCCTTGGGCAAGGAAAACAAAAGCAAAAATAAACTATTGGAACTATACCAAACTATACTATACAAAAGCAAAAATAAACTATTGGAACTATACCAAAGTAAACTATACCAAAATAAACTATTAGAACTATACAGTGAAGGAAATCATCACCAAAACAAAAAGGTAATCTAATGAATGGGAGAATATATCTGCCAATGATATATCTGATAAGGGGTTAATATCTAAAATATATAAAGAAATTATACAGGGGCACCTGGGTGGCTCAGTTGGTTAAGCGTCTGACTTCATCTCAGGTCATGATCTATCGGCTTGTGAGTTTGAGCCCCGTGTAGGGCTCTGTGCTGCCCGTTCAGAGCCTGGAGCCTGCTTCAGATTCTGTGTCTCCCCGTCTCTCGGCCCCTCCCCTGCTCATGCTCTGTCTCTCTCTGTCTCTCAATAATAAATAAATGTTAAAAAAAAAAGAAATTATACAACTCAACATTAAGCAAACAAACAATACAATTAAAAAATGGGCACAGGATCTGAATAGATATTTTTCTAAAACAGACATCCAGATGGCCAACAGACACATGAAAAGATACTCAACATCACTCATCATCAGGGAAATGCAAATCAAAACCACAATCAAATATACCTTACACAAGTCAAAATGGCTACTATCAAAAAAGACAAATATATCAAGTGTTGGGGAGGATGTGAGAAAAGGAAATCCTTGTGTACTATTGGAGGGAATGTAAATTGGTGCAGCCACCGTGGAAACAGTATGGAGGTTCCTCAAAAAATTAAAAATAGAAATACCATATGATCCAGCAACACCACTACTGGATATTTACCCAATGAATACAAAAGCATTAATTTGAAAAGATACATGAACCCCTATGTTTACTGCAGCCAGGATATGGAAGCAATAACCAGGATATGGAAACAATCCAAGTGTCCATCAATAGATGAATAAAGAAGATACCACACACACACACACACACACACACACACACATTGGAATAGTACTCAGCCACAAAACAAAATGATATCTTGCCATTTGTGACAACATGGATAAAGCTAGAGAGTATTATGCTAAGTAAAATATCAGTCATGGAAAGACAAATAGCGTATGATTTCACTTATATGTGGAATCCAACAAACAAAACCAACACACTCCTAAATACAGAGAAAAACTGGTGGTTCCAGATGGGAGGTGGGGTGGGGGGTGGGCAAAATAGATAACGGGGATTAAGAGGTACAAACGTCCAGTATAAAATAAATAAGTCACAGAGATTAAAAGTACAGCCTAAGGAATGGAGTCGATAATATTGTAATAACGTTGTATGGTGACTACACTTACCATGGTGAGCACGGAGTAATGCATAGAATTGTTGAATCAATATGTTGTACACATGAAACTAATAGAATACTGTATGTTAATTATACTTCAATTTTTAAAAAGCAAAAAAGGGGTGCCTGGGTGGCTCAGTCGGTTGAGCGTCTGACTTCAGCTTAGGTCACGATCTCACAGTCTGTGAGTTCGAGCCCCATGTCGGGCTCTGTGCTGACAGCTCAGAGCCTGGAGCCTGCTTTGGATTTTGTGTCTCTCTCTCTCTCTCTCTCTCTCTCTGCCTCTCCCCTGCTCATGCTCTGTCTCTGTCTCAAAAATAAATAAAAACATTAAAAAAAAATTTTTTTTTAATTTTTTTTTCAACGTTTTTATTTATTTTTGGGACAGAGAGAGACACAGCATGAACGGGGGAGGGGCAGAGAGAGAGGGAGACACAGAATCGGAAACAGGCTCCAGGCTCTGAGCCATCAGCCCAGAGCCTGACGCGGGGCTCGAACTCACGGACCGCAAGATCGTGACCTGGCTGAAGTCGGACGCTTAACCGACTGCGCCACCCAGGCGCCCCATAAAAAATGTTTTTAATCAAAAGAAAAAAAACACATGCGGCACCTGAACTTTATTAAACTTTATTAAATGAGATACTGCATGTGATAAGCTTAGCAGTATGCCACTAAGCCACCCAGGTGCCCCTCATTTGTTTTGTTTCTTAAATTCCACGTGAGTGAAATCATATGATGTTTGTCTTTCTCTGACTTATTTCACTTAGCTTAATATACTCTAGGTCCATCCACATTGTTGCAAATGGCAAGATTTCATTCTTTTTGATTACCAAGTAGTATTCCATTGCATATGTATACCACATCCTCTGTATCCATCCATCAGTAGGTTGACATTTGGGCTGTTTCCATAATTTGGCTATTATTGATAGCACTGCTATAAACATTGGGGTGCATGTGCCTCTCTGAATCAGCCTTTTTGTATCATTTGGATAAATACCTAGTAGTGGAATTGCTGGGTTGTAGGGTAGTTCTATTTTTAATTTTTTGAAAAACCTCCATACTGTCTTCCAGAGTGGCTGCACCAGTTTGCATTCCCATCAACAGTGCTTGAGGGTTCCCCTTTCTCTACATCCTTGCCAACACCTACTGTTTCTTGTGTTTTTGATTTTAGTCATCCCAGAACTATATTCTTAAATAGAATACTCAAGCTAGATTCCTTTTTTGAAGCACCTGTAACTAATTTATATGTATTAATATGTGTATATGTTATGTGTATCAGAAATAGTTTTTAAAATATTAATTATTTAAACAAATATTTATTTTACAACATCAAGAAAAATAGATTTTTTTAATTTAAATTCAAGTAGTTAACACATAGTGTATTCTTGGCTTCAGGAGTAGAACCCACTGATTCATCTCTTACATATGCCACCCAGTGCTCATCCCCAAAAGTACCCTCCTTAATGCCCATCACCCATTTTACCCCCGCTTCCCTCCAGCAACCCTCAGTTTGTTCTTTGTATTTAAGATTCTCTTATGGTTTGGCTCCCCCACTGTTTTTATCTTAATTTTAATTAGAAGGAAAAAATAAAGGCTTACTTGTAGAACTGCATGAGAATATTTGACTTTCGTGTAACTTCATATTATTGTTTTCCTCCCCCAAAGTTTGTATATTCCAAAAAATAAAAACTGGGTATTTAATTATACTCTAAGGTTTTTTGTGTTTATTTTTTTATTTTTTTTATTTTAGAGAGACAGCAAGTGAACTGGGGAGAGAGGCAGAGGGATAGAGAGAGAGAACTTAAGCAGGTCCCATGCTCAGCGAGGAGTGTCATGCAGAGCTTGCTCCCACGACCCTGGGATCATGACCTGAGCTGAAATCAAGAGTTGGATGCTCAACCAACTGAGCCACACAGGTGCTGCACATTGTAAGTTTCTTGACAGCAGGAATTATTTCTTACTGGCTTTGTATTCTTAGAACCTTGTCCTAAAACATAAATGGTTAAATGAATAGGCTAACAAATGTCTAGATATGTTTTGTACAATCTGTATAATTCTCCCATATGTAGCTATTCATTCGCATTAAGAAACATTTCTCTCTAAAAACAAACTTGGAGCATGGACAAACCAAGAGGATAGCATTTCGAAAGTGACTTCTGCAGGCTGTTTACCATGATCTTCTATAGAACTAAGATCATAACTGTGTAACAGAATTTTAAATGGCTTGGGTTTAGCTGAATAACCAAGGGTAAGGTTTATGACCTTGGGCTAGACTCTCTTCCTCTGAACCAAGCAAACTGACCTGAGAGGAATCAGAGGATGTCCTTGGACCCTGTTAGTATCATGCTGTAACTGACTGAACCATCAGAACATGCTTGCCAGTGACTCTTGGCCTGATCTGTGCCAAGTCAAGGAGATATCCTGCAACTCATCTACAATGGAAGGGCTGTGGGGATTACATAGTCCTTGAATGAACCTTTTCTTATAACGTGCCTGGGTCATTCACTGCCACTTGGTTCTGGTTTCCAGAATCCTTCCATGAACACAGGCTACTCCCTGCCTCAAGAATACACCTCAGTGGAATCCACCCAAGTACAACCTTGATAAGGTTCAAAAGCTCCTCTCAAATCAGGAAATAATTAACTTATGAATTTCCTAGGCTAATTTTATGGACTAACCATCAAAAGGAAACTCTTGATATTGACAAGTGTTCAGGTTGTTTTCTTACTGAAAACCTAGTGTTTAGTAAATAATCCCAACTACAAAGTAAAGAAGAAAAGTGGCACTTTAAAATGAACTCAGATGATTCAAAAGTTTTTACTATTGCTTCTAGGAGTTAATCACGCAATGACATATTTCCTTTCCTAAATAAACATTGACTTTTTGACATCTGGGGTTGGATCTCTTACACTTATGGACACGGCTCAGTTCCTGGATAGAGTGGAGTTAGTTACACAGAATGAGTCATCATGCCACACCTCGGTGTGCTCACCACTAGGACACTAATAAAGGTCTCACAATAACTTCACAGATTTCATCTCTGCAAGGAGTGCCATAAGAGGAAAAGTGGTTCTTAAACATAAGAGTGGCAGGGAATGATAGAAAATTTTCTAATATTAAATACGGATTTGGTTTGTTTACTCTGTGGGGATAATGCAGCACTAAGCATATTAAGTAATAGCATGAAGAATAGATTTGTATGCTGAAGAGCCTAATTTACAACTCAAACTTCCATAGGTCCTGTCCTCTACAGGTTATAGTTGTTCAATTTCCTTTCAGATCTTATGGTCTCCCACTTTAGGGACTGAAATTCTCCAGAACTTCCTGTGATTATTTTTTTCCTAGTGTTCAGGAAAGGAAGAGTTATTTAACATACAAAGTTGAATTCTAAAATAAACAGAGGTCTTAAGATATGAGGCCAAGAGTGAAAAGAGACTAAGATTGTATATGGGGCATAATTAATATAGATAGTAATTAGTTTCATAAAACAATTATAAAAACTGCCTTTAAAGAGAAAGTTTATTAACTATATCTGCATAGCCAGAACACAGATTTGAGAAATTTTAGGGGAGAAAAACAAAGTTCTAATCCTCTTCAAGAACTAGAGTGTGTCTCTTTTTGGAACCTGTGAAACTGTGACCTTAGCTTTTAATTCATTTAACAACAAATGTCTAACTATATGCCAAAGAGGCATTCTAAGCAATGAAGATATGGCAGAGAGAAAAGACAAGGCATTTGCTCTTAGGGAGTTTACAGTCTTGTGAGGGGGCAGGCTCATATACAATAAAGAAATAAAGAATAATATCTTTTCAGGTAGTGCTAAATGTTATAAATAAAATAAACCAGGCATATGTGATGGAGGGTGGGCTGGGGAAGGCATAACCTCTATGAGGAGGCACCAATGAGCTGAGACATGAGTGACCAGTATATTTAAAGAATGGAAAGAAGGACAGAGAGGCTGTATAATGACAGAAACAAGAGTAATAGGCAGCGAAATCAGAGGGGCAGTGAGGACAAACTCATGCAGGACCTAATAGGCCCTACTGAGGGATTGGGATTTGAACCAGAAAGGGAAGCTTTGGAACATTTTAAGGATGCTGATATCCAACAAAAATTATAAAACATAAAGAGGAAAAAGAAAGTGGCCTACACACAGGGAAAAAGGTAATCAATAGAAACTGTTTCTGAGGAAGCCTAGATGTTGAACTTACCAGACAAGAACGTTAAGTCAGCTATTTTGAATATATCAAAGAAGAAAAACTAAAGTATGTGAACGATATCTCACTGTCTCACCAAACAGAGAATGTCAATAAAGGAATCTAGATTATAAAAAGGACCAAATAGAAATTCTGAAACTAAGATGTACATTAAATGAAAATTTTAAATGTCTAGATGGTTCAACAGGAGAGTTGAGCAGGCATAAGAAAGAATTCATGAATTTGAGAATTCTAAGGTCAATTGAGTTCAACTGAGATTATCCAGCCTGAGGAACAGAAAAAAAAAAAAAGAAGAAGAAGAAGAAAAATAACCAGAGCCTCAGAGACCCCCTAGGACATCATTAAGTACATCAACACATGCATAATGGGAATCCCAGACAGAAAAGGTGGGTGCAGAAAGAGTAACTGAAGAAAAAATGGCCCCAAACTTCCCAAATTTGAGGAAAGACATTAATACACACATTCAAGCGTTTCAACAAAACTAAGAAAAATGAACACCTACATGCATCACAAACTGTTGAAACCAAAACCAATGCTATATTTAAGGCACTAAAAGAAAAAGATAGTCAACAAAGAATTCTATATCCAGCAAAACTATCATTCAAAAGGAGGAAGTTAAGACATTCCTAGATAAACAATAAATGAGAACTGTCACTAGCAGAATGGCTCTAAGAAATACATTAAAAATTGAGACTCTTGGGACACCTGGGTGGCTCGGTCAGTTGAGCATTGGGTGGCTCAGTTGGTTGAGCATCTGACTCTTGATTTTGGCTCAGGCCATGGTCCCACGGTTGTGGAATTGAGCCCCATGGCAGGCTCCATGCTGAGTGTGGAGCCTGCTTAGGATTCTCTCTTTTTTACTTTCCCTCTGCCCCTCTCTCCTGCTTGCACTCTCAAAAGAAAGAAAGAAAGAAAGAAAGAAAGAAAGAAAGAAAGAAAGAAAAGAAAAAATAAATTGAGAGTCTTTCAGGGTGAAATGAAGACTATACAGTAATTTGAATCTGCATGAAGAAATAGAGAGTATCTGTAAAGGTAACTACATGGGTAAACATAAAAGACAGTATAAATGTATTTTTTACACCTCTTTTTTCCCCCTTACATAACTTAAAAGACAACTGAATAAAGCAATAATCATATATCTGTGTGGATGGGAATATAATGTATAAAGATGTAATTTATATGAAAATAATAACACAAAATAGGAAGACAGGAATGGAGTTATAGAGAAGTAAAGTTTTTATATACTATTGAAATTAAATTGTTATTAATTTAAATAAAATTGTTATGGTAAGATGTTAATTGTAACTACCAAACAACCACTAAAAAATGACTAAAATACATAGTAAAACATGAGAAAAAAGACCACAAGTGGTATGCTAGAAAACATTTATTCAACACAAAAGGAGGCAGTCATGGAGGAATAGAGGAACAAAAAAGACATAAGAAAAATAGAAAGTGGCATAGCTAAATTTTACCTTACTGGTAATTATATTAAATGAATTAAATACTTAAAATTCAGAGATTGGTAGAATGAATAAGAATTTTTTTTAATTTTTAATGTTTATTTATTTCTGAGAGACAGAGAGAGAGCGTGAGCAGGGGAGGGGCAGAGAGAAGGAGACACAGAATCCAAAGCAGGCTCCAGGCTCTGAACTGTCAGCACAGAGCCCATTGTGGGGCTGGAACTTGTGAACTGCCAGATCATGACCTGAGCCAAAGTCAGCGCTTAATCAGTTGAGCCATCCAGGTGCCCCATGGATAAGAAATTTTTTTTAAATGACTCAACTATGGGGCACCTGGGTGGTTCAGTCAGTTAAGGTCTGACTTCGGCTCAGGTCATGATCTCACGGCTCCTGAGGCTCCTGAGTTCGAGCCCCATGTTGGGTTCTGTCTGACAGCTCAGGGCCGGGAGCCCGCTTCGGATTCTGTGTCTCCTTCTCTCTCTGCCCCTCCCCTGCTCATACTCTGTCCCTCAAAAATTAATAAACATTTAAAAAATTTTTTTAAAAATGACTCAACTATGTGCTGTCTATAAGAGACATCCTTTAGGGGCACCTGGGTGGCTCAGTCGGTTAAGCGTCCAACTTCGACTCAGGTCATGATCTCGCAGTCTGTGAGTTCAAGCCCCGTGTCAGGCTCTGTGCTGACTGTTCAGAGCCTGGAGCCTGTTTCGGATTCTGTGTCTCCCTCTCTCTCTGACCCTCCCCCATTCATGCTCTGTCTCTGTCTCAAAAATAAATAAACGTTATCAAAAAAATTAAAAAAAAAAAAGAGACATCCTTTAGATTCAAGGATACAAACCAGTTGAAAGAAAGAGGGTAGAAAAAAATATACTACACAAATAGTAAACACACAAAAAAACTCGTGTTGACTATCCTACTATCACACAAAATAGTCATGAAGGACAGAGATAAATAAGGACATGTAATAAATATAAAAGGGTCAAGGTATTAAGAATATATAATAATTATAAATAAGTATGTACCTAATAAAAGAGACCCAAAATACACGAAAAAACATCTGATAGAACTAAAGAATGAAAGAGACATTCCAACAAATAATAGTTGAAGACTTTGATACTCCACTTTAAATAATGCATCAAAGAAGACAAAAAATTAACAAGGAAATAGAAGACTTGAACAACACTATAAACCAACTAGACCTAACAGATAGCTATAAAATAACAACAGAATACACTTTCTTCTCAGGTGCACATGGGACATTATTCAGGGTAAAATAATACATTAGGTCATAAAACAACTTTCAATAAATTCAAAAGGATTGACATCAAAGTATGTCAATACTAACTGTAATGAAATAAATTAGAAATCACAAAAACTTGGGAAACTCACAAATATGTGAAAATTAAACATCACACTTTTAAATAAGAAATGAGCTGAAGAAGAAATTACAAGAGAAATTAAGGGATACTTTGATATAAATGAAAATGAAGACATATCAAATTTTATGGGATATAACTAAAACCATGTGTAGAGGGAAATTTATAGTTGTAAATTCCTGTATTAAAAAAGAAGAAAGATCTCACGTCAATAATTTAAACTTCCATTTTAAGTGACTGGAAAAAGAAAAGCAAACTAAATCTAAGGAAAACAGAAAAAGGAGATAATAAAAATGAAAACAGAAATTAATGAAATAAGGAATAGAAAACATCAGAGAAGACTTTTAAAGCCAAAAGTCATTTTACTGAAAAGGTCAACTAAATTATAAAGCCTTTAGAAAGATTAACCCAAAAAGTGAGTATATTTAAATGATTAAATCAGAAATGAAAGAGGTGAGGCATTACTATTGACCTGACAATAATAAAAAGGATTATAAGGGAATACTATAAACAACTGTGTGCTTAGATGAAATGCACACAAATTCCTAGAAAGATACAAGCTATTGAAATTGACTCAAGAAGAAATAGAAAATCTGACTAGTTTGATAATCAAGTAAACTACCACCAAAGAAAAGCTCAGGAGATATCTTCACAGGTGAATTCTGCCAAATGTTTAAATAATTAATACCAATCCTTCACAAACACTTCAAAAATAGATGAGAATTCTTCTCAATTCATTCTAAAAGTATGACCTTGACAGTAATATCATAATAAAACTACAGACTAATATCTCTTAGGAATATAAACACAAAAATACTCAACATACTAGCACATACAGCCAGCAATGCATAAATCATAATACACCAAAATAAGGTGGGATTTATCCCAGTGATGGAAGACTGATTCAACATATGAATATCAATCAATGCAAAACACCATCTTAACAGAAAAAAGAACAAAAGCACATGATCATCTCAGTCGATCCAGAAAAGGCACTTGACAAATTCCAATACCTTTTCGTGATAATAACACACAATCAACCAGGAATGGATGGAACTTTCTGAAATCTAATAAAGGGCATCTGTGAAAACCCACAGCAAACATCAGACTTAATGGTAAAAGACTGAAAAAGTTTCCCCCTAATGTCAGGAAAAAGACAAGGATGCCTGCTCTCACCACTTGTATTCTGTGTTGAACTGAAGGTTCTAGACAGTGCAATTAGGCAAGAAAAAGGTATAACAGGCATTTAGACAGAAAGGAAGGGATAAAACTAATTCTATTTGCAGATGGCATTATCTCCCATATAGAAAATCCTAAATAATCTTGAAAAATTAGAATAAACACGCTGAGCAAGGTTGTAGGATACACAAGTGATATACAAAAACCAACTGTGTTTCTATAAACCATCAGTGAACAATCTGAAAATAAAATTAGGTAAAAGATTACATTAACAATAGCATAAAAAAGACTAAAATACTTAGGAATGATTTTTTAAAAATGCAAGACTTATACACTGAAAACTACAAAACATTGCTGAAGGAAATTTGAAAATACCTAAATGAATGGAAAGACGTATGCATTCATGGATTGGAAAAATTAATATTGATAAAATGGTCATACTCCTGAAATTACCTAAAAACTTAATGCAATCCCTATTAAAATTGCAGTTGGCTTTTCTGCAGACATAGACAAGCTGGTCCTAAAATTCATATGAAATTGGAAGGGACCCTAAATAGCCAGAACAATCTTAAAAAAGAAGAATAAAGTTAGTAGATTAACACTTTCTTGTTTCGAAAATTACACAGCTACAAAAATCAATACTATGTGGAATCAGCATAAGGTCAGACATATAGATCAATGAAAGAGAACACAGAATCCAGAAATAACCCCTTATATCTGAGGCCAGTTGATTTTTGACAAGGATTCCAAGACAATTCAATAGGACAAGAATACGTTTTTTCTTTTTTTTTTTAAATTTTTTTTTTTCAACTTTTATTTATTTTTGGGACAGAGAGAGACAGAGCATGAGCAGGGGAGGGGCAGAGAGAGAGGGAGACACAGAATCGGAAATAGGCTCCACGCTCTGAGCCATCAGCCCAGAGCCTGATGCGGGGCTCGAACTCACAGACCGTGAGATCGTGACCTGGCTGAAGTCGGACGCTTAACCGACTGCGCCACCCAGGCGCCCCAAGAATACGTTTTTTCAACAAATGGTGCTGGGGCAGATGGATTTCCACATAGAAAAAAAAAAAAAGAAAAAGAAAGAAAAAAAAGAAATGAGACCTTTACCTCACACCACATAAAAAAGCTTATTCAAAATGGATCAAAGACCTAAATGTAAGAGCTAAAAATGATAAAATTCTTAGAAGAAAGCATAGGCATAAATCTTCATAACCTTGAATTAGGTAATGGTTCATAGATACAACACCAAGAGCACCAAAACAAAAGAAAAATAAATAAATAGGACTTCATCAAAATAAAAAAAACATCAAAGGACAATATCAAGAAGGTGAAAAGCTGACACACGGAAGAGAAAATATTTGAAAGTAGCATTTTTTTAATGTTTATTTATTTTTGAGAGAGAGAGACACAGAGTATGAGCAGGAGAGGGGCAGAGAATCCGAAGACACAGAATCTGAAGAAGGCTCCAGGCTCTGAGCTGTCAGCACAGAGCCCGGCTCAGGGTTCGAACTCACAAATGGTGAGATCGTGACCTGAGCCGAAGTTGGAAGTTTAACTGACTGAACCACCCAGGCTCCCCGCAAGTAGCATATTTAATAAGGGACCATATCCAGAATATATAAAGAACTCTTACAGCTCAATAATAAAAAGACAAATAATCCAACTTAAAAAAGGGCAAGGTATCTGAATAGACATTTCTCCAAAGAGACATCCAGATGTCCAATAACCACATGGAAAGATGCTGAGCATCATTAGTTATCAGGGAAATGCAAGTCAAAACCATAATGAGATACTGCTTCACACACTCAAGAATTGCCACAAATGAAAAGCCAGTGTTGATGAGGACGTGAAAAGACCAGAAACTTCCTAAGCTGCTGTTGCAAATGCAAAATGGTGTGGCTACGTTAGAAAACAGTGTGGTAATTCCTCAAGTGATTAAACACAGAGTTAGAATATGACTCAGAAATCCCACTCCTATGTATCTATCCAAGAGGAATGAAAATGTATGCCCACAAAAACTTTTACACAAATGCTTACATCATCATTATTCGTAATAGCCAAAAGGTGGAAACAAACCAAATGTCTATGGACTAATGAAAGGATACATAAAATGTGGTAATATTCATATAATGGAATGTGATGTGACCAGAAAGTACTGTTGTAAACTACAACATGGATGACCCTTAAAAACATTATGCTAAAGGAAAGAAGTCAGTCACAAAAGACTGTATGTTACATGATACCATTTATATAAAATGTGCAAAACAGGCGAATGTATAGAAATAGAAAGTAGATGAGTGGTTGCTTAGGGCTGGCAGGGATGAATGGGTAGGGGGAGGGTGTAGCTAAGGGGCATGGGCTTTCTTTCTGAGGTGATGAGTTATGCACATATCTGTGACTATACAACAACCCACTGAATTGTACGCTTTAAAAATGGGAGTTGTATGGCATATGAATAATGTCAATAAAACTGTTCCTTAAAAAAATAGGCTGGGGTGCCTGGGTGGCTCAGTTGTTTAAGCGTCAGACTCTTGATTTCAGCTCAGATCATGATCTCACAGTTCCTGAGATCAAGCCCCGCATTTGGCTCTGTGCTGACACCACAGGGCCTGCTTGGGATTCTCTCTCTCTCTCCCTCTCTCTCTGCCCCTCTTCCACTCTCTCTCTCAAAACAAACAAACAAACATTAAAAAAAAATAGGCTGATCTTGCCACAAATTATAAGTCTCCCATATTTGGAAAATGATAGGCCAAAGACATCGTGCCTACCCAACTGTCTGAAACCTGGAACCTAAATGTGGATGCAAACTGGCCATCTATGCTTTGGTTATTCTACCCCAAACAACCAGAATAAAGCCCTCCATCTGTATCCCATCACACAGCTCTCTTACAGCCATTGTTCAGAGGTAATGACAAATACAAGAAAATACCCAGGGCAGGAATTGGTGGTGGGTGTGGGTGACATAGTCTAGCAAAACTTTTGAATTGTAAGAATAAAAAGATCTCACATGAATTCCAGATAGGGTATTTCCTAGAAAGATTTAAAACTCTGGTTTTTGGGCCATCTGGGTGGCTCAGTCGGTTAAGCACCTGACCTCGGCTCAGGTCATGATCCCCCGGTTTGTGGGTTCGAGCCCCACGTTGGGCTCTGTGCTCACAGCTCAGAGCCTGGAGCCTGCTTCGGATCCTGTCTCCCTCTCTGTACCCCTCCCCTGCTCGTGCTCTGTCTCCGTCTCTCTCTCTCTCTCTCAAAAGTAAAGAAACATTAAAAACAACAACAACAAAAAAAGAAAATGGAGACTGGAGAGTATTTTTGAAAACCATTAAGAGCAAACCCTAATGAAATACTGGTATAGTTAGGAATAGTTAAGATTAAAGAAAGCTGTGGGTTAAACGTAAAGCTAAGGGACATCACCAAGATGGTGACAGGGGCTCTTCCCGAATTCACACTGCCTCACAAGAACAACTAACAGCTATTCAGGAATAAGACACCACTGAAAGAATCCTAAAAAACAGGTATGAGGCTGAAGCATCTCTCACCACAGAGACCAAGACAGGCTGCATTAGCTGGGTAAGAGAGGTGGCTGTGCATTGACCCCATTGCCCCTCCCCCAGGACAGGGCAGCAGCACGTGGAGACATCTCCCCTGAGCCTCTAGTTTCTCCAGTGGGAAAAGTCAACCAGGGCCGCCCCCAGCCCCAGCATTGTGGGTTGCTTTGTGGGAGGCCCCACTGTGATCTTGCCCTACAGGGACTGCAGGGGAGTCTCGGGGTTGGGGGGGGGGCGCTCAACCACTGGAAATCTGTGACAGAAAAGTTGGGGGGAGAGGAATTGCAAGAACCAGCACTTGAATCTTGGCAGACTGAGTTCTCACCTGCAGTGCCCAAGTGCTTAATCCCAACCAGCGGCTTTGCTCATCTGCAGAACCAAGTCAGGGGTGCGCTCTGGCCGGGGAACTCAGTGAGGTACAGATCTGCCTGGTTTCGATCCTCAACACAAGGAGTTCTGCCGGCCCCTAGAGCCTGGTTTGTCCACACCCGGGCAAGGAACTGAATCATACCCCACCCACTGTGAAAGTGTATTCCAATCCCTTCTGACCAAAGCCTCCTGGAGGCTGTGTGGCCCATGAACCAAGAGGTGGGCAGGTGGAGCTGACGGCCCCCAAAGCAAAGCCAATACAGGTGTGCAGCATCTCCATACTACACACAGGCAGGGGGATTAATTCATTCCTGGCCTGGAGCCACGGGGGATCCTGTCTGGGAAAACAGAGTAACCTGGAGTGGCCCAGACCTTCCCACTCAGTCGATGGAGCTGAGACACAGCCCGGCACACTGTGGAGAGTGTCTTCAGGACTCATCAGACCAGAAAGGCTGGACATAACTCCTGGGAGCCATGACAACCCCACGGTACTCAGTCTGAGGGGTGGCAGGCAGAGCTGACAGTTTGCAGAACAAAGCCAATTGGCCCTGTGTCATCTGGGAGTGTGTGGTGCAGGTTGGTTTGAGTTAAGACAATAAACAAACAGTGTTACTGGCTTTAGAGCTCCTTTCCCCACTGTGCCCAGACAGGGGACCTTATTTATAGACCTGCTCATTGCAGCCTTCAGGCTGTCCCACCAGGGTACCTGACCAGAGCATATGGGAGGCTGCATAGCCCATTCAACACCCCTCTGTACAGGGCACTTGAACAGAGAGCACAGCCATGACTTCCCCCATCTGCAGAGTGAAACTGGTAGCCTCGCCTAACCAGGAATTCAGTGCACACTCTGGCTTGATTCAGATCTCCAAAGCTAGATGGGTTCTGGGTCCTATCTTGCTGCCCTCCCAGGGCAGGAAAGCTAATTTTCATAGCCTCAACTACTACTGAATATACTACCCAGTGCTGAGCATTTGTAAGCTAGACCAGGAAATCTAACCAACTGCTAAGCCCATACTACGACCTCACTTGTGTAGTGAACCAAGCCAGTAATCCTATCCAACTGTTCTCAACTGGTGGCACACTCCCCTCTCCCTATTTTCAGAGCTCAAACATTGCCTTGTCCCCAAACAGACCAAATTAGTAGGTTCCACCTGCCCAAGAATATTACCAGTAGACCCACCCAGAATCCCCAACTGAGCTGACTGGTGAAGCTGACAGGTTTGCCAAAACAAAGCTATAAAGTCTGGAAGAGGAACCCTGTTAAATGTGCAGATACCAACATGAGGAATCAAGGATCATTTAAAAAATAAGGTAAACACAAGACCACCAAAGGAAACTAATAAAGCTCCAATAACTGATCCTAAAGAAATGGAGCTCCATGAACTGTCAGAAAAAGAATTCAGAATAATCCTCTTAAGGAAGTTTAGTGAATTCCAAGAAAACAGACAGCTAAATGAAATTAGGAAAACAATGCATGAACAAAATAAGAAGTTTGACAAAAAAAAATTGCAACCATTAAAAACAAACCAGAAAAGGGGCACCTGGGTGGCTCAGTTGAATGTCTCACTTTGGCTCAGATCATGACCTTACAGTTCATGAGTTCAAGTCCCGCATCGGGCTCTGTGCTGACAGCTCGGAGCCTCGGGCCTGCTTTGGATTCTGTGTCCTCCCCTCTCTCTGCCCCTCCCCCACTCATGTTCTGTCTCTCCCTCAAAAATAAATAAACATTAACAAACAAACAGAAAAACCCAACAGAAATCCTAGAATTGAAAAATACAATAACTGAACTGAAGAATTCAAGAGTTGCAAAAGTAGACTCGATCATGCAGACAAAAGAGTCAGTGATCTGGAGGACAGGACATTGGAAATTACTCACTTAGAGAAACAAAATGAAAAAAGAATGAAAAAGGGTGAAGAAAGCCTACAGGAATTATAGGACACCATGAAAAGAAACAATATTCACATTATGAGAATTCCAGAGGGAGAAAAAAAAGAGAAAGGTATAGAAAGTATATTTAAAACAATAATGGCTGGAAACTTCCCAAACCTGGGAAGAGAAATGGGTGTCTAGGTGCATGATGTCCAAAATGCCCCCATACACGGGGACACACTATAATTAAATTGTCAAATGTCAAAGACAAAGAATTTTAAGAGCAGCAAGAGACAAGGACAGACACATACAAAGGGACATCCAAAAGACCAGTAGCAGATTTCTCAACAGAAACTTTTTAGGCCAGGAGAGAATGGGATGACATGTTCAAAAGAGTAAAAGAAAAAAACTGTCAACCAAGCCTCTATCCTCAGTAAAGCCATCCTTTGCAAACAAAACAGGGATAAGTCTTTCCTGAACCAACAAAAGCTGACGGATTTCATTACCACCAGACCCATCTTACAAGAAATGCTGAAGGGAATTCTTTGAGTGGAAGTAAAAGCATGCTAATTAACATCATGAAAACATAAACATTGCTCAGCCATTCTCCCGAGATTATTTGACTCATGTATCATTTTGGTCTTGGCTCCCTAGACACGTTGCAGGTGAGTGAGAAAGCAACAAAGATCCCATCACTTGGGAAGATATTTATAAATACGACTTCTGGTTTCCAGCCTGACATGTAAAGAGCTGGGAAGTCATTGTTTCTGTACTCATAACAAGAAACAAACCTGAACAAACTGAAAAACAACAACTCTTAGATCCATCAGAATTGAGGTCACAGGGCAAACTGCCCTGAAAACGAGTCAGACAGATGGACCCAGATAATCACAGCATACCAGGAACAAATCAGAGGCAGAAACTCACAGCTGGAGACAATATCAGCAGGAACATTTTAAACTACAAATGACTGTTCGAGGTTTGATGTAGACAACCTTGAGAATTATACATCTCTGAAGGGGGCACCTGGATGGCTCAGTCGGTCAAGTGTCTGACTCTTGAGCCAGCTTGGCTCAGGTCATGATCTTGCAGTTTGTGTGTTTGAGCCCCGCTTCCAGCTCTGGATTCTCTCTCCCCCTCTCTCTCTGCCCCTTTCCTGTTTGTGATCTCTTTCTCTCTCAAAAAATAAATAAATAAACATTAAAAAAAAGTCTCTAAGGGGGCCCAGTCTTCGAAAAGCTCCCACATTTTGCCCTACCAGTTCTTACAGTGAAGATCATACAGTGGTCTCCTAGTGCTTCTAACAGAAAGTGTGGAAATATAATCATTTTGAAATATGCTCAGAGCTCTCTGTTCTCTTTAATAAAGCCTGCCTTGAAAGGAAACTGTTTTACCTAACCCACTGGGGTTATACCAAAGCCAAACTGACCTGGAGATAGGAAAACACCCAACTGCAGCCACCTCTAGCCTTCCATGTGGGGGAAGGGAGATACCCAATTCAAGTTCACTAAAAGACACAGACCTAATCATAGGACTATAGAAGGCTTCTTCTCTCTACTCGCCTTACCACCACATCAGTAGAGTTCCTGTAAAAAAAAAAAAATAGGGGATTACAACTAAGAAAAATTCAAATAACAAGTTGTGAGCTTCAGATCTGACTTGAGAAGTTTCTAGGGACACCACAAAACAACAAAAGATACAAAAACAAGGATATGAGAGAAGAGTTTAGCCTCTAAGACCAAAGCTATCACAGGGTCAAAACGGCCTAACTCCTAATCAGATAAACATAAAACTTCACACTAAAGATCTATCAACATCAGTTCCTTTTACCAGATGCATCACACCTGGTTTCAACAAAAAATTACAAGGCATGCTAAAGGGCAAAAAACATAATGTGATGAGACAAATCCAGCCTGAGACCTAGATTCATATATGGAAGATATTTTAGAATTATAAGACTGGTGATTTAAAATAACTATGATCAGGGGCGCCTGGGTGGCTCAGTTGGTTGAGTGTTCAACTTCGGCTCAGGTGATGATCTCACTCGTGGATTCGAGCCCTGTATTAGGCTCTGTGCTGACAGCTCAGAGCCTGGAGCCTGCTTGGATTCTGTGTCTCCCTCTCTCTCTGCCCATTCCCTGCTCATGCTCTGTTTGTCTCTCTTAAAATAAATATTAAAAAAAATTTTTAAATGATTAATATACTAAGGGCTTTAATGGAAAAAGTAGATGACATGAAAGAACAGATAAGTAATAGAGTGAAGGGAATGCCAATAAAGAAAAGGAAATGTTAGAAATAAAAAATACTGTATTTAAAACAAATTTTTTTTAAATTTTTTTTAAAAAAGAAAAAATACTGTCACGTAAACGTAAAAATGTAGTTGATGAGGTCATCAGGAGACTGGATATGGCCAGTGAAACAATCAATGAGTAAAAACTTCCAAACCTGAAATATAAACAGAAAAAAAGAATGAAAAGATGGAACATACTATGCTGAAACTGTAATGGGAATAACAGGTGTAGAGATAAGAAAGAAACAGAAGAAATATTTGAGGAAATAATGACTGAGAATTTTCCAAAGTTAATGATGGCCACTAAACCACAGATGCAGCAAGCTCAGAAAACACTAAGCATAATAAACACCAAAAACATCTATACCTAGGTATATCACACTCAAACTGCAGAAAATCAAAGATTAATTGAAAATCTTGAAGAAGAAAAGTTGTGCCTCTTTGCAGGTATTAACTATCTCAGACCGGGCACAGGAAAGAATGATTGAATAATGAACTTAGAAAATATATGATACATGAAATATGAAGCAGGTAATAAGGTGTCATAGGATCAAGTGCACAACAGAAAGCAAATGCATTAGGAGAACAGCGACTCAGCAAAATGTTGTATACAGCCATGGTCTAATAAATTAAGTGAAGTATGATATTTCCTTTGGCTGATGCACAGGATTTAGTTAAGGGTTGGTCAGAAATGTGGATATTCTAATTTTGTGTGTGTGTGTGTGTGTGTGTGTGTGTGTGTGTGTGTTTATTCATTTTTGAAAGACAGAGAGAGACAGAGACAGAGCACAAGCAGGGGTGGGGCGGAGAGGAAGAGGGACACAGAATCCGAAGCAGGATCCAGGCTCTGAGCTGTCAACACCAGAGCTGGATGCGGGGCTCGAACTCATAAACCATGAGATCATGACCTGAGCTGAAGTTGGACACTCAACCAACTGAGCCACCCAGGCGCCCCAGAAATGTGGATATTCTAGAAGGGAGAGCTGCATGATGAATTTGCCAACCAATAAGTATGTGGTTTTTTTTTTCTGTTTTTTGCAAGATACTCATCAAAGTATAGAGGATCATAAAAATGCATCAGACATCGGCCCATTTTTAGTAACTTAAAATATATTGGGGCGTGCCAGGGTGGCTCAGTCAGTAGAGCATCTGACTTTGGCTCAGGTCATGTTCTCACAGTTCATGGGTTCGAGCCCCGCGTCGGGGTCTGTGCTGACAGCTCAGAGCCTGGAACCTGCTTCCGATTCTGTGTGTGTGTGTGTGTCTCTCTCTGTCCCTCCCCCCACTCACACTCTGTCTCTCTCTCTCAAAAATAAATGAACATTAAAAAAAAAATCTATTGGGAGATAAACGGGAGCCATCATATAAAAAGAGCACTCCATAGTTAGAGGTCTGGAATCACTTAAACTCCCTGAAACTCATCAGTTGTGTGGCTTGGGGAAATTATTTATTCTATTAGTGAACATTTATTTCTTTGTAAGTTAAAAGTAATTGCACATATCTCATGTGTGTTTTATGAGGATAACATGAAAGTATATGTAAAATTTTGAAAAAAAGTAAAAGCCAACTGTATCACAAGAGATACACCTAAAACAGATACACCTAACACAGAACTCTTCAAAATAAAAAAAAAAAAATAGGACATCACTATGGAAAACAGTTTGGCAGCCCCTCAAAAAGTTAAACATAGAATTACCATATGATCTAGCAACTCCACCTCTAGGTACATACTCAAAGAATTGAAAGCAGGGACTCAAGCACGTACTTATATGCCAATATTCATAGCAGCATCATTCATAACAGACAAAGGTGGAAACAATCCCAAGTGTCCACTAACAGAGAAATGGATAAACAAAACACAGATATATATATACAATGGAATATTATCCAGCAATAAAAACAAATGAGATTTTGATATAGGCCACATCATGAATGACCTCTGAAAACATTATGCTAAGTGAAATAGATACAAAAGGACAAATATTTTATGATTCTGCTTATATGAGATACCAAGAAAAGGCAAATTCAGAGAGACAGAAGTAGAATAGAGGTTACAAGGGGCTAGAGGGAGGGGAGAATGGGGTATAGACTTCATTAAGTAGTGGGTATAGACTTTCTGCTTGGGATGATGAAAAAGTTCTATAAATGGATAGTAGCATTATGAATGTACTTAATGCCAATGAATAGTATACCTATAAATGGCTAAAATGGTAAGTTTTATGTTATGTGTATTTTATTATAATAAAAAAATAGAGAATGAGATTTCAGGCATACTGAAACCCAAAGAAAACGAGTATGACAGTACTAATTTGACACCAAGCAGAACTGAAAATGGATCAAACAGAATAAAAAGTGCCATTGATGAAGTGCATAAAACACAAAGAACATATAATAACTACTATTAAATGTATACTTTCCCTCTGTGCAAATTAGTTCATCTAATCCTCCAACAAAGACTGTAGAAAAGTAAGTCTTACCACCCTAGGTTACAAAGAGGGAAATGAAGCTCAGAAAATTTAAGCAACTTGCCATGGTCACATAGGTAGAAAACAGTAAAGTGGACTTTTTTTTTTTTTTTTAAGATTTTATTTTTAAATAATCTCTACACCCAGTGTCAGGCTTGAACTTACAACCCTGATATCAAGGGTTGCACGCTCCACCGACTGATACAGCCAGGTGCCCCTAGAGTGAACTTTTAATACATGAATAACACGGTATCAAAACACCCATAGGAAAATTTGCTTTAAAAAATGCACAGATCATTTTGCAAAACTAATCATTGTAAGACCATTTTAACACACCTATTTTGACCTGTTCATAAAACAGATCAAATACATAAGAAATAAATAAAATAGAAAAATAAATCATATGTTAAAAGTATATGTTATTTGGTGATAACATAATAAAGTTTAAAAGTAATAAGGGGTGTGTGGGTGGCTCAGTCGGTTAAGCATCCAACTCTTGGTTTCGGCTCAGGTCATGATTTCACAGTTCATGCAATTGAGCCCTGTGTTGGGCTCTGTGGTGACAGTGTGGAGCCTTCTTGGAATTCTCTCTCTCTCCTTCTCTCTCTGCTCTGACCCTGCTCTCTTTCTCTCTCTCACTCTCTCTCTCTCTCTCTCTCTCTCTCTCTCAAAATAAATCAATAAACATTTTTTTAAAAAAGTAATAAGAAAATTTTGGTTAAAAGAACTCCCACCAAAGTCTCCCAAATAACAAATGGTTAAACAGAATATAACATCCTAATTATAATTATTTAGAAAAAAATAGGAAAACATGTAAGTCAATATTAAGATGCACCAAATTTCAGCTGCAACTTTCAACTGGCCTAAAGCTGCTTCTGTTTTGCTCATGGCCATATGGAAGGTCAAATAGCTGAATTCTATTTCATTTTTAGTCTTAAGAATGATCCATGACCATGTGACCAAAATTTCTAAGTAGCAAGACATCAGTTTACAACAAGGCATGCCAGTCTAATTTATTGTTAATACTTAATGAAACATGGATGAAACTGCCCATATACTGTATAGGTTGAAATTCTATCAGTCAGTTAAAATGTAGATGTGTATTTGCTATGCAAGAGTAAAATGTCTGCAAAAACTATTAATTTATGTACAAAAAAACAACAGGGCTTTCAGTTAAATAAATAGTGAAAAAGACTGACAATTGAAGCAGAGCGTACCCTGAAGATAACTTCAGGAAAAATATTAATTCTTGTTTAGCCAACTTATTTTATAAAATCTTCAGTAATAAAAGGCAGAATGATGGAGATTAGATCATAAACCTATTTTTTGTAGAATTGTTTGCTGTACTAGTATTTAGAATATTAAACTCCTAGAGACAAGAAGTAGAACATATATATATTGCATTCTGTTTAGGTCATAAGTCAAGAGAAAACCCCATCTGGCGATTCTTCACGTCTTGTCAGTGAATGTCCACTTTGCCACCTCAGAATTTCACAAGGAGGAAAGACACCCAGATCATGTAAAATATCATCCATACTAAACCACATTTGAACCAGACATATTAAAGAATATAAAAAATGAAGACGAGAGTGTTAGACCAGAACAGAGCAACCTTCTAACTCTCTGTCTCTTTCCAGGCCTCATTTGAAAGTGAGTGTCCATTTTGTCTTGAAAATGCATATTACATTGACTCAGGAGCAAATCAGTGGCTGACAAGGCTGAGAAGTAATTGTGTTTCCACTCTAGTGTCAACATTAAAATTTGTCAACACCAAAATATATAATAATAAATTGGAAATAAATGAAAATCTTAAAATGCACAATTCAGGGAATTCTTATTTCCCCCAATTTATTGCTTGTACATTCCTTCCCCATTCCCCTCCCCCACCCCCAAGACACAAGTCCCTTGCTGTGGCTATCAGGAGACCCTGGTCATCTCTTTTCTCTTTTTCTCCTCTATCTTTTCTCCAATGTGGCAACTGGGCAGGAAATTACTGGTTTGTCAGAAATGTCCTGGGGCAGTGCTCGCTACTGGGGAAAATGCTGTGTCTTCATCTCCTTTTCTTCTGGATCACTGGAGTAGGATGATGAGATATTTGTTCTGGTCCTACCCATTCTCGATGATCCAGGAGGCCTGACTGTGCAACGCAGACCCAATGTAGCCTACTGCCATTCAACTCTGCAGTGCCAAAGTAAAGTCCCAGCCGAAACTAGACTTGACTTTTCTCTGTGTCACTTTGCTATTGTTGCCTGTTCTTATATTTCACTTGGAGTCCCTTCAGAAAAGAGGACCGGGTGGGCCAAGACCGGATTTGGAGATTTCTGGGTTTCCTGGCCAAATAACATATTAAAACAATCAGAAAAACCAACGCCTTGGTTTTTTTTCTCAATTTCTAAAAATAACCAGAAAATCCTCTAAAATTATAAGAGGAGTCTCTACAACTGCATGCTTACACGTTCAATAAACCTGTTGAGAGTGAAAAAATTTCTGGAAAAAAAGGTGATCCAAATTGATGAAGTTTTGAAAAGAATAAATATCATGTAAAGAATTTAGAACGTCATCACATAATCCTTCCAATTGGCTCTGACATTTCTACTGGTGCATTCTTCCAACTGATAAAGAAAAAAACTCTGAAGTACAGAAGTATTCTCTTGGGGCAGCTGGGTGGCTCAGCTAAGGTTAAGCATCTGACTCTTGATTTCAGCTCAGCTCATGATCTAATGGTCCAGAGATTGAGCCCTGTGTTGGGCTCCATACTGAGCATGGCCTGTCTATGATTCATTCATTCGTATTCTCTCTCTCTCTCTTTCTCTCCCCATCCCCGTCTCCTGCCCCTGTCCTTATAAGTAGTAAAGACCCAACTCTGAAGCTCTAGAGAGTCAAAAATCCCTCAGCAAGCAGAAGTTTTGATTAACCAGTCACTCTTCTGAGGGAGAAGTCACACTTCTAAGGAAGTTTTAGTCTCAGAATGAGAATCTATATTCAGAATGTCATATTTAGTGTAGTTCTAAGACATAAGACACTCAAACCTTTGTAGAATGCTCATGTAAATAAGAAAGTAATGCACCCAAGAAAGGAATCATCTCCTCTCCGATAGAAGAACAAGGAAAATTTAGGGCACACTAAAATGGAATGCAAACAGAAGAAGTCCCCAGAAAATGAAAGCCTGATGTTCAAATGCCAGATATCTAATCTCTAGCAAAGGAATCCAGCCATTGCAGAATGCTTAAAGCAATGGAAGCTGCAGTGTGGGGCTGCCTTGGGACCTGGGGCACCAGGAGTCCTGCCGAAATAACAGCAGCCAGATTCTCAGGTCATCTATCAGAGCAAAGAACCACCAGGCCCAAGATCATGAATCAAATGATCCAGGAACATAAAAGTGAAAAGTCATGAAATGTCTCACTCCAGGCTGCTATGGGGTCTGGCCTATGGGATACCACCATCCTAAGGTTGAAGGGCAAGAGCTGGCCTTGAAAGACTGTGATTTATTTCTAGTTTGGCACACTAAGCTAGATTAACAAAGCTAATTATTTTAAGCAGTGAAACACTACAACACATGCCTTAAGTTAAAGTACCAATTAATGGTGTTAGATCAGTCATTCTTCAAATGTTTATTAAGGACTTTCTAGGTATTTATTCATCTAGAGACAAATAAGAATTAGTTGCTGTCCACAAATGTAAGAGGCCGAAAAAAAAAAAAAATGAACAGACAATGCTAATTTGCTATACTGAGTGCTATGATAGGAGTAAGCATAGGGCTCTGTGATCCAGCCATAGGGGTCAGAATAAGTTCTGAAGGAAAAACACAAGTTACCTTGTGGAGAACCAGAAGGAAACATTCAGGGCAATAAAGATAGCACATACAAAACACCCAAGGATCCACGGGAACAAGTACACCAGCCTCATTTGTGCATACGCATGGCAAACAGTAACAGTAAGTAGCATAGTTTTTCTGAAGCATAAAATACTTGGCAGTGTGGCAACAGATAAGATTAGATGAATATACAGGGTAGACAAGCTGGGTCACAAGAGGTCACATATTCTACATATAGAAGTTTGGACATCCCCACTCACACTGTTACTTAATACTTAATACTAATAATAAACACAAAAAGTGATCTCTATTTGTCACCATAATAGAAAGCCTCATATCAGACTAGCCTTCCCACTGTAAACAATTATAAAACTGGACAAACTGTAGGAAGCAAATGTTTTCTGGCATTGGCATAGTACAAGACTGTGAGCCATGAAAGAAGGAAAACTCATGGGGTGTGTCTTTTGATTGCTCTGGTTGTTTTCCAGGGACAATTTCCTGATCATGGTGCAGGGAGCTGGAGCCCAAACAGTGCATGGCAGTTCCCTTAAGCTGAGGAGGCAGAGACCAGCACTAAGAGCTGTTACACTTGGCGGGATCAATAGGGGAAGAGCACAAGAGAAGACAGAGATGCTTAGGGATTGGGGGAGGTATGTGAGCAAAAATCTGTGTGAAAGTTCCCTTCAGGTTGCCAAATGCTGGGCTGCACATATATAGGGTTATAATACACAGGACTCAGCAGAGAATAGCTGTTACATGGTTGAACAATACAACTTACCAAAATTGACTCAAGGAAAACTAGAAACTTTAAATAGTCCTATACCGATAAAAGAAGTTTAATCATCACCATCATCATCATCCCATAAAGACAACTGGAGGCCTAGATATTTCACTGGTGGATTCTAGCAAACTATTAAAGGACAAATAATAGTAATCTCCAATTCTTCCAGAAAATACAAAAGGAGGAAAGTTTACTAATATGTACAAAGATAATACAAATAGGGGAACCTGGGTGGCTCAGTCAGTTAAGTGACTGGGTCTTGACTTTGGCTTAGGTCATGATCTCATGGTTTGTGGGTTTGAGACCCATGTCAGGCTCTATGCTGGCAACGCAGAGCCTGCTTGGGATTCTCTCTCTCTCTCTCTCTCTCTCTCTCTCTCTCTCTCTTTTTCCTCTATGCCCCTCCTCTGCCTGTGCCCTCTGTTTCTCTCTCTCAAAATAAATAAATAAAGTTAAAAAAATAATACAAAAGGATTGCAGAACACAATATCTGTCATAAAAAGATGCAAAAATTCTTTTAAAAAATTAACAATTGGTGCACCTGTGGCTCAGTTGGTTAAGCATCTGACTCTTGATTTTGGCTTAGGTCCTATTCTCATGGTTTATGAATTCAAGCCCCACATCAGGCTCTGTGCTGACAGTGCAGAGCCTGCTTGGGATTTTCTCTCTCCCTCTCTCTCTGCCCCTCTCCTGCTCACAAGGTCTCTCTATGTCTCTCAAAAATAAATCAACAAACTTAAAACAATTAAACAATTAAAATCCAGAGATATACAAAAAGGGTAATGCATCATGATGAAGTGAGGGTTTTTCAGGGATGCAAAATTTTACATCCAAAAAATCAGTCCAAAAATTCAACACACTGTAAAATAAAGAGGAAAAAAATCATATGATCTCAAGATATGCAGAAAAGTCATTTATAAAAGTCAGCATCCACTAATTATTAAAACAACACACACAAACTCTAAGCACACAAGGAACTGAAGAAACGTCCTCATTTTTATAAAGGGCATTGGTGAGAAACCCATAGCAAGCAGCATATTCAATGGTGAAATATTGAATACATTTCTCCAAAGATCAGTTACTGAGCAAGGATGCCCAATATCACCACTTCTTTTCTATTCTGTATAGGAGATCCTAGCCAGTGGAACATGGCAAAAAACAAAACTAAAAATAAAAAAATAAAGAGGAAGAGGAAGCATACAGATTGGACAGGAAGAAGTAAAACTATCTGTATTTGCAGATGATAAAAGTTTTTAAATCCTAACAAATATGAAAACAATACTAGAATTAATAAGTAAATTTAGCAAGGTCATAGGATATAAGGTCAGTATATAAACATGAATTATCTTTCTATACACTAGAAAAAATAATTAGAAACTGAATTTTTAAACAATACTGTTTAAAATAGCATCAAAAATGATAAAAATAGTTAGGAATAAATTCAACAAAAAGATATGTAAGATCTCTGAAATACAAAAAACACTACTAAGAGAAATAAAAGACTTACGTAAATGAGAAGGTTTAAATAAAAGAAATATACCATGCTCATAGGATATTAAGATGTCAATCCTCCCCAAATATCCATAGAGTCAACACAATACAAAGCAAAATTCCACTGGGTTTTTTGTGTGTGTGTGTGAAATTTATGGGCTATTTCTAAAATATACACAGAAATGAAAGAATGAAGAGTTAAAGTAATTTTGAAAAAGTTGGACAATTTATACTATCTGATCTCAAGACTTACCATAAAGCTACAGTAGTTAAGGCAGTGTGGTATTGCTAAAAGGACAGACATGTAGCTCAGTGGAATAAAATACAAAATCCAGAAATATATCCGCATACATATGGTCAATTTTGACAAAGTCACAGAGGTATTTCCATGGGGGAACAGAACATTTTCAACAAACGTTATTTAAACAATTACATATCCACACAGGAAAAAATGAACCTTGAATCTTATTTCCCTGTTCTCAAAAATTAATTTAAGATGGTTCTTTGACCTAGGTGTACAGGCTAAAAATAAAAATTTTCTAGAAGAAAACATGGTATAGAACTTTTGCTCTGTTAGGCAACATTTTATCACAGATTTTCTTTAACAAAATTAACAAAGAAAAATCACCACAAAAGAAAATTTTGGTAAATTGAATTTCAAAACTAAAAATTCTAATTTTATTTTTATTTATTTTTTTGAACCTCATTTGTTGACACTTATCCCGGCCCCCTTGAGTGCAACTCATTCAAAACTAAGAGTTTTTGAAAGAAACTGTTCTTTTAGGGGCTCATGGAAATGTTTATTATCTTGATAATGATAATGGTTTCAATGGTGTATATATGTCAAAACTCATCAAACTGTACAGTTTAAACATATGTAGTTTATTTAATGCCAATTATACTTCAACCCCCAACTTACACCACTCAAAAATGAACTCAAAATGAATTGAAGACTTAAATTTAAGACCTGAAACTGTATAACTGTACAATATTTGCAAATCATATATCTGATAGGGGGTTAATATCCCAAACATAAAAAAAAATTCATACAAGTGAGTAGCAAAAAAGAAAAAAAAAACCTAACAACTCTTTTTAAAAATGGGCAGAGGAACTGAATAGAGTTTCACAAAGAAGACACAAATGACCATCAGGCACATGAAAAAGTGTTCACATCACTGATCATCAGGAAAATGCAAACCAAAACCACAATGAGATGATCACTTCACACCTGCTAGAATTACTAGCATATATAAAAACAAAAACAAAACAAAACAAAACAAAAAACAAGAGACAACAAGTGATGGCAAAGAGGTAGACAAAATAGAACCTTTGTGCACTGTTGGTGGGAATGCAGATTGGTGCAGCCATTATGGAAAACTGTGTGGAGGTTCCTCAAAAAATTAAAAATAAAGCTACTATATGATCCAGCAGTCCCACTCCTGGGTATGTGTGTGTGTGTGTATATATATATATATATATATATATATATATATATATATATGCAAAGGAAGTAAAAATAGGGTTTCATAGAGATATCTGCACCCCCATGTTTATTGTAACATTACTCACAATAGCCAAGATATGGAAACAACCTGAGTACCAATCAACAGATGTTAAGTACCTTAACAGAAGATATAGTCTATATGTATATATACAATGAAATATTATTCAGCCATGAGAAGGAAGGAAATCCTGCAGTTTGCAACAATTTGGATGGACCTTGAGGGCATTATGCTAAGTGAAATATGTCAGACAGAAAGAGACAAATACTGTAAGGTATCACTTATACATTGAATCTAAAAAAGACAAAGTTGGAGAAAAAGTAGAGTGGCAGTTATCAAGGGTGGGGATGGTGTAAATGGGGAGATGTTGGTCAAAGGGTACAAGCTTTCAGTTACAAGATTAACAAGTTTAGAGATCTAATATACAGCGTAGTTATTAGAGCTAATAATACTCTATCATATACCTGAAAGTTGCTAAGACAGTAGATCTTAAATGTTCTCATTGCCCCCCAAAATGGTTACTATGTGACAGGATGGAGGTGATACTACAATGATAATCATTTTACAATTTATAAATGTATTAAATCAACACTTTGTACACCTTAAACTTACATAAGATCATGTGATAATTATATCTCAAAGCTGGAAAAACAACCTCTTGAGCTGCTGATTTAAGTTCATTCAATTTATGAAATAAATAATTCACCAATTGGGTTAGCTCAGTCAGTTAAGCGTCTGACTTTGACTCAGGTCATGATCTTGTGGTTACTGGGTTCAAGCCCTGCATCGAGCTCTATGCTGACAGCTCAGAGCCTGAAGCCTGCTTCAGATTCTGTGTCTCCCTCTCTCTGTGTCCCTCCACTGCTCATGCTCTATCTAAATAAATAAATGAATAAATAAATAAATAAATAAACAAACAAACATTAAGTTCATTCAATTTATGGAAAATGCCCACCATATAATCCAATCAGCAGAGTGCATCCTATTTGTTTAAAAAAAAAAAAAAGACTGTCAAATGAGACTCGTTTTGTTTTTAAAAGTCTGACTTTGCTTTTCATTTCAAATAAAACTGTTAACGCAAAAATAAATTAAATTAAAATTAAAGTACATTGTTGAGAACATACAAAGGCAAGTCACAAGCCAAGAGAAAGTAATGTAATAAATGAACCTGACAAAGGACTTCTATCTAGGATATATAAAGATCTCTTATTACTAATGAGATAAACCCCACCAAAAAACAAAAAGATCTAAAACTACAGAAACAGATACTTCCCAAAAGAGATGTACAAAAATAACCAAAAATGACCAGAAATAACCAGATGGCCAAAAATAACAAGAAAAGATACCAACACATTTAGGAATCTGAGAAATGCAACTGAAAACTACAAAGAGATACCACTACTCACCTCCTAAAAAGGCTAAGAGTTAAAAAAAAAAAAATCTACCAAAACCAAGTGTTGGCAAAGATGTGGAACAATTGAAACCCTCATACGCTGCTGCTGGGAATATAAAATGATACAATCGTTTCGGAGTTAAACGTACACTTAACTTGCACCAGGGTTTTACAAGAGGATAATGACATTGTAGACAAAAAAACCTGTCTATATTTATAGCAGCTTTATTCATATTAGACACAAAACAAACAATTCCAATGTCTGTCACTGAGTGAGTGGATAAACACTGTGGTACGTTTATCTAATGAAATGCCACTCCACAAAAAAAAGGAATAGAACAATGCACAAGTGGTCTCAAAAACATCAGGCTGAGCGAAAGAAGCCAGAAATAGAAGATCCCATTTATGTCTGTATGATTCTACTTTGTGATGGTGTAGTGATAGGAATCAGATCTAGTGATAAAATTAGATTACTGGTTGCCTGTGGGTGGGTGGGTGGAGGGAAGACCTGCTACAAAAAGGGGCCCAAGGCAACTTTCTGGATTAACAGAAATGCTCTGTACCTCGATTAGGGTGGTATTACATGGATTTATATATTTGTCAATACTCATTGAACTGTTAAGTGTACACGTTGTATTGCATGTAAAGTGAACCTCAATAGCTTATTTAAAAACACACACACACACACACACACACACAAAGTGGGGCACCTGGGTGGCTCAGTGGGTTAAGTGTCTGACTTCAGTTCAGGTCATGATCTCACAGCTCGTGAGTTCAAGCCCCACATCGGGCTCTGTGCTGACAAGCCAGCTTCAGAATCCTTTGTCTCTCTCTTTCTCTACCCCTCCACTGTGCGCTCTCTCCCTCTTTCTCTCAAAAATAAATAAACATAAAAAAACACACACAAAAAAACTGTCATTCAATTACAGTTCATCTAGTAGGAAAGACATTTACATAATTTTGATGTGTTTGTGATAACTGCACTGCAAACCTTGTTAAGAGAACAAGCATGAGGAAGTAAACGCATGTCCTAAAAGAGCCAAATCCACGGATCGTTATCCAGGAACTTCAAGAACACTTGGAGTTTCTTCAAGCCATTCAGATGAACCGTCAAGATGGGAAACATTGGAAGACAAAGTTAGGTTTCTGTTAGCTTGATCATCAGGAAAACAACAAGTACTTATACGAGGCATTATGACAAAGACCACAGAAGTTGCCGCAGGATATCACTGTGGGAGGTGGGTTATAATCCTGGCTCTAACATGTAACCTGCAGAGCCTTGTGCAAGCCACGTGATCCTCCTAAGCCTTAGCTGCACCTACCTTGTGAATTTATGTGAATTAAATTATATGAGAATACCCAGTAAAGCTTTTAGAACAGTGGTTATTACCAAATAGCATGCAATATAAATACAAAATGCTATTTTCAGTATCATGGGGCATTTGGAGGAGTTCTATCTGGAAAGACAGATTCTCCCAATGGTCTGCCTTTCCTGGGGGATTCCAAACCCAGAGAGAAATACATATGAATTACCAATCACACCAAGACTATATATTCCTATTCACATCATCTATGGTTTTAGGAATATGTGTAGTTGGTTGTTGTTTTTTTGTTTTGTTTTGTTTTGTTTTGTTTTGTTTTGTTTTAAATAAAAGGAGTAGATCTCTAAAAGCAAATGTAAAGGGTGGGGGTAGCTGCTGGTGGATAGCACTCCAATGTATTATCAGAGGAAAGGGGGCCAAAAAGGTGCAGTGAGAAAACACTAAAAGAAGAGGTTTAGGACACAACAGTCAGTATAAAAGGGATAGAGACTAATCAGAAAGAATTCAGGAAAAAAAGCAGCCTGTTGAGGGGACTTGAAGGAACATTATGAATATTATTCACTTAAATCAAATGTGTTTAACCTAGAGATAAGGCAGGCTGATGTTCTCACCCAAAAGAAAAACTGGACCTATTTTTGTATGCGTGCCCCCCACCAGACACAGAACTATTTCCAGTGAGGAGAGAGAAATGTCAGCTTAGCAAAGGAAAGAACTATCTAATAGTCAGAGCTGGCCAGTACTGGGACAGAACTTCAGGAACGAAAGAACCCCTGAAGCCTCCAGGTTCTTGAGGGCTGAAGGCACTGTCGATGGGAGGTCTTGGGGACTGCTGGCTTGTTTCTCCCTCTAGCACCAATACTACTTCCTCTCTTAAATGTAATATGCTCTCCACAGGCAACTTTTAATTTAATTATCCATGAGCAGGCTATGCCTGATATTTAATGAAATCTTTACAAAATCTGCTGCAGTACAGCCAGGATAGTGTTCTGATTTGGATTCACTTCCTCTGCTGACTTTCTCTTTCTCTGTGGATTCACACTGGGTATAACCATCAGTTTAGCAGGACATAGAAGGGAAAACACCTGAAAAGAAACCCAGCTCATCCCTCGGAGATGGCAGCTCTTTAATTTGTTTGTTTCCATTTCTGTTTCTTAGGGAATGAGACGGGGAGAGAGGGAGAGAAATCGCTGCCAGGCCAGACAGTGAAGGTCCAGTGTGGTGTGGGAGCAGAGTGAGAATGAGCTGGGTAGACGGAAAAGAATAGGAAACCAGAATGAAATTCCTGAGCTTGGAGGCATAAACAGGTACAAAAAGTGTTTTATTTTTGTTTTAATGTTTATTTGTTTTTGAGAGACAGAGACAGAGTGAGAGTGGGGAAGGGGCAGAGAGAGAGGGAGACACAGACTCCGAAGCAGACTCCAGGCTCTGAGCTGTCAGTACAGAGTCCAACACGGGGCTCGAACCCACGAACCGTGAGATCATGACCTGAGCTGAAGTCGGCCAGGTGCCCCACAAAAAGTGTTTGAAAGTGTTACATTAATTTGGATGAAACATAGTGTTGTCCTGATGCATTAAAGCAGTTGCAAAGCGATGTACCTGTATTTCAAATGAGTTACAATTAAGAGCTACAACAAAAGCATATCTGTAAGCCTGACATTACATTGGCTCAAAGTGTGAAACAGAGGTCTTTATAAAATACTCGGAGAAAGCCGCCTCTGGTGTTGAAATTTCCCGTATTTGGTTTCAGTCCAAAAGCGACTTTTCCCCCTCTGTGTGACTTAATAATAAGGCATTCAGTCATCCAGGAAAAAGCACCGTATGCCTGCACGGTGATGCCCAGCCCCCCCCCCCCCCCCCAGATTCTTCACATTTCACTGTCACTGCCCTGCCTGTTCCTATTAATCCCCAGAGGTGTGCCCCCCCCTAAAGATTCCTGAATGCAGAATACCTCAAGGAGGGCCCTTAGGCTGACTGTGACCTTGTGTGCTGTGAAAGTAGAAACTCGCTCACCACCCTAAATAAACAGAAGGCAGGTTTATTTATGGAGAGAGGAGCGGGGAGTGGGAGAGAGAAAGAGAGTGCTACGGAATCTAAAAGAGCAGAAGCAGAGTGGCTCACTCCTGAGCTCTCGCTTTAGTAGGAACCCCATATGGACTCCTCGAGGCTCTTTTGGGGACACTAAGGGAAGCAATGTAGGACGTCGCGGCAGCTTGAGTGTGTGGTTTTATCACATTCTGCTTCCAGGAAAGAATGCTAGGGCTATCTGAGCCCAGAGTTTCTCAGATGGGAACTAAGAGCAAGCTCAAGCTAAACAAATTTGGGCCCAATTTCTCTAATTTCAGAGTTAAGATCAAAGAGTCCTTTGTGATCTAAGGACTAAGGCAAGTCTGTTTGTCTCCAAATAGACCCCGTGTTCTCAATTACTATGTACCATGGTTTCCGTGCAGTGTGATCCTAGGATTCTCTCTTCCCCTCTCTTTTACATAGGGTATAACAGGGGTGAAGAGACAAGATCTAGGTCATTCAGGTTTGGGATCAAATGTTGCCCCTACAGAAAGGCCTTCTCTGAACACCCAACCTAAGCTACACACTGCCCCCCATCAATCTCTATCATCTGAGCCTGTTTTAATATTGTTCTCATAGCACTTACCACACTCTGAAGTTATCCTGTATCTCTGTTCACCTACCTGTTGCCCCTGCCGTGAGACTGGGATCTCCTGGAGGGCAGGGGGCTGGGTATTGAACACTGCTCTGTCCCGATACTAGAACAGTGCCTGGCCTAGAGGTGCTCAAGAGACACGGGATGAACGAATAAATGAAGGATGAAATGAGCAAATGGATGCCGGAAAAAAGTGGGTCAGGAAATTTTGATTTGTGGGATGTATAACATAGAATAACAAGGAAGAGGGAAGAAAAGGAAAAATGAGATTAGTTTGTGTTGCAACCTCCTGGCCACTCTCGAGCTACCCATGCCAGCCCTACCCTTGTTTAAATTCAAAAAAGTGTTCTGCAAGATGGAATGTTCTGTGTATGTCTGTTATGTCCATCTGGTCCAATGTGTCATTCAAAGACATTGTTTCCTTATTCATTTTCTGTGTAGATGATGAAGTCCATCAATGAAGTGGAGTGTTAAAGTCTTCTACTGTGATTGTATTACCTTCAATTGATATCTACTGGCAGTGTGTTCAAAGGCATAGGGAGAAAGTTCCCTTGAAACATTATTGATGATCTTTGATTTGGAAGAGTTGAAAACGTCTAAAGTCATATTTGTGATGTGACTATAATCCAGCCTAGAAACTCTCAACCGGAGGGGACATATCAGAATCTATGGGACAAAGGACAAAGTGAAGTGTGTGGAATTTAACTTGCTTTGTTTGCGTTTGGATTTTTAACACTTACTATCAGGGGGCCTAGGTTCAACAAGGTTGGAAAAGTGATCTAAATAATGTCATCAGACAAAGATTTACAGGAAATCTTAATCACAAGAGAGAGTCAAGGATGAATCTAAAATTTGGAGTCTTCACGTCCAGGAGGACAGTGGTTTCTATCAACCATTACAGGGAATTTGGGACAAGTTAATTTGGCAGATAAACATGATTTTGAGTTTGCTGAGCTAGATGGAAGCAAGGCAGCTTCCAATGACTTGCAGTGGCCTGTGAGTAAGCCAGTAGAAAGGTCAGAATTAGAGACACAAAGGAGAGCCTTACACAAAATCTGGATTATACCCCGTAGTATAATCAAGAATATACATCTGATCCTTGTCCCCCTTTCCTGGCACAGAGGTTCAGAAACCCTTGGTATTTCCAGAGTGCTGTGGTGTCACTGATAACGGTAATGAGACGACTCAAGGTGCCCTCCCCCATCCCACTCCACCCCATAACTTCAGGGTGCAGACTGGTCCCCAGAAAGACCAACCATATATCTGGAGAGTTGGAATTTGGGCCAGCCCTACCTCCAGGAGATTGAGCTCAATCATGCAGCCCATGATTTAATCAATCATGCCTACATAATGAAGCCCCAGTAAAAACTCTGGACACAGGCTCAGTGGACCTTCCTGATTGGTGTACATATTGATGTGTGGTACACCTAGATGCCACAAGGATTGGTAGGGATGCTCTGGACCCTCCCAGACCTTGCACTGAGCATGTCTTCCAATTGGCTGGCCATGATTTGTATCCATTATGCTAAAACTATAGTGATAAGTATAGTGCTTTCCTGAGTTCTAGGAGTTACTCCAGTGGGTTATTGAACCTGGGGGACTCATGGGAACCCTTAAGTCACGGGGCTTTCACCTGGTGTCTGAAGTGAGGGAAGTCTTCTAAGACTGAGCCCTTAAACCTGTGTAGTGTGATGGGGCGCCTGGGTGGTTCAGTCAGTTAAGCATCCAGCTTCGCCTCAGGTTGTGATCTCGCAGTTTGTGAGTTCGGGTCCCATGTCAGCCCTGTGCTGATAGCTCAGAGCCTGGAGCCTGCTTTGGATTCTCTGTCTCATTCTCTGTCCCTGCCCTGCTCATGCTCTTTCTCTATCTCTCAAAAATGAATAAAAAAACATTAAAAAAAAAAAAAGAGAGAGAGAGACAGAAAACTGTGGAGTATGATGCTAATCAGGTAGCTGGTGTGGGAATTATGTGATAGGACACCCACCTGGGGTGGAAACAGAGCATTTACATGCATAAATGCCTGCACTATGCATGCATGCATTATAGGACAGTCGCTAAGGAAGGTAAACAGGGATTTTTAGAGGCCTGGCTCCAAATGGAAACATTTTGAATGAATTTTATATTCTGTTTGCCACTATTATTAGTTACTAACTGAAAATAATTAAAAAATTCTAAATGTTATGATGGATGATGACTTCATGAAAGAAATACAGAGTAGAATGATCACCCTCATTTGGGATACTCTTTTAAGGACATCCACTTAGATAGGAAAATACTTAATCTTTAAACTTTAATATGTAAAATTAGACTCTGCAGAAAGGTGGGAAAATTTATCTTTGCTTAATTCTTGGCTTCTTTATTTTCTAAAAAATTCTAAGATGCCATTGAATTTTTTAAAGTGTACTTATTTATTTTGAGAAAGAGGGAGAGAGAGAGAGAGAGAGAGAGAGAGAGAGAGAGAGAGAGAGAGAGAATGTGTGTGCATGAGCAGGGGAGGGGCAGAGAGAGAAGGAGAGAGAGAATCCCAAGCAGACTCCGTGTTTTCAGCGCGGAGCCCGATGCGGGGCTCAAACTCATGAACCGCGAGATCACGACCTGAGCCAAGATCAAGAGTTAGACACTTAACCGACTGAGCCACCCAGGCACCACAATGCTACTGATTTTTAAGATGATGAGTTAATGACAGACTTTGGGGGTGGTGGGGAAGGAATGTAACACTACCACATTAAATACAGATATGCACTGTAAGAAATGATCTGTCCACTGCAGAAATGGTAACATGTAATAATAATAAAGTGCACCTTAGATTTGAGTAAATACTATATAGTAATTAAGAGTGCTTTTGCTCCTCTTTAACAGATGATTTGCCCTAAATGTGTTCAATGTAATCACTTTTTTCCTTAATCACTTTTCTGTTCTCAAATATTATTGTCCCAAAGCATAACTGTTCATAGTACATTCTGCAAAGAAAAAAATACTTGACTTTCCACATTAACTGAATTTTGGAAAACAATTCTTCACTAATCACACAATACACTCTACACTGACCGAAATCAGTTTTGTCTCATATATACATATAAACTGTAGGCTTTCTGTGGAGAGGACCAGGTATTATTCTCCCATTAGGATCTGTTTTTCTATATGGAGAAGATGATTCAGAAGTCAACCCTAGGGCTTCTGGATCGCTGTGTTGTTTCCCACCTGCCCTCCAGATGGCCAGCCCAAGGGAGGCAAATGCACAAAATTCACAATCCTATTTTTAGGGCTCTGGGCATTAAAACCCCTTCCTAACAGGTAGGTCAAATTTATGCCTTTCTGGCCTTAGAATTTCTCTGAGTTATCTATATTAAATTAATGAGCCACCCACTGTAAGAAATTAGCTACTATTGAGATCAGATGTCCAATCACAATCTTAATTAGACCGAGAGACTAAGGATAAAACTCGGCAGTGTGTGGTCCTTGCTCATGCCTAAACAATCGATAGCTAAACATAGCCTTCACTTGCCAAAGTCTTACTGAAAATCTGTTGTATCATAGCCAAAACAAACAAACAAACAAACAAACAAACAAACAAAAAACAACACATGGCTGTTACTGAGCTTCTTCTCTTTGGGGGATTTAAATAACCAACATATAAAAACAAACCTATCCATATATTAAAAGAATGGAGTGCTGTAAAATCCGGATGGATTTTTTTTTTTCAGGCGATCTAGCACAATACCATGATAGATGCCTGTGAAATACTCCTGGAGATGTTGCTGATGAGTTTATAACAACTAAGAATAGGAGTAGGTGTTGGAGGAGGGGAAAGAATATACTGTATTTACACACAATGTAATTAAGTTACTTAGTATCGACATGGGGGCTTTCATGACGGAATCTTAAGTCACATGTAAATATCGATTATGTATCAAAATTCCAATAACTCAGCAGACTCCGCCATTTGCTTTGAGTCACTGCTGAACCAGCTCTGGGGCTTTGAAAACTGATGAAACACAACTCAGACTCTTTGCTCTCCCCTCCCCTCAAATTAATAATGGCTATTAGCACTGATACACTGCAGCGTAGCCCTTTGTAGCTTGGCTCACAGTATGGCACCGAACTTATTACCAAAACAACCATTCCTTTATTGATGTCTTAGTTGTTACCCTAAAAGTTTCAATGAGACAGTGAAGGAAATTTTCATCACAAATGTATAGCGGAAACTGGTAAGTGTGCTATCTGATGCATCTAATGACTTGAGCGGAAGAAGCCTGTGGAGCAGTGTGCATCGTCCCGAATCTAAAGGCACATTTGGTGAGTGGAGCACTTAATACTAGTTTCAGATGCTCTGGAAAGCTCAGCGCAGGCAGATCCGGTCTCTGAGGCATCTTCAACTGCCTCTCTAGGTTATCAGAGCCATGCTTTAAGAATGTAGGACATGTTGGGGGCACCTGGGTGGCTCAGTCAGTTAAGTGTCCAACTCTTGATTTCGGCTCAGGTCATGATCTCACCATTTCGTGAGTTCAAGCCCCACGTTGGGCTCTGCACTGACAGCATGGAGCCTGCTTGGGATTCTCTGTCTCCCTCTTTCTCTGCCCCTCCCCTGCTCATGCTGTCTCTGTCAAAATAAATAAACTCAAAAAAAAAAAAAAAAAGAATGTAGGACGTGGCACCCGTTGAGACGACAATTCATAAGACAACCAAACCCTCACTTCATACAGTCTTATTTTTTAACGAGAGCAACTGAAAAGGAACAGATTTTCTCTCCTGGATGAGTTGCTTGCAATAATTTTTTTTTTTTTAAATCACGTCTATGTAAATTCTTTCCTGCACCATAATCCATTAAGTATTTTTTTTTTTTTTTTCCCACGGCCCCGTCATACAGTCAGTCCTCTGGGCTGACTTAAGAACATCTCGCTTGCGTGGCCAGCCAGGACCGGGCAACCAGGAAACCGTGCGCTAAGTGGCCGCTTCATCCCCTTTCCTTTGCAAGCTCTGCCAGGTGTAGCCCTGACTTCCCGAGCGCGTCTGGCTCTCGGCCGTATCCTGCCTGTTATCTCTGTCTGGCAAACAACCACTCTGGGCTTCCAGAACTTTAGAGCTTTTTGGGGCACCGATGATAAGTTATTCTCAGCCCACTGTGCCAAAAGCCCTGTTGGCCAGCGGGGACGGAGGAAGACCATTGTTGTCGCTGGCTGTTATCTCCCCCTGCGACTCCGCTTAGCACACGTGCAAGCCCCATCTCCCTGGTGTGCAAACGGGGCGCTTGACTCTGGATGAGTCAACGCGCTAATAAACAAGAGTCGCGCAGGAAATAGCAACGAGTCTTGAAAACAAAAAAAGAAACATTTCAAGGCTTATGGGATGCCGAGATGTTTGTCCTCGGGCGGCGCGCGTCTGCTTTATCTCACTTCACAGCCTTCCTATCAGAGAAATGGGGAAGTTAAGAGTTTATCAAATGTTAATCGGCTGTAATGTTTACGTACTTCTTACATAGCATGGAAACTATTTTTTGGTGCTGGGGGTGCTTTTAATTGCAAACGTCTATCTTCGCCATTCATCTCGCCCGTTGTCAGACTCGGTCTACCAAGACATTTCTTGTCTCCTGAACTTCTTCCCCTGCCGTCAGCAATACCACCCTGACTGTGGCCTCGGCAGCGTGTGCAGTGAGATCAACACTGTGAGCTTTCACCTAATGTAGACAGAGAGGCAACATGGGGACCTTGCTCTGGGGAAGGTTCTATGTCTGCGGCAGGAGCACAGGGCAGGAGAAGAGCGAATCACACCTGTCACACCATGTCTTCCCAGCAAACACAGCGTGGGAACCAAGTACCTCCCAGCATCTGGCATGGGCCACGTGTGGGCCAAGCACCAGGCTTTGGCAAGTTAGCAGGAACCCGGAAGGCCCGCATGGGATGAGAGCTCAACCTTAAAAATGTGGTGGGTCAGTCACAATTGGGGTTGTTGAGGAAACACGGTAGGGGAGGGGGGGGAGCCCACTCCAGTCCCGGGACCGCCTTCCTCTCAGAGATCTAGAATGGACAAGAGTGGTGCTTTGTATGACTCTCCAAGGTCACCTGGGATTAGGATCACCCTCCCTGGGGTGACACAGGGCCATTTTGCAATAATCCTGTGGGGAGACAGGCATAAGAGGGTGACCGTATCTCCCGGTTTTTCCAGAAAATCCTGGGTTTGCCCTGGCATATGTATGAATAACACCTTTTTTCACACTCAGAAGTGTCTTGGTTGGCATGATAGATGCTCCCCTTTTCGGTCCGCACCCGAATGGGGCTGTCGAGACACATTTCTGATGCCACAACTTCACTATTACGGCCACTCACCACCTAGGCTTTTTTTTTTAATGTGATTGCAGCAAACATTTGCTCAGCACCCACGGGGGGCCTGCCCCCGTGGCAGGCGAAGGGGACAACAACATGAATATGACAGACTCATCTGGAGATGGCTGTGGGGTGCTGAGTTAAGTGTACAGCAGACACGCACACAAAGCCCGGACCTCAGTGTGTCTTCAAAATGGCCATTCAGTGAAGAGCTGCCTGCCCGCTTAGAAAATGGTCCAGGTTATGCACTGGCTTGCAAGTGTGAGCAGACAGAAGACCCCACACCCGTGAAGCAGACACGTTTCTCGCTGTGCGTCGGGAAGCATTATCAGCATCTGGAGAGCAGAGTGTGAACGACTCACAGAAGCACGCACGTTGGGGCACCTGGGTCCAACTTTGGCTCAGGTCATGATCTCGCGGTTCACAAGGTTGGGCCCCGCGTCGGGCTCTGTGCTGACTGCTCAGAGCCTGGAGCCTGCTTCAGATTCTGGGTCTCCACTCTCTCTGCCCCTCCCCCACTCGTGCTCTGTCCGTCTGTCTCTCTCTCTCAAAAGTAAATAGAGATTAAAAAGAAGCTCTCACATTTTCCCTAAAGGATATGCATGATTTTTAATTTCAACATCTATTCCTATCAGAGCTTGGCTACTATCAAATATATACAATAAATCCACTCTATGGAAGCGAAGATCCAGGCATGGAGTTTTAGATGAACAAAGAAGCCTTCTCCTTCGATTTCTATTTTTACCCATGCCTCCTGGCAGCAGACCATTCTCTGTTTTATTATCAGTCTTTAGTACGAATGCAAAACTTAATAAGTATTGATTTTTCTGATCCTTTTTTTTTTTTTAGTGGTTGAGTGAACACGCCTGCAGTTAAAAACATTTTTTTTTTGAATGTTTGTTTATTTTTGAGAGAGGGAGAGAGACAGAGTGCAAGCAGGGGAGGGGCAGAGAGAGAGGGAGACACAGAATCTGAAGCAGACATGCCTGCACTTTTAAACTTTGCTTGTGTTCGTACGTTTTCTACCTGAACATCCCTAGCCATCTTCTTCATTTGTTCTGAGGCCAATCATACGTCAAGACCCAATTCATATGCTGACTCCCTAGGAAATCAATCCCGATCCCATGAGGCAAGACCGGTCCTATTCTGTGTATTGATTCTTGATGGCACTTAGCACATTACTCTGTCACAGCCATTTGTCTGTAAGTCATGGTCCACAGCTCCTCTGAGTTCCTGGAAAGCAGACACTGCCTCTGATCCACCTTTCCAATTCTAGCATTTAGCCCAGAGTTCAGTAAATAATAAGGCCTATTTTGAATAAACATAATCACTGGTTTGTGTCTTGATTTTTAAAAGATGTTTATTTATTTAGAGAGAGAAAGGGAGACAGTGAGAGAGTGAGCGAGGTGGAGGCAGGGGACACAGAGAGAGAGAGAATCCCAAGCAGGCTCTGCACTGTCAGCACGGAGCCTGACGTGGGCCTTGAACTCACAACTGTGAGATCACGACCTGGGCCAAAATCAAGAGTCGGACACTCAACTGACCGACTGAGCCACCCAGGCACCCCTCAATGTTTATATTTTAAGTAAAGCATTTTTTCACTGTTTACATTCAAGGTATATCTTCATACACCTTTGTTTTGAAATCTGCTGTCTTCCTATCAGCTTTATGCTGGTCTTGCCTGTGGTAGGTCCTCTTTTCCCCATCTTGTTTTTTGCCTTCTTTAGAATTGACACAATATTTTAAGTTAATTTTCTTCCATTAACTTGGCGGTTTTCAATCTTTTACTATTCTTTTAATAGGAGTGATTACAACATGTATTATTCAATATCAAAAGCTAGTATCAGGGCACCTGGCTGGCTTAGTTGGTACAGCATGTGACTCTTGATCTTGGGGTTGTGAGTTCGAGCCCCATGTTGGGGGTAGAGATGACATTAAAAATAAATAAATAGCATTTTTTAATAGCTAATATCATTAACACTTTTACTTCTAAATGCAAGGGACCTTGGAGTAATTTCATTTATAACCCTCCTGATTGTTGCTGAGATTCTAAAAAAAACCTTTCTATATTTTTAAACATCATTTTTTCATTTTATTGTATTTATTTTTACATTTAAAGAAAAATCAAAGTATAGTTGATCATACACTCAGCTAGTGACACAAGAGACTGATTCTTAAATCAGTTAATCACACTTCTTGGAGCCTCTGAGTTCTTTCTTCCATAACACACTGGTTTTGCTGTTTGAGAAAACTTCTATGTGTGAGTTAGGATTTCAAGGATTTGATACCAAGAAGGGAATGAGGCCAGAGCACTTGAGATGGTAAGACATATAAGTCATTAGATACAACTCGAAAAAAAAAAAGGGCTTAAGGCAGGAATGAGTTAATCAGGGAAAGAAACTGATCGATTGTTTTGATGAGAACAATGAAGAAAGCAGACAGGGGACTAGGAAAAGTGGAGGTGATCCTGTGAAAGCATCTCAAAGTAGAAAAGCGAGGCTCTTGTTTTGTTATCTGCAAAAGGAATGACCCTGCGCTTTAGTTTACAAAGTAATTTCATACCCCTGACTGTAGTGACGGTAAAATTGGGCAGGGGTGAGGGAGGGGGAAGCAGTTGACTATATCACGTCTGTCAGTGCAATGGTAGAAAGCAAGTCGAGATGGAAAGGAATGGCCAGGAAGGGGGTAGAGCCCCTCATAAAAATTAAATCCAAACAGAAGTAAAAATGTAGTGGAAAATGGAAATTTTTTTCTGGACTCATAGATTTTATAAATGTAGGATACCATTTATTCGGTACAGAACTCAAATGAGTCATCGATGCATTTGCAGTGTCTTTATATTAGCTGTTGCCTAATTCTTATTCATTGTACTGCGTGTTTCCATAACATATCTGCTAATAAATATACCTGCTAGAGTGGTGGGTGCTTTCCTGAGACTTCTTCAATGTTATAATTTATGCTAGGAACTAAGGAAACAGATAAAAGGCATGGTCCCTGCTGCCAAGAAGTTGCTTGGCTTATTGGTGGAATTTCCTAGTACCCCATGTTGCTCTTGGTTATGCAAACATTAGATTCCTAGATTTTCAGTCAAGGTTACTCCATTTAGAAAAAGAGGCCTCGCTATGGTTGTTCACTGATGCGGCCACTCGGGTATTAGGTATAAGGGCAGGCCTCACAACAGAGTCTAAGTAACAACTGTCGTAGCCTTTACGCAGCGACACGACTGTATCACTTTTGCTAAGACTGTGTGAACACAGCAAAATAATATTTCAGTAGTGCTTTTTAATCTTAATGACAAAAAAAAAAAAAAAAAAAAAGGGAGCCAACGCCCTGCCCAGGAAAGAAGAAAATGGCTATGTCACTTGCTGGGATGCTAATGTCAAATTGGAGTGGGGATGCAAGGAATCCCGAGGTTCCGGTGGTGTTTTTGATTACAAGTTAATTAAAATCAAATCGTGTTAGGGGTGCCTGGCTGGCTCAGTTAGTGGAACGTGTGACTCTTGATTTTGGGGGTCATGGGTTCGAGTCCCATGTGGAGTGTTTAGGTTACTTAAAAACAAAATCTTTAAAATCAAATTATATTAAATGTTCAGTTCCTCAGTCCCACTAGCTACATCCTAAGTGCTCAATAGTCATGCACAGCTCATGGCTACCACATTGGACAGCGCAGATCCAGATCATTTCCATCACCACAAAAAGTAAATGGAATGGGTTTCCTTAAAAAGGTTGAAGGTGCCAATGGGTTTGGATAGCTAAACAAGGAATTGTAATTAAATGTAATGAGAGATTTTTTTTCCGGTTGAACTTTGTAGAATGTAATTAAGTCAAGCAATAATGATAGAGACAAACTTTCTCCTGGTTTTGGGTGTTTGGACAACCAAGTGTCTGAATTATGTCTCTGGGATATGCACAATGCCGTGTCCCTGGGTCCAGCTACCAGATGGGCCTGGGGTCTCTGTGTCATCCAGCTGCTGGTTGATAGAAAAGGCCCTTCAAAACAAAGCACTGAAATAAGGATGCACATTCATCCTGCACATTTAACAAATACCCTGTCTGCCTACTACTGGATTCCATAATATGAGAGAAAATGCTTAGAACAAGAGGGGACCCTTATTCATGTGATTAGACACTTAAAAGTTTGCCCTTGACCTGATCACATGAGAGGGACAGAATGGAGTCATTCTGCAGTGGATTTTGTTAAGTGCAACTTATCTTGCTCACGTTGACACAGTATGCTTTCTACACTCCATTTACTTGCTCCGATCCAAGACAATTAGATACATTCTACTCTTAATCTTCAGACATAAGACAGAGGCACATGGATAGGTGCAGTATTTCTTGAGTCATGTGGATAAATGAGACCAATAACAATGTCAGACCTGTAACTGGGGCTAAATGAGCTTGGTAAGTGCTAGTTTATGTCTTCTGTCTACCCCCTGGTGGAGGGATTCATTACTAGTTGTAGCCAAAGAAGGAAAGAGACAGAGAAAAAAGCATGAATTATTTCCTGAATATCTATTCAGTCCCTCCCTCAATAATCTAGCGTTTGTTGTTTCTACGAGATTGCCAGCTCCACAGGAGAAGAACTGAAACCCATTATTTCCCTTTGAACATGTTCTTTCCTGGGAATGGCCGGAGCAGCACAGCAGTGGGAGAGCTGGCCTGCCAAAACGTTTAACTCTGAGCTCGAGAGGACATTGCTCAGGGTGCAAAAAAAAAAAAAAAAAAAAAAAAAAGAAGAAAAGAAAAAAGAGTTATGAGCTCTGCTGCCCTGTCAGGTCTGGAATCCTTCCCTTGGCCAGCCATGGATAATACCTAATGAGTCAGAGGAAGTACTGTTAATTCTTCAAAGTGAACCTAGCTAATTGTGTAATGTTATTTGGAGGCATTGGAAGAAGCCAGAAAAGAAGGGAGGTTGGGGGAGAAATTCCTTCCTTTGCAATGATCGGCTTGCATCCTGCACCATCAGATTTGATTATCCTTATCTTTTCTTGCATAACTACTAATGTTATGACTGGACATAGGTGACCAGACTTCCAAAAAAAAAAAAAAAGATCCAGCCACAAAATTTGACTCTATGACTGCCTGTGGTGGTAAATTCCTTACCCTGGCCACATGCTGTGTGAACAGCTATTTCCTTTGATTTATTCATTTACCAGCTTGTAATGCTATCAGGTACCCCCCTGTTCTCACATTAGAGAAGGAGGCAAAGAGAAAAGCCTGTTTTCTTGTATCAACCCTTTTCACTGAGGCCATTTAAGCTAAATATACTCTGATCTCTTTTTCTCGTATTGCATAGGAAGTTAAAAAAATTAATTCCTTTCTTTAAGCTAGTTTTTAAAAAACTGAATGAGTCATACAGGGACCTGATTAAAATCATTTAGGCACTACAGTAAATTAAAAAAGCAAATATCTTTCCCATTGGAGACCCTTGGCTTCCCAGTCCCCACTTCTAAGGGCAGTATTATTACCAACGGCTGAAATATCCAGAAATATCCAAATATGCAGGAGTATCCAAACCCACGGATGTGTGCATTTCCTTATTTTAAAATGCATTTTCACATATCTTAGAGTCACCCTTTCTCATGGCTGCATAGTGTACTAATTTGAATATACCTAATTTATTTAACTAGTTCCAAACTGATGGATATTTACATGTTTTCATTAGCTCGCTCATATATGAAAAGCCCCAACAAAGATCTTTGTATACATGCCTTTTTTAAAAAAAAATATTTATTTTTGAGAGAGTGTGTGCACACAGGCATGGGGTGGGCAGAGAAAGAGGGGGACAGAGGATCCGAAGCGGGCTCTGTGCTGACAGCAGAGAGCCTGATATGGCGCTTGATCTCACAAACCATGAGATCATGACCTGAGCTGAAGTTGGATGCATTAAGCATCCCAGGCGCCCCTTTATGCCTTAACATACAAATATAAGTATATGTATTTTAAATGTTGGTAGATGTTTCCAGATTGCCCTCCAAAGATGTTAATTTATACTGTCACCAACCATACCTAAGAGTCCTTGTTTCCTGCAATCTTCCATCAAATGCTAGCTCTACCTGAAAAACCACACATGGTGTAAGGAACCTGAAATAAACACTGAGTCCTGACACTGAGCCTTCTACTCCTGTAAAACCAGTCTCACCTGTGTAAGCCCTAATATTCCATAGAGAAAAACAAGATGAAAACAAACAAAATGGGTTACATGGACGAACAACTAGAGCCACCTAGAGGTTCCTGGGTTCCAGTACCACCAAGTTTGTGAACAGCTCAATTTGTACCAATAACTGTTTATGCATGTGCTTTTTAGGGGTGGAGGCAGAGAGGGGAGTCCGTAGTTTTCATTAGATCCCCCAAATGACCTACTTCAGCCCAAAAGGCTAAGAATAAGTAACCTAGATAATAAAAAAGGGAAAGAGATAAAAGTAAAACTGTACACAAACCCAAGTGCCTGATTTCATGGCCGAATGTAGATAAACTACCATTGTAAACTTCAAACTATCATTACATAAAATAATGAAACCATGCTAGAGCTAGAATCGGTTCTCAAATTTGGGGTTAGAAAAAACTTCAAAAACAAAACTTGTGGCCCAGTGTGGTTTTGCCCAAGTTCTAGGACATCAGGCAGAGATGTTAACAACAACAACAACAACAACAACAACAACAAGAAAATAATAATAACTTCTGTTCTGCCATCATAAGAATATCTTAACATCAAAAAGTAGGAAAGATACAAACTTCAGAGTAAAAGGCAGAGTTCTTTAAATTGAATACATTTAACTGTTTAAAACTCCCTATACTGACCCTCATTTTCTCGTTTCAGTCATCTGGCCCAAGCATCCAAATGGTGCGGACAGCAAAACTCTGTCACGTACTATCATTGCGAACTGGCACTTGGAAGTTACCATGATCAGGGACTGGCTCTTGAATTCACGAAAGCCAGGACTCCTTAGCACCGGTCTCTTTTCTGATACGTGCGGCTGTAAAGCCCAGAGGAGACAGCACCGGATTTTGAGTCCTGGATTTGCCATTAATTAACTTTAGTTAAGTTATTTAACCTCTCTTCGAACTTCAGTTCTTGACATCACATGGGAATAGTAACACCTTTCCTGCCTACTTCACAGGACCGACGGGTTCAAAGCAAATATATAGGTGGGCAAGTTTTTTCTAGAAGGTATAATGTGTGATTAACTTTAAGTACTAACATTTACTGGGCAAAAAACAAAACAAACAACAAAAGAATTTACTCAGCATTTCTAAAGTGCTGGGTATTATTGTACACAAATATTACTCCCTCTAGCCCTTGTAGCCACCAGATGAGGAAGCTGAGGCTGATTCTGGGTAAAGTAATGTGCTAGGTTTATTCGGTTAGAGACGAGTAAGGCCAGGACTTGACCCCCTGGTTGCCTGGTTCCAATTCCATGTTCTTAATCATTACCATACACCCTTTCCCAATTAATCATCTAATTATTACTATTATTATTACAATTCTTGTATGTTTTAATTCCAGCTCCTCGCTGAACATATAATGGTTATTAATCATTTGCCAGACTCAGGCTCCTCTATCGGCAATACCTACAGATAATAGCTTTTAGTTTAATCACAAGGGATTCGTGAGGGGGCCATTCAGCTAATACATGCCACTTGTTTTTTTAATCTGTTTGATTAACCTTTGTAGCTACCTATAAGACCTAGCTGGTATAACCACTCACCTATATTGCTAAGAAAAAAGATTGGGCATTATTATATTCAAACTGGACATATAAGTCCTTGCGGGGGCGGGGGGAGCTGTAAAAAACGGGGGAGTAGGGGATATGAAATTGAAAATGTGAAGTCAGTTTGAGAAGTGCTGATGCAGTTTACCAAATCTTCAGCAAATTTTAGGTAGGCATTAAAACAGCAGGTGAGGCTTGCGGCAGCCAAAAAACTAGGGAGAGACTCTGTAGTCGACTATCTCATTCAGTTTATTTTGTGATTTATTTAGCAGAAAACATTATTGCTTTTTCTTTTTTACTCAAGACAGGATTATTTTTAGAGCAAGTTGACCGTGGCTCTGGAGGTTTTAAGGTCTGGAGCAGAGAACCCACAGCAGGGTGGCACCAGTAATGCGTGGGGACTGCAAGCGGCAAGGGCAGCACTGAGAGCCCAGGGGCCGTGCTGTCAGCTGAGAGAGGTCATGTCACCAGGACCAGCATCTCCCTCGGGTGTCCTTTCTTTGGACGTCCCGTTGCTTCCCCCAGAGCAGCACCACATCACCTCACACTTTACGGGGCAGCTCCCCAAGAGGACTTCCAGCACCCCCCGCCCTCCGCCTACACTGTTTAGAGCAATACTTTCCCATGCCGCTCTCCCATTCATAAACCAGCTGGCTTTTCTGGTCCCTATGGCATCTAGCTCCTAAGGCCCTATATCATTCCATAGGATTTATCCAATCGCGCTTTTCATGATTTCATCAATCCAACCCTACTTCAGGCATGAAGAGGACTTGACTTTTTTTTTTCTTTAAAATTTTAATGTTTATTCATTTTTGAGAGACAGAGAGAGACAGAGTGTGAGCGGGGGAGGGGGAGAGAGAGAGGGAGACACAGAATCCGAAGCAGGCTCCAGGCTCCGAGCTGTCGGCACAGAGCCCAAAGCGGGGCTCAAACTCACGAGCCGTGAAGTCAGTCGCTCCACTGACTCAGCCACCTAGGTGCCACAGAACTTGAGTTTTCTTTAGCAGACAAAATGTTTGTTCATACTCTGTGTGGGATTTTCTACCTGCTCCCTTTGCAAGGTGATCTAATATGAAGAGTGTAGTCTTCGGGGTCAGACAAGATGGAGGTGAGAATCTCCAACTTTCTCTCTCTATATATTTTTAAACATTTATTGATTGGTTACAGTACATCAGAAATGGCTAAATTCTTTGTCTCATTAAATAGTTATCCATCACGTTAAACCTATTAAGCAGCTGTTATTATCTCCAACCAGTTTATAGGTGAAAAACTGGGGCAGAAGGAAACTAAGCACAGCCAGTCAGCAGAGGAGCTGGGATTCAAATCCCAAACTGCCTGCAACTCAGAGCCAATGACCTTAACCATTACTGATTAGCAGCTCACTGGATATTTGAGCTTGAGTTAGCTACTTAATCTGTCCAATCCTTAAGACTCTCTTGTATAAACAGGGATATAAATATCCACTCTACTGGATTCATGAGATTATGTATATGAAGCTACTATCACAGAATCTGGCATTCAAGAGGCTCTATAAATATTTCTCCTTTCTTTTCTGTTCAATCATATTCCACTCATCTTTTACATTCTGTCTGTTTCATGAAGCCTCCTTGGAAGAAAGAATGAACCACTTCAGCCTACAATGATCTCTTCCTCCTGTACAATCCAGGAGTTCTAATATTTAGTTTTAAATTGTGTTCCAACTATTTCCTTTATGTTAGACTTTGCATCTCCACCTAAAATATTTTGTAGGCAGTAGCTACATATTATTCTGTTCACATCCCCTGTATTTTGCAAAATACGTGGTAAGAACTAGATAAATGTTGGCTGGATTAGCATTATAGCCTCCTGGATATGGTCTAAGATAGATCTTGCTTTAGAAAAAGTACATTTTTGGGGCACCTGGGTGGCTCAGTTAGTTAAGTGCCGGGCTTGGTTAAGTGCTGGACTTCGGCTCAGGTCATGATCTCATGGTTTGTGGGTTTGAGCCCCATGTCAGGCTCTGTGCTGACAGCTCAGAGCCTGGAGCCTGCTTGGATTCTGTGTCTCCCTCTCTCTCTGCCCCTTCTTGGTTATACACATACACACACACACACACACACACACACACATTCTCCCTTTCTCTCTCAAAAATAAATAAATGTTAAAAAAAAATTAAAAACAAGTTTTTTAGAACAAGTTCATTTTTTTAACTTTATATATTTTGAGAGAGAGAAAGAGAGAGAGAGAGAGAGTGTGTGTGAGGTGGGGAGGGGCAAAGAGAGAGGAAGAGGGAGAATCCTAAGCAGGCTATGCACTGTCAGCACAGAGCCTCGCAGAGTCCAACGTGGAGCTCAAACTCACAAACCATGAGATCATGACCCGAGCTGAAACCAAGAGTTGGACACTTAACTGACTGAATGACCCACGTATCCCTAGAACAAGAGCTTTCTATATTAGAAAAGGCATTATGAAAAAAAAGATTCGTGATTTATCATTTATCCAGCCTGGGTAACAATGAGTAGAAAATGAGGAACAAACTCTAACTCTCTTTGCTTACAGCCTGTGATGTCGAGGCTAACAAACTCTTGTTATTAAAAAACCAACTATGTCTTCCAAATTGCTATATTACCAGGGAAATAACATTGATACTAGAAAACATTAATAGCACCCAATCTTAAATATGTATGGCTGCAATTAGGATTTAAGTGCTTCACAGATGTGTTAATTATTCATAGCTGGTGATTTCCCTCTGAGGTAATTATAAAGACTATTAAAATAACTGGAATTTGTAGAATTGGCTAACTATTGTGTTAAGCCAATCCTGGGAGTGAGCCAAAATGAGAAGCCAAAAAAATGATTCCACCGATAGAAACCACAGCCAAACAACAGAGGCAACTGATTTAAGGATCCAAACACAGCTCATTCTCTCTGAGTTCTTAAATTAGACCTAAGACCACCAGAACCTGGCCCCGGCACACTCCACAGAAGGAACAAAGTACCAAACCTCATGCCTGGCCCGCTTCCACCCAGAGAGACGGCTTTATCCACAATCCTGGGACCGTACGTGGTCTGCTTTCCATCCAGTACTGCGTAACGGCACAGGCCCTACTTTTGCTTTCAGCTTTTGTATGGACTCTTCTTTAGATGTTCTTAATTTCATCCATTACCTCTTTAAAACACTGACCATCTCCATCTACAATTTCTCAGTTTGGGCCTCTTGGCTTAAGAAGGGTCAACAGGAGTCAAAAGAAGACAATGTCAAGCGGTAAGGAATTCTCTAATGTGGACATAACGGCCATTAGAAGGAGCTAGATGAAGGTTGCCAACCACACAGGTCAGCCAAGTGAGGGCCGGGCTAAATGGAAAGATATCTTAAAGGAAGGAAACCTCAATATAGCTATTTCCGCTATTTCTGAAGAAATGGTCTATGTCTAATACAAATCAGAAACAAACAATTTTAAATGCAAATTTCACACTGCACTTCTGAAAGTTACAAATTTCACCAGAGAGCATGTCAAACAATTTGATTCTGATGTATCCTAATGAAAAGGCATTGAATCAGTATCTATGCTTCTAGACAGGGAAAAGATTTATGAATATCTAAACAAGGCAGGCTGAAAATAGTCTACCCGACTGTGAAAAACTTTTGGACGCAGCTTATGCAACCTCCTGGCGTAATGAAGTGTCTCAAGTTTCTCTTCATTCTGTTAAATGTTACTCCCTGTGACACTTACACACAATACATTATACCTCTTATTTCATAGGGAGGATATGTCAACACAAAGTCCAATATTCAGATGACATTTCAAACAGGCAATCCTCTGGAAGTTTCCAAATAGCTTTAGAGTTGGCATAGTATAGGCTTCAAGTCCAAATGACTGTCCCCAATGTTTTCTCTGGACACAAAGAAGAAAACCCATAATATGAAGTTATGAAGTAATGAAGTAATTTATCGTGCCACTGTCCTTCAGATGAGATTTCCAGAAGGTAGTGTCTAAATATTAGAAATGTTAATTTCTATTGTTTGCCACGAACATGATTAGGCTACCTCGGTGATGGCCAGATTGTGAAGGATCACAGAGAAGGCAGCTCTTATTATGAGTATCTACCAACCCGCATTGAAGACAAAGGACCCACAGGGTTCAAAAAGCTCTCACGCTACTCAAAAACATGTTTTGATGAAATGGATATTCATTCTCTCTAGCAAGTGTATGTTTCTTATCGGAAAGCCTGAAACAGAAGTCCCAAATTCTCTTCAGGAGTAAAAGGAGAACAATGTCGTAAATAACTATAGTTCCAGAGGCCGCAGGTAATCTCTGGGAAGGTTCCCAGAAATGGACAAAAAAGGACCCAAGGCCATCATCTCACCAGAGGCTATAAGGCAGTACAGTGTTCCCAAAGCAAAGACAAACAACTTACCCAGCCAGAGCCCCTCTTAGTAACGCCAAGTGGTACTAATTCATTACTGCTGGTCACTGGATTCCAGTGAAGGAAACTGAAATGTCATACCTTCATTCACAACATGGGCTCATGGAATTATTTTTTCCGGATTCCTTGGGAAGTTAAAGTATTTGAGAAGAATATCAGGAACTGTTGTTTCAGCCTGTTTTGTGAGTAGATAATTGCCTTCCAACTCCATTATTTCAGGAAATGATGTGTGCGGCATTGTTCTTAGATGGGGGTAGCACTGTGTTTTAGCAAGACTCATACATGCTTATTAAACAAAACAAAACAAAAGCATGCAGTCTAAGTAAGTCACTTCGCTGAACTCAGACTTTTTGAATCTGGTCTCTAGATAAGAGGCTGGCTCCAGACAACCTACCCACATACCAATAACATTCTTTTGAAAGGGTATAAGCAAAACTTGTTTTGAGAAATGAGAAATTTCACCAAAATTACTAAATGTGGTAATAAATAACTTTGGTGAATTAAGTGCTGTCAAAATTGGTTCAGCAAAGACCTGTTTGAAAGGCTAGGTTTTTCTCTAATTTGGGTCTGAATCAAAGGCCAGCCTGGGAACCAGAAGTAAAACATTTCATCCTGAGAAGTACCTTTGATTCCATGGAATATATTAGCTGATCTTCCTGAAATGTGACATCATTTGCGGTACCAGCTGTATGGGTGTGTCATCTAAGGGTTTACAAAACTAGTATTTCTTTGGCTTTAGTATGTATTTTAAGACCATAGAAAGCAGTCTAATCCAGTTAAGTGCTCCAAGGGGAACTACTACGGACTTCACTTTAAGAAGCTTAATCTACTTACAATCATGACCTATCAACCTTTTTATGGATGGACCGCAAAGAGTGAATTCCCAAATGGATATCTAGAGTTGATGATGATGATAAAACTGTTGAAAAACAAACCAAACATAAATATGGTACTTATAAGTCAGGCTACGTTGGAAATATAGTACGTAAGTTAGCTCATTTAATCCTCAGAACAAACTTATGAGGTAAGTTTTGGTACTTTCACCACCCCTATTTTGCAGATGAGGAAACTGAGGCACAGGGTGGTTAAGTAACCTGCCCGTGGTCACCTAATGAATAAGTAGTGAGGGTGGAACTGAACTCACAATGGACACTTTTACCCCCTCAGTTATCCCATATTTCATAGTTCTCAGATACTTCTGTCTGATTCAATTATGTATATTACAATCGTCATATCTCCTCTTAACAGAGGTTATTATTTGGATGGTTTGTTAATGAAATGAGAAGTCCTGAGAATTTTCTAGGTAGAGTCTCTATTATGATTCAACCTTCGTTTCCAATAGTTGCAGAAGAGAAGTTTTATTTTCCCCTTGAATAGCATATTACTATATTATAGGATGGGTCAATAAAGAGAAAGCCATTTATATGAAATATCTATGTCTAGCATTGTCATTCAAAAGTTTAAGAATACATTGTCTCTAAAGTTTTTTTAAAAAATCCATTATCAAATGTAGAATTAAGCTATTAAGAAATAGCTTACATTTGTTCTTATTTTTGTTTTTATTCTACACTTCAAAAAAATCAGGTATGAAGAAATACAGGTGAAGAGTGCTAGACTACAGCATTTCCTCTCATCCACCTACCCATTCACCCATCCATCCATCCATCCATCCATCCATCCATCCATCCATCCAATCAATAAGTCCCACATGCCAGGCACTGTGAATACAGAATGGGTAAGACAGACAAAGTTCCTGCCCTCATGGGGCTTATATTTTAGTCAGGGGACATTAAATACAAATGTGAGGGTGCTATTTTAGGCTGAGTGGTCAGGGAAGGCCTCTCTGAGGAGGTGATGTCTTGACCAGAGCGCTAAAGAAAATGAGGGAGGGAGTCTTGATTGGATACGGGGCAAAAGCATGTCAGTCAGAGGCTCCTGGGTGGAAATGAGCTTGGATAGGTTTGAAGATCAGCAAGAAGGCCAGCATGCTAGATGAAACGAAGCAAATGTGCACAGGGGTGGGGGATAAAATGTGACACAGACAGGACCTCATAGGCCATGCCATGAAGCACGGATTTTGTTGAGTGGGAGAGGATGTCATTAGTTTTAAGCAGGTGAATGACAATGCTCTGATCTGTGCTTTCTGAAAGACACATGTCTGCTGTGAGGGAAATGAATTGGTGGGAGCAAGAGAAAAAGCATGGAGACTGGTCAAGAAGCAGTAGTCTAGGATCTAAGATCTAGGTAGAAAACCGGTAGTGGCTTAGACTAGAATTGCAGCAGTGAGCTGGTAAAAACTGGTGGTTAGACTTGGGATATTATATGAAGGCCGAGTCAACTTGGCTAAATGATGTACTGGATGTGGTGTGTGACGGAAGAATCAAGCACAATGCCAAGATTTTGATCCAAGCAACTGGATAAATGGTGGAGCCTCATACTCATGACATTTGGAAGGGTGGGAGAGGGACAGTTTGGGAGGAAGGGTCATCAAGAGTTCTGTGGAGACAATGAAGTTTGACACCTTTTAGATATCCAAGTAGAGACGCTGACCAGGCCTATTTTTGAATGTGTGAGGGGAAAAGTCAGGGCTAGAGATATAAATTGGGGATAAAGTCATGGGACTGGCTGTAGGCAAGAGAATAGTCTGAGCCTTAGGCACATATCAAATTAGAGGTTGGAAAGAAGAGGCATACCCAGAGAAGTGGAAGGCACCCTGGGAATGTATGGTGATCAGACACCAAGTGGAGAAAGTGTTTCTAGAAGGAGGGAGTAACCAACAGTATCAACTGCTGGGGTAGAAAACCGTGAACTCATTGGATTTGTCTTGATAGAGGCTGCTGGTGACCTTGACAAGAGGGGTTTCAGTGGAGGAGTGGTACTGAAAAGCAGGCTGGAAAGGCCTCAAGGGAGAATACAAGGTAGGGTAAGTGGAGACAGCAGCAAATTTTCACGCATTTTACTGTAAATGTGAGCAGATAAATGCAGCAGTAGCTAAGGGTAAATGTGGAGCCTCTGGAGGGCCTTGTGAGTCTAGATGGTAGTTTTAACACGTTTGTAATCTGTTAAATTAATGATTTTGCATCATCTCTAAATTTTTTATCTTTTCATCTGAAAAAAATGGAAGTAAATTAGTTTAACTGGTTATAACCTATGTTTGAAACATGCATTTTTCTTCTGTACACATTAAAATTTTTTTTTAATGTTTATTTATTTATTTATTTTCAATTTTTTTTTTTTTTCAACGTTTATTTATTTTTGGGACAGAGAGAGACAGAGCATGAACGGGGGAGGGGCAGAGAGAGAGGGAGACACAGAATCGGAAACAGGCTCCAGGCTCTGAGCCATCAGCCCAGAGCCTGACGCAGGGCTCGAACCCCCGGACCGCGAGATCGTGACCTGGCCGAAGTCGGACACTTAACCGACTGCGCCACCCAGGCGCCCCAATGTTTATTTATTTTTGAGCGAGAGAGAGAGAGAGACAGAGTGCACGCTGGGAAGGGGCAGAGAGAGAGGGAGACACAGAATCCAAAGGAGGCTCCAGGCTCCAAGCTGTCAGCACAGAGCCCGACACGGGGCTCAAACTCACGAACCGTGAGATCGTGACCCGAGCTGAAGCTGGACACTTAGCCGACTGAACCACCCAGGCGCCCCTCTTCTGTACACATTTAATCAAAGTTTTGTTTTGTTGCTTTTTTAGGATATAAGGCAGAGTACAAATGGGCATCTAGACTTGGCTCAGTCGGTCGGTTGGCCATAGCAACTCTGAGTATTCCCTCTTACTTTCCAGTAACAGTAATCACACTTTAAAAGGGAACTTGCCCTTTTATTTACTAAAATCATATCTAGATGCTCCTAGGTGGGCAGTGCAGATGAAATTTCTACTGGAGAACAGTAACCAGGCCTCCCAGGTATAATGTCCACCTTCTCCCTTGGAGATTTCTCCCTGCTATCACCCCCATGTATGATGCCAAGGGACACCCACTTCCCAAAATCCACCCCCCCGCCCCCCCCACACACACCACTGAGGTCATGTTGGAATATTGAAAAAAGGTTTCACCAAGGATTTGGAGGTTACAAAGTGGAAATAGCATAAAATAAAACTAGATAATCTGGTTTATAAAACATAACTCACTCATCTTTGGCTCAAGCACTCCAATCGAGAGACTCCCTGACTAGCTCCATGTAGCAGAGGTTACCTGTAACCCTAACCCACCAGGAATGCCATCAAGTGTGCCCAGATTTCTGAAAGTACAGAGGAGAAGGGAAAGGGAGGGGAGAATGGAGGGATTCTCAACCCCTTTGGCCCTAAGAGTTACCACTTTCTCAGGTGATTGACAGCAGTGTCCGTGCATTCCAGCACTCAAGTCAGTCTCACTCTGGGACCTTAAGAAGATACTTACAAGAGATTGTAAGACAATAAACCCAAGAGCAATGCAAGAGCTATATACATAGACACATGTATCAGATATAGGAAGGTGTTTTGTTACCATCTTATAATTGTAGACACCATTGGGACCTGGGATCTCCAACACCACCTTAACTCACTTCATGGTAACCCAGATCTATGATGGGAAGACTAGTTTGGACATGAAAGAAGGGAAGAGGGAAAAAAATGAAAATAAACCCTTAGGAGTTGCTCTCTACAGCCACTTGTCATTTCTCAAGACCCAAAGAAAGCCCTTAGGCGGCACCCTCACAGCCAACTCAGTCACCTCACAGAACGTCCCACACTTAAAAGAAAGAACCTCAGGGGCACCTGAGTGGCTCAGTCGGTTGAACTTCCGACTTCAGCTCAGGTCATGATCTCCGGGTCCGTGAGTTCGAGCCCCATGTCGGGCTCTGTGCTGATGGCTCAGAGCCTGGAGCCTGCTTCGGATTCTGTGTCTCCCTCTCTTTCTGACCCTCCCCCATTCATGCTCCATCTCTCTCTGTCTCAAAAATAAATAAAGATTAAAAAATTTTAAAAAAGAAAGAAAGAAAGAACCTCAGACAAAATGTATGAAGTTCATTGAACCTGCAAATGAAGATACCTTTATCCAGTGGTGGGTTTAAACAGCTATCATTGTCACCTGAGTACATTTTTAAAAATTTTATTTAAATTTTAGTTAGTTAACACACAGTGCAATACTGATTTCAGGAGTAGAATTTATGGATTCATGACTTACATACAACCCCCAGAGCTCATCACAAGGGTGCTGCTTAATACCCATCACCCATCTAACCCATCCCCCCACGCACCTCCCTCCATCAATCCTCACCTAATGACATTCAAAAATGTGTGAGTGTGCATGATGGTGGTAGGGAAGCGTGCTTCTTTTCTGTCATCTGCTTCCTATTGTTAACAAATCATGTTAAGAATTCCAAAATCTCTTTAGCACCAGAGAAGAAACTGTGACTTCATTTGGAAATGAGGTGGAGAGCTTTCTGTTTTGAGGCAGTAAGAGTAGCAATAGAAACGCAAGCTGACTGGTGTGAGGCCAGGACTGGCGACAAAGAAGGATTTGGCTTAAACTAGAGAAGTCTTTCTTCATGAACTAAGGGATTTCTCCTTCCTCTGTTCCTATCTGGCAACATTACCTTCAGAGCTACAGCAAGAGGGGTTCATTCCAGGTCTCTCAAGTTGAAAATCTGGGTACATTTAAATTTTATTTTTAAAAAAATTAAATATAGTGGCTTACATCATTACATACTACTGGTTCTACTATTGGTACCATAATATTTTGAGACCTAATAGTTTTGTGGGCTAGCTAAGAGCCTAATCACTATGTACATCATTATTTCCATCTAGAGATTCATTCCAAGTTCCAAACAGATGACCTAAATTTTGGGGGGAAAAATATGTATATATTGGTTAATTGGGAGTAATTGTGTGTGTGTGTGTGTGTGTGTGTGTGTGTGTTTCAAAGAGGTTAAGATTTCAAGTTTCTATTTTTGCAGTATATAGTTCACGTTAAAAGCTTCCTAAGAGAAATAGCAAATAATAAATTAGGTGATGATAGACCAGAAACCTGATGGTATGTATACACTAAAAATAATGGAACACATTAGTCTATGTATTTCTTCATATTCAATCATTATAAAACACAAATGTAAGTAGCGTGGATAATTCAAATCTTCCTTAACAAACTCATGACTAGCTCTGTAATATGGAGAGAATTTCCCTTGTTTAAATCATAGTCAGCACATGTTCTCAGCATGGGATATAAAACAGCATAAAACACATTCTTTGTCCTTGAACAATTTAGTCTTCTGGGAAAGGAAATGGGAAATCCTTAAACGGGGGTAGCTGCTTAAAACCCCACAGTATTTTCCCACTAATTATATGAAAGCAAAATATCTAAAAGATGAAGAAAAGACCCTTCAATATCTTTTTGACTTTCCTAATTTATAGTGGTCGTACTCTCAAAAGCAAGAATTCAGTTACTTGGGAAAACAATTAAGAATCATATAAAAAGGGTAATGGGGCTGATTATCTAAATCTGAAACTGTGCTAGTAATTGGCATAAGTAACGTAAATAGCACATAAACATATCTATATATGGATGTTAACAATCCCCACTACCTTAAATTCCAAACCAAGGTCTTCATTTCTAACCCTGCCCTGTCTAGACTAGGAACTGCTGTTTTCAAGTACATTCTCAAGATCCATGAGCAGGTTAGTAATTTCCTCTATCAATCAGTCATGCCTCTGAGTCTACAGAGTAACCTTCCTGTAACTTTCATAGTGCCACTTACTCTAATAGTCTCATTACCTACAGGATAAACACAAATTACTAAAGTTGGAAATGATGTGAAAATTTTCTAAGTGATGTGTTTAAGTCCCTGTATAAATTTAGTGATGGTAGGACTAACGCCGGTCTTTTGGCTCCCAAACCAGTGTGCTTTCCAAAATCTAGTCTTCCCTATCACTGTTTTCAACATCGAAGAGTCTATGAATTACTATTTTGAATTTGCTGGGCGTATCTCCATCTGTGTTTTTGATAGACAAGGGCAGAAACCAACCTTTATTCACTTCTCCATCCCTAGTATCTATTGAGGAATAGAGTGGCTAGAATATAGGTGCTCCATAAATGCTTACTGAACTAAACTGAACCAGACATATTCTGCCATCCTTTTTGTTCTCTAAGACCTAATGAATTCAAGTTTTATCTCTATTAAGAATGATTTCCTGATTATAATTCACAAAGATAGTTCCTACCTGGAATTCACTTGTATATTATGGGGTGTGTGTGTGTGTATACATATACATATATATTTATATATATAAAATGGCCTTTGACATATTATAAAATATTATGGTCTTTGATATATTATTATTATGGTCTTGGCTTTCCTATTATTATATATATGCACAACTTGATTATAAATTCCTTTAAGATTGAATGCTATATTGACTGTATTTCTCTTGGAATCAAATCCAGACTCTGCACAATGCGCCAAGGAATAAATGCTTATTAAATCCTACTTTGGCTTCCATACTAGGTGGGGGAAAAATGCCCTGACAACCACCTCTTCGATTCCTATTATTTTCTACCAATTATATGTTTGTCTCTAAACATTCATTTAGAAATTATAACTCTACCTTTATTTGGAGTACAGGACCGAGTTTTTCAAAAATTCATTTGAAAACATTCCTGGGAATGCTGTTTCTTTCTTTCTTTTTTTTTTTTTTTTAATGTTTATTTATTTTGAGAGAGAGGAGAGAGGGAGGGAGGGAGGGAGAGGGGCAGAAAGAGAAGGAGACAGAATCCCAAGCAGGCTCCATACAGTCAGTGCAGAGCCCAATATAGGGCTTGAACCCACAAACTGTGAGATCATGACCTGAACTGAAATCAAGAGTTGGATGCCTAACCAACTGAGCCATGCAGGCGCCCCTGGAAATGTTGTTTCTTGATTTGATTTTCGTTACACAGCTGTAACCTTATCATCAGTGCACTAGTCTATATACTTCAGTATAAAGTCCAAAACATCACCTGAGGCTTTTTACTATGTATTTTTACTGCTAATAAAACCCGCACATCAATTATATAATGAAAAAATATGTATGTTTGAGACAGGAATAAAGTTATGAAAAAATACAATTCTCAAATGTACTCCTAATCCTCCTGAAATCTTGTACATACTTTTCTACATTCTAGTATTTTTGCTCAGTGATGTACCTTAAATTATCTCTTACACATCTTTGTTCATAGATGGTATGTACCCATCTACACATAACTGCTTAAATGGAGGGGAAAAGAAAACAAATCTGTTATCACAGTGACACCTGCTGGTTTTAGCTATAAATTTTAGATTCCAAGCAAAGGACACATTCTTTAGAATCAAAATTTTGCTTAGTAAAATTAAACATTAATGTCTTCCATTTGAAGAAATTGTTTATTTGATGTATAATTAATTTTTGAAACAAATTTATTTAATATGCAATTGACATTTAAAAAATTTTTGTGATAATCTAACTTTATAAACTGTTTTCTTAAAAATGATACATTTCCAAAAAAAAAAAAAAAAGCTTTTTAAGCCTTTTAGAGTACATGATGTTTTTAAAAAAGTGGTTTGACTTGCAGCTTTCTTTTCAAATTCTCTACAAATATATTTTAAGGGAATGCATTATATTAAATCTTAAAATCATTTACAGGGTATTTTCTTTGTAGAATTAGAATTTTAGCAATATAAGCAATTTCATAAAAGTTAAGAATTACATCTATGCAATAGAGAAACTTTTTTTAATGTTTGTTTTGAGAGAGAGAGAGAGAGAGAGAGAGAGAGGATGCGCACATGAGCAGGGGAGGGGCAGAGAGAGGGAGGGAGAGACAGAATCGCAAGCAGGCTCCGCGCGGCCAGCCTGATGCAGGGTTTGAACTCAAGAACCATGAGATCGTGACCCAAGCCAAAACCAAGAATCGGAAGCTCAACTGAGCCACCCAGGAGCCCCTAGAGAAACTTTTAAACACAATCTAGCTAATCTCATATATTGACTTTTTTCTATCACCTCTACTGAGATATGACATATAACACAGTGTTAGCTTAAGGTGTGCAACATGATTTATGTATATATGTCAAAATGGTCGCCACAATAAGTTAACATCCATCACTTTGCAGTTATAATTTTTTTCTTGTGATGAGAACTTTTAAGGTCTATTCCCTTAACAACTTTCAAATATACAATATAGTACTGTTTATTATAGTCCCCATGCTCTACATGACATCCCATGACTTATTTATTTTACAACTGAAGTTTGTACCTTTGACCCTCTTTGCCCATTTCACTCTCACTCCCCACCCTCCACCTCTGGCAACTACCAATCTGTTTCTGTGAGTTTGGTTTTTTTTTTTTTTTTTTAGATTCTGCATATAAGTGAGATCACACAGTATTTGTCTTCCTGTAACTTAACTTACTTACAATTCTCTTAAGGCCCATCCATGTTTTTGCAAATGACAAGATTACCTTCTTATGGCTGCTAAATATTCCAGTGTGTACATATGTATCACATTTTCTGTATTCAACTGTTGATGGACTTAGGTTGTTTCCACATCATGGCTACTGTGAATACTGCAATGAAGAGAGGGGTGTAGATATCTCTTCCAGATAGTGATAATGTTTCCTATAAATATATACCCAGATGTGGAATTCCTAGATCCTATGGTAGTTCTAGTTTTAATTTTTTGAGGAACCTCCATACTGTTTTCCATAGTGGCTGCACCGATTTACGTTTCCCCTAACAGCGTGTGAGGGTTCCCCTTTCTCCACATCCTTGCCAATACTTGTTATTTCTTATCTTCTTGATAGCACTCTGACAGGCATGCAGTAAAATCTCATTGTGGTTTTGATTTGCATTTCTCTGACGATTAGTGGTGTTGAACACTTCTCTATATAACTATTGGCCATTTGTAACACTTTTTTCAAAAAATGTCTATCCAGTTCCTCTGACCATTTTCCAATTCATTGTTTGCTTTTATGCTGTTGAGTTGTATGGGTTCTTTATATGTTTTGGATAGTAACCTATCAGATATGATTTGCAAATATTTTCTCCCACAGTTTTCATTTTATTGATGTACAGAAATAAGTTTTTTGAAAGTAGTCCCACTTGTTGCTTTTAGTATCAAATGCAAAAAAAATCATCAAATGTCAAAGAGCTTACCTCTATGCCTTCCTTCTTCTAGGGGCTTTATGGCCATATATTCAAGTCTTTAATCCATTTTAGTGTATAGTATAAGATAGTGATCAACTTTCATTCTTCTGCATGTGGCTGTCCAGTTTTCCCAATACCATTTATTGAAGAAACTATCCTTTCCCCATTGTGTATGTGTGTGTGTGTGTGTGTGTATGTATGTGTATATATATATATATATATATATATATATATATATAATCTTAAAGTTTATTTGAGAGTGTGCATGTGCGCAGTGGGGAGAGGGGCAGAGATGGGGAGAGAGAGAATCCCAAGGAGGTTCCACACTCTCAGCACAAAGCTGGATGCAGGGCTCAATCCCATGAACTGCAAGGTCATGACCTGAGCCAAAATCAAGAATCAGATGCTCAACTGACTGAGCCACTCAGGCACCCTCCCCGTTGTATATTCTTGACTCTCTCATCATAAATTAAATGACCATATACACATGGGTTTATTTTTGGGCTCTATACTCTGTCCCACTGATGTGTTCCACTGTTCTGATTACTATAGCTTTGTAATATATTTTGAAATACAGAAATGTGATGCTTCCAGACTTGTTCTTCTTTCTCAAAACTGCTTTGGCTTACCGAGTCTTTCATAGTTCCATACTGTTTTTAGGATTATTCTATTTCTGTGAAAAATGCCATTGGAATTTTGTTAGGGACTACATTGAAATCTATAGTAATTGTATTGAATTTGCGTAGTACAGACATTTTAGACATTTTATTATTCTTCCAGTCCTTGAACACAGAATATCTTCTCATTTATTTGTGTCTTCTTCAATTTCTTTCATCAATATCTGGTAGTTTTTAGCGTATCAATCTTTCACCTCTGGTTAAAATTAATCCTAGGTATCTTTTTCAGATGTGCAATTTGTAAGGCAACTGCATTTGTAAATGGGTTTTCTTAATTTGATTTCTCTCACTTTTATTGTTGGGTGTATAGAAACACAACTGCATTTTGTGTATTGATTTTGTATCCTATAACTTGGCTGAATCTGTTGATTAGTTCTTTAGATCTAACAGTTTTTTGGTGGCATCTTCAGGGGTTTTCTATATATAATATCATGAAAGAGGTAAAACTGTCTCTCTTTGCAGATGACATTGACTTCTCTTACAGTCAAAATTTTCACTCATAAATGGTAAGATTTGCTATGAAGTCTAAACTCCATGACTGCCTGGTCTCAATCAAACTTGATATTCTCTTTTTAAGTTTAAGGGAGGAAAGCAATTACTCCAGAGGAATAATGGGAACCACATTCTGTATTCACTTCCATTTTTAAAAAGTGTACTATACTACTGCCCACATTGGCTGTGGAGGGAGTTGGCTGGCCAGGAGGGCTACATGCACTGCAAAAGGTTGGTTCTTGTATCCCGTCTCTCCTTTTGCTATTTAAGTAAAGGCTGGACCACTTGGGCCTGGTGTGTGTTGACTGTTCTCAGTGACCTCAAATCACACAGCGGTCTCTTCCCTAGTGGCACTTATCTCTTAACCTTGGCCAAACTCATACCATTTTCTATCCTGTGGCACAGCATGAAACAGTAGATATTTTCAGTCATTCAGAATATCTTAGAACAGTGAAATTTCACATATTGACTTATTAGTGTTTGTAGCACATGAAACATTCTTTTTTTAAAAAAAAAACTATGTAATGGTAAAGAAAAATTGGCGGACACATCTATAGTGTGGATTTTCATGATAGTATTTATGGAATATTTTTTTAAAAACCTTAGGTATTTTTTTATCTGTCTAATGTACTGCTGCTGGCTCAGTGATAGGTGAGCAAAACACTGTATTACCTATATTTCTACCATTTTACTTTTTCTCCAAAAGAACACAGGGTGTATGTCTTGCTTACAAGGATGAAGTAAGATTAAATTACATGTAAGGCACTTAAAAGCACAATGTACACTGGAAGCTATAAGCTATGTTATATGAATGTATATATACTTACCTTAATCGATTTGGATTATTTCTTCAGAAATAATTATAATCTTGAATTTGTGTGAGAATCAGGTGTTACTTATTAATTTATTGCTCTTATAATGCATCACATTTAAAAATCTCATTTTCTGTTTTTTATGGAACATAAAGATAAAAATTTCAGAGGCCACACTGCTTTGTTAATTTTGCCAGACCAGTGACAAGAAACCAGTTTTTAGCAGTTAAAATTTAAAAACGAGAAGAGGATGAGCAGGCAGGCAATGATGTAAGTGATTTTGATCTCTCTTCATTCTATGACCTTGAATTACACTAAGTCAATAAAATATTAATATCCATATTTATTGAAGTTGAAAATTAATGAAATGATTGTAAAATTCTTCTGAAAGACTAAGAAAAAACTACTAGAAAGTACATTTTCTAGGATGGTAGCTTCAAATATTTTCACTGAATTAGTGTTTAAAATATTTTTCTGGCATTTTTCATCCTGAGATATAGACTTATAGCCCCAAATTGCAAAAAAGAGCCTCTAAGGTGCAGTTTCAGGAAAGACAGTCACCATGCTAACTTCCAAAGCAATAAAACGCTCTACTTTTAATTTGCAATGGCAACAAGAACCTAACACATCAAAATACATGTACATTTAAAAACAGTTGAGAAAGTGAATGGAAGTGTTCAGATGGAAAGCCTATGTGTGTTACAGGAGCAAAGACGACAATTTACAATGTATCTTGGAGGCATTTGTGACTCCTCCAGGTTTTCATGGCACTTCAGGTTTAATACCACAGATCTAATACCTCTATCTACATAGCCATAGTATCTATCTACATATTCACAAATAACAATAATGTCCTGAAAAGAATCCAAAATGATGTATTCAGGTGAAAGTGATGTAGGTTCAGAGAGACTATTATACTCTCATTTGTTTTCAGTAGCTCACAAATAGTAAGGAAGACTCAGCAGAAGTAATAAAAACAATCAAATTAGTTCAGAGATAATAAACAATCAAATGAACAATATTTGGTACAATAATGAAAAGGAAAGGTGTCACCTTTTATACAAGAATATGGACATTTCTTTTGGGGTAATTTTTTAAATTTTGGGGGGGGATTTTTCTTTTGGGGGTAAAAAAATTTTTTTTTTTTAATTTGGGAGGGAGAGAGAGAGAGTGAGAGAGCGAGTGCGCACATGTGAATTCTTACGAGGGGGCAGAGACAGAGGAAGAGAGAGAATCCCAAACAGGGTCTATGCTGTCAACACAGAGCCCAACCTGGGGCTGGATCTCAGGAACCAAGATCATGACCTGTGCTGAGATCAAGAGTTGGACACTTAACCAACTGAGTCACCCAGATGCCCCTTGGGGTAGGTAAATTTTAATATAATAAAATCAACATGTATTTGTCTGACATGCTATTTCTGTGCAGAGAAATCTCACTAGATACTGAATACCAAAAACAATGAGAAAAACATTTATTTTTCATTGCTGAGTAATGGCATTACAGCAAATTCATGGCTGAGTAATGGCAAATTAATGAAAACAACTGAAGGCAGATAGGAAAAAGTGAAATTCCATAGCATCATTTAGACTGGCAACTGGTAACAGTCCTAAAAGCATTTTCCCATCCCCGTAGCCTGAAAGGGTTCCAGTTTTAAGAAGCCATGCCTACGTGGGGGACAGGAATTACAATTTGGGACTGTCTGCTCTGCCATAACAAAATACTACAGATGGGATGGTTTAAACAAACTTGTTTCTCACAGTTCTGGAGGTGGTAAGTCCAAAATCACAATTCCAGAAAATTCTACCTCTGGTGAGGCTTACAGATGGCCACCTTTTGCTGTGTCCTCCTATGAACTTTCCTCTGTGTGCAAGTGGAGAGAGAGTGCTCTGTTGTCTCTTCCTCTTTTTATAAGGACTTGGTTACGGGATTGGGGCCCCATCCTCATGACTTCATTTAACCTTAATTACCTCTGTAAAGGCCCTATCTCCAAATACAATCACACAGGGGGTTAGGGCTTCAACATATTAATTTGGCAGGACAAATTCCATTTGCAACAGGGACTGAGCTGGATGAGCAGTAGGACTGGTGAACCCCCAAAAGGTGTCATTCTCAATGAGTAAACTAGAAAATACCTAAATGTGCCTTTCTTTACTCCAAGGAGATCCATGAAGGGGAAAAAGTCTCCTCTGAGAATGCCTTATCACAGCCCAACACTCACCTATGTTTGAGAATGAAATTCACACTACTTCTAAGTGTATGTGCACATGTGCATGCATGCAGTGAAGGACAGGGGAGAGAGAGGCAGGAAACCCCAGAGGAAAACTGAAGGGATCCAGGGTTCATCATGCCACAAGATACAAACTGGTGGTGCGAGAAAAATGAAAACACTATCTCCCTATAGAAACATATTTTAAATAAAAACTCCCCAAAATAAAGTTTAGAGGAATACCAACTCATAACCAAAATCACTGATCATATTAGAAAACAAATCACCAATATGCTTGTTTCAGATCAAACAACATACAACAAATTGGTAGATTTAGAGTCACAAAAAAGGAGAAAACATGAAATTATCATATACAGAACATAAACATTTACTATGTCTTAGGAAAAGAAAAGGAGGGGGCAACTGGGTGGCTCAGTCGGTTAAGTGTCTGAATCGACTCTTGATTTTGGTTCAGGTCATGATCTCATGGTTCCTAAGATCGAGCCCTGAGTTGGATTCTGCACTAAGAGCACAGAGCCTGCTTGGGATTCTCTCTCTCTCTTTCTGCCCCTTACCTGCTCATTCTCTTTCTCACAAAATAAATAAACATTAGATAAAAAAAAAGAAAAGAAAAAGAGGAAATAATGGAGCTATTTCAAATGACCAGGAATGTTTGAGAAAGAAAGAGACAACACTTTTGGTAAAGAAAAAAACAACTGTAGTTAAAAACTCAATGGGTTAGGGGCTCAGTTGGTTGAGTGTCTGACTCTTGATTTTGGCTCAAATCATTATCCCAGGGTCACAAGATCGAGCCCCACTTTGGGCTTCGTGCTGAGCATGGAGCCTGCTTAAGACTCTCTCTTTCACTCTCCCTCTGCCACCCTCCCCTGCTCTCTCTAAATAAATAAATTTTTAAAAATTAAAAAAACACTCAATAAGATATAAATTGGTTAGAGATGGCAAGAACGCAGAATTAGGGAACTGGAAAATAGATTTTTAAAGAAATATCCAGAATTCAACACACTGCAGACAAGAAACAAAATATGAAACAGATATAAAAGGGATTCAAAGAACAGTGGGATGGTAAAATATAAGTGTAATTTGATTTCCTAAAGAAGAGAACAGAGAGAATGAGCAATGTCAATATTTAGACACAGTAGTTGAGAATTTTCCAGAATTGTGAAAAATCACTAATTTTCAGGTTTAGAAAGCTCAATGAATTTGAATAGGATAATAAAAAGAATTATAAAAGATCAAAAATACTGGAATTAAAATAAAAAAGAAAATCCACAGCTAGACACATTGTATTATGATGACTTTAACTGTAAAACACCAAAGATAGACTACAGAGAACCTGAGAGAGAAGACAGTTAGCTTCAAAGGAGTAGTGATCAGCTACAACTGTGATTTCAGAAGCAACAATGGATGCAAGAAGATAATGAAAGAATATCATTAAATATTGAGAGAAAATAATCATCAATCTAGAACTGTAGAGCCAGCTAACTTTCAAGGATAATAAATTTGGATAATCTTGTGGATAAATCTATATAAATGCTGACTGTATAAAATGAAATAGCTATTTTTGTAGTGAAACAGATAAAATTAAAATTCTAGACACTAATTGATTGAGGAAATAAAACTTTGTTTAGCAAGATAGGAAAGACACTAACTTTGGATTTTGTTAACTATGCAGGTTAAACTTCTTGGTAAGCACTGAAAGTTAAAAATTGAGTTTTATCTTTTTTTTAAAAAACATTTTATGTTTATTCATCTTGAGAGAGAGAGAGAAAGCACAAGTGGGGGAGAGGCACAGAGGAGAGACAGAGTCCCAAGCAGGCTCTGCACCATGAGAGCAGAGACCAATGTGGGGCTCGAACTCATGGACCCTGAGATCATGACCTGAGCCAAGATCAAGAGTTGGACGTTTAACTGATTGTGCCACCCAGGCGCCCCAAGTTTTACCTTTTAAACTAGTAGAGGGAGTGTGAATGGAAAAAGAAAGCAAGGGGCGCCTGGGTGGCTCAGTCAGTTAAGCGTCTGACTTCGGCTCAGGTCGTGATCTCATGGTTCGTGAGTTTGAGCCCCATGATGGGCTCTGTGCTGACAGCTCAGGGCCTGGAGCTTGCTTCAGATTCCCTCTTTCTCTGTCCCTCCCCCACTCAGACACACAGACACACAGACACACACACTCTCTGTCTCTCAAGAATAAACATTAAAAAGAAAAAAAAAGAAAAAGAAAATGAAACTCAATCTAAAAGAAGGCAACAAAACAACCAACCAACAAAACGTGGGCAGTGAGCAAACAGACAAACACAAGAGATGAGATAAATGAATCCTAGTAAGTTACTAGTTTCAACACATTTAAATGGATTAAACCCTCCACTTAAAAGATAATCAGATAGAAAAAAAATCCACCTAGAATTTTTGTTAAAAAACACAGATTTAAAAGTAATACAAAACTAAATAAAAAACATTACTAGGAATAGAAGCTACACTATAAATGTAAGATTTATTCTAAGCTTTGAAGAAAGAAAATGCTAAACTTATATGTACCTAATAAGAAAGTTTCAAAATACAGAAAATGAAAATTGACAGAATGACAGAAAGAATTAGAATATCCACTAGAGTAGGAAATTTCAACATATCTCAGAATCTGAGGGATCACTGAGAAGGAAAACAACAGTAAAACAGATAATTTGAACAACACTGTAAGTTTGTTTAATGGATACCCAATAACTGGAAAACAGTGTATATTGAAACACTAATGAAACACTTACAAAAACTAACAATATGTTAGGTCATAAAGCAAATAAATTTCAATGTACCAGTCTGATACAGCCCCATTCTCTAACCACAATCCAATTACAGCATAAATTCATTATAAGAACAATTTAAAAATCTACAGGTTATGAAATGAAAAACCACCCGCAAATATGTAAGTCAAAAAAAGAAATCATAATGAAAAACAGAAAATACTTAGGCCTTAAAAACAAATGTTGCTATAGCACTTTAAAAGGACAGAACATTATTTCATTTGATTATAAAATAATCCTGTGAGCTACACAGAACCTATATTACCTCTGCTCAACCACATAAACAGTAGAAATGTTGAAAATTGAAGTTAACTTTTTATGTAAATAAAATACCTATCAAAAGTGCTTTGGATGGGGCGCCTGGGTGGCGCAGTCGGTTAAGCGTCCGACTTCAGCCAGGTCACGATCTCGCGGTCCGGGAGTTCGAGCCCCGTGTCAGGCTCTGGGCTGATGGCTCGGAGCCTGGAGCCTGCTTCCGATTCTGTGTCTCCCTCTCTCTCTGCCCCTCCCCCATTCATGCTCTGTCTCTCTCTGTCCCAAAAATAAATAAAAACGTTGGAAAAAAAAAAAGTGCTTTGGAAACTGAGATGCGAGGGAAAATATTAAGGGGAAGGCAAACCAACTGTCTCTTTCACACACTATGTTGAACAGCTCACAAAGTTATAAAGAAAGAATGTACTATCTTAACATTTAAAGTTCAAGATGCCCACCAGTTCATTTTGGTTTAAGAAGTCCTTTAGATCCTTATGTAAAATATACGAACTTATAATGGTATTTATTATTCATATGAGATGAACAAACACCATCAGAAACCTCTGCTGCACGAGTGGATGGAGGAACCAGTTAAGAGTACGTTTGCTCTCACACACACAGTCCTGATTTCTTGGTTATAGCATCTGTTCAAACGGTGCACGGGCAATTAACAGCATTCCAAAAACTGCCTACAGTACAAAGGGAATTTTCATTTAAGGTTCCCCTCCCTTTTCATGTGTGGGCTATTTTTGGAAGTACAGTTTTATTTTTTTCCATCCACTGAAAGAGAATTAAGAAAATTCCAACATGCCTTTGTGTCAGCAAGTGCTCTTTTTTAGTCCAGGTACCAGAGAATGATTGATGAACCTGTCAAGCCTACAGTAGCGGACAGAGAAAGTTGGCAGAAGTTCAGTGTTATTGAAAGAAATCTCAAATACTTATTTCATCTCCTCTATTAACTTTAATCACATTTTCAACATGGAGCCAAGAATGAAGCTTTGACAGGGGGCCATAAATTTACACAAGCAAGCATTGTCACTTTTCTGCAGTAGCAAGACTGAGATAACACAAGAGAGTTGGGTATTTTCTTTCCTGCCCCTTTCTTTACTGAAGAGCACTAAAAAAATATTTGAAAGATTTACCCATACCTCAAATTCATTTGCCATAAATCTCAAGAAATTATTGCATTTAATTTTGCTTGGTTTATGGCAAATTAAAAAATCAATTTAATTCCTCAATTAGACTGTTAAAAGCAGATTTTTTTTTTTTTTAAAGATCATAGTGATGACAGAATTGGTACATGTTTCATCATAATACACCTGCTTATGAGAACAGACGTTGAACACTAAAAAAGGATTTACATTTAACATGGATCATTTGCTATGTGGGCAAACACTTCTGGTTTATTCAGAGCCAGAATCTTTATATGGTTCCAGAGGGACTCCTTGGCAGATTCTGCTGATTACTCATTAAACAGCTGAAACATGTATGGACATTATTTATCTTACAAAGCTTACCCACAGCAAAACAAGACACAAAAACGAGGTAAATGAGGTGAATACTACGGACAAGATTATGGTTCTTGGAAAGGCTAAAAGTCAAATATATTTTTGGTAAGCTTTTCCTTCTAAGTATGTTTTAAAAGTTGAAAATATTAAGTGCCGGAAGGCCACAAAATTTAACAAGTGTGTTTTGTCACTCAGTGAAACACACGGCATTATGCTGAACTGCAAAATCTGTAACCTTTCCCAGCAGGCAGTTCAAAGGCCAACGTGGCCATCTTTGCCTCAGTAGAGACAAGGTTTTGACTGTCCCCTCTCTTAAATACGATCTCTGCTCCAAAGACAGTTGTTTTTGTCTACATTATTCATGGAATAATACTGTATAACACTCTTCCAATAGCCAAGGACATTATGACAGGTAGCTACTGTATCTGCTTCTAAGTCAAATAACTACTGTTCACTCTGTGTGAGAATGAATTAAATTATTTTTCTAAGAAGCCTGTACTTAACAGTTCTCTGAGATGATCAATGGAAAGAACACCCAATTCTGATTAACAAAAAACAAATTTGTACCATTTTTCCTGCTACTCCTCCCCATTCAAATAATCATATGTAGGCACTTAAAACTGGAAAGATGTAGCTCTCTTCTATTAAACACTTAAGACTCCAGTAAGACCTTTCTTTCTTCTGATGTAGGAGTGCCACTGAATATATTGCTAAGCTTGAAGCAGAGGCTAAATGGTTTGGTGGGAACAGTTTTTTGGGGGAAGTCAATGTTTTCTTATTACTTTGTCACTCTTGTGGTTCAAGTTCTTAAAAGGTTGAAAATTTTGCTAGGTCCTTCTCCATCTCGGCATACTGTTCTTTAAGTCTCTCCATGGCTTTTCTGTGTTCTTCATCCACTTCAGCCTGTTTGCTGTGTTGTTCTTTCATGAAATCTTCCCACTGGATTATATGCTGTTTTTCACTAGCTATTAAATGGTCATTAAGAATCTGAGAAAAGAAATTTAAAAGTCACATGACATTTTCCAGACAATTATTCTGCTATGCAGAAGAGACAAACATAACTTTACCTCTTAATATTTGGTTACTACAGCAATAAATTTGAAAGACACATGCTAAAATTGCATTACAGTTTTAATGTCCAATAGGAACATGACGTATAGAAACATCTAAGGCTTCTCTTACCATGACTGAACATGGGTAACCATATTTCTGAAATCTCAAAAATGTCTGGTATCTTTAAATGACAAAATCAAACACAATCCAAGTAAAAGTTTATGCCTCTATTTCTCCTCAAGTTCCATTTAACTACCTATAAATTTTACATCAAGTTTAAAGAATATATGCCAAAAAGAAGCATTATTATATTAAATTAAAGTGTAGGTCTTCCACATTTAGATGCATGAAAAAAGTATAGATTGTGAATTACTGGAAAAGAATGGAAGACATGTCTTCAATTCCATCCCTTAAAGTAAGTAAACACCTAACACGTCTGCGTCAGATATATTAAGTTCTTCTTGAGATTTTCTTAGTATTTCTAGATGAAGATGAAAAAATTTCCTTTTGAGTACCACGACAATAAAGACAAATGTATAAGTCAAAAAGGCATACATTTAGTACAATTAAAATTATTATCTTTGAAGATGCACAACAAAGAGCTGAAGAGGAAGAGAGTCTGCAAAATAACTTTATCCTTTATCCCTGCCTTAAATGCTCTACATACATGTCTTCAGAAGTTAAGCTTTGATACAGACTAAGTCCTATGAAGCAAACAAAAACTGTGACAGATGCAGACCATAACAAGTTACAAAGCGCCTCAAGTCAGCACTGATTTCCAGCACTCTAATGAAAACAGGACACCTGGTAGAAGCCGACATTGGTGCCCAGGCGCCTGGCCACACCAGAAAGATAGGTAATAGGAAAAAAAGGAAGCTGTGTTTTCATGCTGCCATGTGTCCTTGCTGCTCTGGTTTCTCTCCCCTCTGAGTCCTGATGATAAACAGGATGAAAAGCTGGACGATCCGTCATTCTTTAAGTATTTATGAAGCGCATATTTTTGCTAGCTGTTTTGCCTATCTTACCTGCTTCTAAAAACTGCTTTCATAAAATTATATTACTTTCACTTTACAGATGAAGAAATTAAGGTTTAAAGGACACCACATTTCATTTCTTCACGGTCACTCAGCTATGAAGTTGGACTCAAACTTAGGTCAACCCATGCCTTTTCTATCACAAAGAGCAAATCGGGTCTTTCCAGAGGAAGGTTTACACAGGTAGCTAAAAGTCTCTTTCGCAAGACAGAAACAACTATTAGAAGAGCTTTTTCTGCCAATGTGATCTGAAGTTCCTCTGCACTGAGCCTTTTCAAGCGAAAAGAGGCTGGATTAGAGGCTGAGGTTTGAGTTAAAGTCAAATGTTCTCTTTTAGTATGTGTCCCAGACCCTAGGACCTGCACAGGCACTACGGTGGTGGGTGAGAGGGCTAGGGAGGGGTTGTTGACGCCATAAATTTGGGAAACAGGTTAACCAAAATCCATTTACCTTTTAACTTTTCAGCCTCATGGACTACAATTCTCCAAAAGATGAATAAAACATGAAGAATTCATTAAACTCTTTTCATGGAACTTTGGCAAACATATTATATTCTGAGAGAGCAGAAAATGCAAACGAGCTCCCTCAAAAATGGAATCCTGCTTTAGCTGTAACTTACTTTTTAATAAATACAGAAAACACTAACGAAACATGCACGCTCAGATGCTTTTTAACCGCCTTTTCTTTTCTTTTCTTCTTATTCTTTTAGGATACGTACCATAACTGGCCCAGCCAACCCTGTGATTTGGACCACAAGGCAACAGGCCGGACTCCACTTCCCACCAGAGAGCACTTTTTCTAGTACAACTCCACAGAAAAATGAAGATTTGGGAAGCACACCTCAAATTCTGGTTCACTTGCTACTAGTTGCATGAGGCTGAGCAAGTTAAAGTTTCTTTAACTTTAAAATGAGGAGACTAATACTTTACAGTCATAAATAATATTTATGAAGACCAGAGGTAATACATGTTAAGGTCCTAGCTCAGTGCCTGTGGAGCTTAATGAAAACTGATATTAGTATTATATGAATTATAAGCAAAACATCCAGAAGCCAGATCAAACCACTTTTTATCTTCCCCATTTTTCCCTTTAATTTTAATAATTTAATTTCAGGAACAGATTCTTGTAATAATATGAATACAGGCACTCAAATAAAAGTGACTTTCCTCTTCCCATTCCTGTACTCAATTCACTCTTCCTTGACGATTCCACTATTTACCATCTGGTTCTAAGAAAAGACTTTAAGATGTTGCTAAATACTGGTATGTCTATTTCATAGTTTCAGGATATTATGATATTTTATATATATACATATATCCATCCAACTAGCTTTTTCATAGAAGACAGATCATGTCTTGGCCTCACAGTCCAGGTGAAAAGAAGTTGAATGCTGACCAGTTTCTAATCCATTGAAAATCTAGTCTTGCTTTCTTAGCAAGAAGTTCTTAAAGTCATTCTATTTCATAGCCTCTCACTTTTAATAACAGTAAGTGCTATGCAAACTTGCATTCTTCATAGCAATCAGTAAAAACAAAAACAAAAAAAAATGGAAGGCAGTTTATACATTCATATACTGACAATCCCATACTCTTTATATACATAAATAAAATTTGGCTACCTGGAAATAACATCTTCCTGAAATTTAGTTGAGAACTATATGGTAAGACTTAATCCATCAAAAGAAAAAAAAAAGATACCAAGAAGTCCAATTACAAGCATTGTGGTGTTCCTGAAAAGCTCTTCTGATTTTGAATCTACTTACCTTACTTTACACATAATTCTTTTTTTTTATGTTTATTTATTTTTGAGAGAGAGAGACAGACAGACAGACAGAACGTGAGTATGGGAGGGACAAGAGACAGGGAGACACAGAATCCGAAGCAAGCTCCAGGCTCCGAGCTGTCAGCACATAGCCTGATGCGGGGCTTGAACCCACAGACTGCAAGATCATGACCTGAGCTGAAGTCGGACACCCAACCAACTGAGCCACTCAGGCGCCCCACTTTACACATAATTCCAACCGTTAGTTAACTGGGTTTCCAAAAGTATACCATATTAAATGTCACAAATCAGAAAAAAAATGCTGATAAACGAGACCGGAAGAAATGATAGGCATCAGCCTTACATATAGGGCAGGAGAACACAGATAACAAAAACTTAAAACACAGTCTTTGAGGGCATTTGGTACAGAAAACCACTCTCTTGGGGTGCTTAGGTGGCTCAGTCAGTTGAGTATCCAACTCTTGATTTCGGTTCAGGTCATGATCCCAGAGTTGTGGGATTGAGACCTGTGTTGGGCTCCGTGCTGAGTGGGGAGCCAGCTTAAATATTCTCTCTCCTGGGGCACCTGGGTGGCACAGTCGGTTAAGTGTCTGACTCTTGATCTCGGCTCAGGTCATGATCTCACAGTTTGTGAGTTTGGGCCCAGCATCAGGCTCTGTGCTGATGGTGCAGAGCCTGCTTGGGACTGTCTCTCCTTCTCTCTGCCCCTCCCCTGCCTGTGCCTTCTGTCTCTCTCTCTCGCAAAATAAACAAGCAAACAAATAAGTCAAAGGTTCTCTCTCTCTCTCTCTCTCTCTCTCCTTCTACCGCTCTCCCTGTGCCCTCTCCCCTGCTCACATTCTCTCGCTCTAAAAAAAAAAAATAGATTAAAAAAAAAAAGAACATTCTCTCTTTCTCTTAATTCCCTGAGGACATCTCCATATTCACCATAATGTAAAACTGTATATTCTCAGTAATTCCTAATTCATAAAGAAAGTTAGTCTATAACATTTAGTAAATTTTTTGCAAAAATCAGGAAAGTATGAAATTATATATATATATATATATATATATATATATATATACACACACACACACACACATATACAAATTTTTTTGATTCTTAAACTTATTATTTTCTTTGTGAAGCAGCATGTGTACATAGTGTGGAGCACGTGCAGGCAGAGGAGGTCCTGGGGGTTCGGGGACATCATGGAGCCTCCTGCCCTCCCCAGGCTGCCACCTACTCTTAGAGCCCTGCAGGTCCCAAAGACCATGGGACTCAGAATCCATCTGCAAAACACATCAGCTGCTTAAACAAGTATGAAAGATGTTTTTAAAGATTTCCATCCAAGATAAAGTTATAAAAGTGGTGTGCTTAAAGAAGATAAAACCTCAGCCTTGTGGTAAACTTGGCTAAAACTCCTAGACACATAAGGTTTTCCCGTATACGATAGCAGAAAATGCCCCAATTAGCTGTCTCTTACTTATCACTCAAGCAAAAGGTAAACAGTGTTCTAAGCCAATAGGCGTGAAGGTTATCCTAGGGTGTATCTACTCCAAATGTGAGGACATGCGACCTGGCCAGCTGTGACTTTACTGGACAAAATAACAAGGAGCTGAGCAGCTGCTTCATCAGAAGCAGCAGATATGCCTCCCAACAGACTGCCACAATACGTCCTCGGTGCCACCAAAGCCATTCTAATGCCAGCATGTGCCCCAGTTCATACACTTAGAAAATCCACAGATTTAGCTTGACGTGCCAATGAATCTGTTTATAATACAAAGAACTCTCAGAAATAAGGAAAAATCTTTTATAAATACTGAACTCACTGTACACTACCATCACCTGTGCCCATCACTTTCAAAAACAGCCATTCTGCTTTTATGTTCAATTAATGGGGTTCTACAGAAGACTTAGCCTGAAATAAGTATTCCTCTAATTAAAACACATCTGAAAAACAATCCCATCAAACTATCGTTACATTCAAACAGATTCATACAAGTCTAATAGGAAGTGATAGTTCCCCTACATACATACCAAATCCTTTCTCTAGGATCCTTTTTCCTGGCATTATTAGTAGTTCAATGAGTACTGAAGATTTTTTCCTGATGTTTATACAAACGTATTTCTTTAAGAACAACAAAATGAAGTCCTATTACATAGGATGGTCTGCAGCCTTCTCTTTTCAGTAACGACACAATATGTACGAAAGGCACAGCAACAGCAGGAGGGTGGGAGAGCTCTGCCCTGGGTGCAAGCAATAAGAGAGTGTATTGTCTGTAGAGAATTTAAATCAATGACACAAACAAATGAAAGACTGTGTTTTATCATCAGCAGGCACTGACAATACTGAAAAATGCTGGTGATAAAATACTCCTAAACCAAAAATCTCTCTTTGGTCTAAAGCTCTACATAATTACTGAGGTTACTGTCGAATTTTAATAATATGTTTCAAATTAACACATTTCTATTGTTTATCCTTTAATAAGTTTTGTGTTTTACACTGAAGTTAATTTAGAGGACTTCTAGTTATATAGCCCGTCCCAGACAAAGGTGAAGTCGGCTATACAGGTTTATTTAAAAAGCAAATTCCTAATAATTCAGAATCATTTAAGCTTTCTTTAGATGCTCAGCCCCTCCAACTCCCTGGGAGTAATGAAATATTACTGCACTTAAATAATGAGAGTAGAGCAACTGCAGATGAAACCTGAATTAGTTCCAATCCATTATTCTACATTATCTTTTCTTGGTACTTAAACTTGCATATGTTTTTATTTGTACTTAAACTTTTTTATACTATGGGGACATTGGGAGCCACTAGAATAGTTGCCAAAGAAACAAAGACAGTATTGCAATTTCTGGAATTGATCGTGATATGTGATTTTTATAAAGCTCTTCCAGACTTTATGCTTAAAACTTTTCTGAACTATGTATCTATTGCTTCATGTGAGAAATTTTTCAAAATTATAAAAAAAAGCATTTTTAATCAACTATGACTCAAACCTGATTGATAAATCCGTCAATACTATTTAAATAGTCAAAGATCAAATTAGATGAAGTTATTAATAAATTTGCATAAGAATCAAAAGCAAACTAAAATATTATTACTCATTACCATAACATTAATTTGGATAATAGGTGCTTCCTTTTTTTAAAAAAAAAATAATTGATGTACTTAAATTTATTAATCTCTTCTTTTTTTCTTTTGGTGGTGTAATATTTCTTAAATTTTTAATTTTTTTTTTTTTACCGGTGTGACTACATACATAAAGTTAAAAAGAACACCACCTGCATTTTTTTTTCTTGTTATTATTCTTTAACATCAGGTTTATTAATTAAAAATAATTTTGTTGGGGGGATGTTAAAACCAGGTCTATTCTAGGTATAAAATATTGTACATACACTGCTCCTATAGACCAATTTCCAAGGTCACACAGTGAGAACAGGGTAGAGTAAGGTTAAAAATCCAGTTTTCTACTCTTTTTGCTATATAATGCTATTTAAATGAAATATTTAAATTATTAGTCTCTCAGGATCAGCAATGTTTTAAAAATGACAGAAACTAATAAGTATTTTACATTCCAGTTTCAAAAGTAATTAAGAGCTTTAAAAAACCTGACTGAATATGCCTGAATAGGCAGAAAAAAAAATCCATAGGCACACACTGTGTACCACCCACTTGGGGACTTATATGTGGGACTCCTGCTAATTTTGAAAACAAAGGTAGAACTAACTTTGCACTAGTTTTTCTTTTTCTAGCAAGAGGTCATATGAAAAAGCATGTGGCATTAAAAATCAAGTCACCCCAGACCAGACGAGTTCACTGGTGATACTACCAAACATTTAAAGAAGAATGAACATTAATCCTTCTCCAACTCTTCAAATAACTGAAGAGGAGGGAAGACTTCCCAACTCATTCTACGAGGCCATCAATGTCTTGAGACCAAAGCTAGACAAAGACACTATAAGAAAAAAGAACTGCAGATCAATATTCCTGATGAATACTAGTAAGCTGAATTCAACAGCATATTAAAAGGATCATACACCATAAACAAGTGTTTTTGGACCATAAGGATGGTTCAATACATGCAAATCAATAAATGAAATATACTACATCAACACAATGAAGGGGGAAAAACACAAAATCATGTCAATCTCTGCAGAAAACACATTTGACAAAGTTCAAGACCCTTACATGATAAAAACACTGCACAAACTAGTAATAGAAGGAAACTATCTCAACATAATAAAGGCCATAGGTGAAAAACTCACAGTTAACCTCATATCCAGTGGTGAAGAACTGAAAGCTTTCCCTCCAGTATCAGGAAGGAGACAGCGATTCTGCTTTTACCACTTCTACTCAACATAGTATTAGAAGTCCCGGCCAGGGCAATTTGGAGAGAGGGGGAAGGGGGAGGGGGAGGGGGAGGGGGAGGGGGAGAGAGCAAGCATCCAAATCGGAAAGAAAGAAGTAAAATTACCTGTTCTTACAGACAACATGATATTATATGTAGAAAACCAGAAGATTGCAACAAAGAACTTACTAGAATAAACAAAGTCAGCAAATTTTACAGGATACAAAATCAATACTCAAAAATCAGTGCATTTCTATACTCTAACAATGAACAATCCAAAAAAGGTATTAAGAAAATTCCATTTACAACAGTATTGAAAAGAATAAAGTATTTGGGAATGAATTTAACCAAGGAGGAAAAAAGATATACACTGATAACTATAAAACATTCCTGAAATTAAAGAATTTCAGGAAATTTAAAGAAATTAAAGACACAGTCATTGGAAAGTCATCTCATGTTCATGGACTGGAAGACTTAATGTAGTTAAGATGTCAGCACTATCCAAAGTGATTTGCAGGGTCAATGGCATCCTTATTAAAATCCCAATAATGTTTTTTGCAGAAATAGAAGAATTCATCCTAAAATTTGTATGAAATCTCAAGTGACACCAGATAGCCAAATCAATCCTGAAAAAAGAATGAAGTTGGTTTCACACTCTATTAACCATGTGTCCAGGAGGCTTTGACATCTGGGACCCTTTTCGCCCTGGAGAGACTGTCCCTCCCAGGGCCAGCCTATTCCTAGAGATAGTAAACAACTCCCCCACAGCATACCTTTTATATGCAAGCTAACCAGCCCAGAGCCTATACCCCAACCACGCTCTCACCCTCTGGGCCACTATCCACCTGCCCTAATCACACAAGGCCAGATAGCCAGGGAGAGCCCTATGCCCCAGAGTCTGCTGAAATCATTCAAATTAGCCAATCCTGAACCTGTTAATCCTGCCTCACATGTTCCTTCCTGCTGCAACTACAATAACCTATTTTCCCCGCTCTCTGCCTCCTGACTAACTCTGGTGCTTCCTCATAGGGTCCCATGTGCATGGCAGGCATCCTCTTCTTGGGAACTATAAGTAACAAACAACCTTTGCATGGCAACCACCCCCTATCTGTTGGCCTCACCATATCTGAATAATAATAAAACCTACATTTTATAAAATACATTTCCTGATTTCAAAACTTACCACGAAGCTACTATAATCAAAATAGTGTGGTACTGCCACAGAGATAGAGAGACCATCAGAATAGAAGAATTAAGAAATAAACCCCTGCATATAAGGTCAAGTAATTTTTGATAAGGGTGTCAAAACCATTCAATAGGGAAAGGGCAATCCTTTCAACAAATGGTGCTGGGAAAACTGGATATCCACATGCAAATAAAAATGAAAATGGACCTTTGCATCATATACAAAAATTACTCAAAATGGGTCAAAGATCTAAATGTTACGTCCTAAAACTATAAAATTCTTAGAAGAGAGGGATGCTTCAAGACATTGGATTTGGCAATGACTTATTTGTTAGAACACCAAAAGGATAGACAACAAAAGTAAAAATAAACTGAACTTCATCAAAATTAAAAACTTTTGTGTATCAAATGACTCTATGAACAGACTGAAAGTCAACCCATAGAATGGGAGAACATGTTTGTAAATCATATATATGATAAAGGGTTAATATCCAAACTATATAAAGAACTCCTACAATTCAACAACAACAAAAACAATCTGGTTTAAAAAATGGACAAAGGACTTGAATGAACATTTCTAGAAAGAAGATACACAAACAGCCAAGAAGCAAAGGAAAAGATACTCAACATCATTAATCCTTAAAGAAATGCAAATTGAAACCATAAGAGACCATCTCACACCCATCAGGACTGCTGCTACCAAAGAAACAGAAAATAACAAGTTGACCAGGATGTGAAGAAAATGGAACCCTTGTGCACTGCTGAAGGGACTATAAAGTAGTGCAGCTGCCATGGAAAACAGGAAATTTTCCTCAGAAAATTAAAAACAGAATTACCATTTCATCCAGTAAGTCCACTTTTGAATATATACCCAGAAGAACCATGAACTCATGTTAAAAGCAGTGTTATTCACAAAAGCGAAAAGGTGGAAGCAACCCAAGTAGCCACAAATGAACAGATACACAAATATGGAATATACATATAACGGAATACTAGTCATCCTTAAAAAGGAATGAAATTCTGATACTTGCTACAACACAGACGAACCTTGAAGACACTATATTAGAGAAATAAGCCACTCACAAAAAGATAATGTTGTATGATTCCACTTAGAAAAGGTGCCAAGAGTAGTCAAATTATAGAGACAGAAAGTAGAATGGTGGTCGCCAGGAATGGAGGGGGAGGGTGGGGATGGGGAGCTAGTGTTCCATGAGCACAGAGTCTCAGCTGGGGAAGATAAAAAGTTCTGGAAATGGATGGTAGTAATGACTGTAGAACAACAGGAGTATACTTAATGCCACAGATTTGCACACTTAAAAATAGTTAAAATTTATGTTCTGTGTATTTTACCACAACAAAAAAATTCTCAAATCAGGTTTCAGAGTGTTCCTCCTAAATGAAATCAACTGCATTTCTTAAGTAAGTGGATACGTTTGTTTTTCTCAAGATAAAATTAGAAAATGCCAACTTTAAAAAAATAATGAGGGGCTTCCGGGGGGCTCAGTTGGTTAAGCCTCCAACTTTGGCTCAGGTTGGGATCTGATGGTTCATGGGTTTGAGCTCCGCATCAGGCTCTGTGCTGACAGTTCAGAACCTGCAGACTGCTTCGGATTCTGTCTCCCTCTCTTCCAGCCCCTCCCCCACTCATGCTCTGTCTCTCTTTCCCTTTCTCTCTCAAAAAGTAAACATAAAAAAAAGAAAATGAAGAGAAAGTTTATTAATACACCATAACTGTGTACCAGAAGTACTTAGCTCTAATGATTTTATCTCTTTCTACAAGAGAGAAAGAAATAGTAATAAAAATTGGCTTACATATACCTCTTTAGAGATAAATTTAAACAGGTCTATAAATGAACTCTGGCATACATAAAAGTTTTGCATATATTATGTCTAAGTGATTCTTAACTGGGGTGGGGGGAGGTGGATTTTGACCCTCTTGTCCCTCAAATTTTTGGTTATCACAGCACAAGAGGACGGGCTACTGGCATCTAGTGGGTAAAGGCCAAGGATGCTGCTAAACATCCCACAAAGCACAGGACAGCTTCCACAACAAAGAATTATCTGTTCCAAAATGTCAATACTGCAGAGGCTGGGAAACCCTAGTCTAAGGGAAAACTCTGAATAAGCCAATGAAAGTCTAAGGCCCTTTCAAACATCTGTCAATAATACGCTGTCACTAATTTTACCTATGCCTTACACCAACAAATAAAGAATTTAATTCATTTAGTAAGAAGTGTCAGAATAACTGCCATCAGTAAGGATTTTAAATAGAATACTACATACTGATCTATTTGTATTTTTAAGCTCTATCAAGAATAATGTATATGCTATTTCACTGCTCTCATGAAAAAAATCATGCAGGGGTATAACCAAATCTAATAAATTTCTAGAGACAAGATGAATTAAAGGATTCATGTTTATTTTATTATCACGTCCAGTCTGGTTGAATACGGCTTCACAAACTGACACTTGTGCACGAACCTAAGTTTAAACTACTTACAGATATTAACAGCTCGTTTCCCTTGATGGAATATTTTTCAGAGTCAGTGAATTTTCTAAGCTAGTTGTATTTTCATTTCGCTACTCTTAACGCTAGCTTCCAAAATGCAGCTTTGCGTTAGTGGGTAGGTTTTCAAGACATATGTCAAATAACTGGGGAATGTGCATTTATTGTTCTTCTGAATGTACTTTTAGGTATCAATTGTGGGAAGTGTAATTTGGATGAATGACGTTTATCATAATTTACTTCCCACAGAATTCCACATATTGTCTTGACATAAAAGAATTAATGATTAATGGCAATAGTCTATTTTATTCCATTACTACTCCCATCTTTCTTTGTCCTGAGAGGTATTCAAATATACAAAATGTAGCCAAAAGTATAACCAAGGGCAACAATTACCATTAGATTGTAAAATGAAGCTACAGGTCGATTTTGCTTTGTACACCTTTGCTAGATAAAACATTAAACTTTATGTCTACATCTTTTATATATATATATATGTAATCTGAAACCTCTGCCATGTCAGTTTCAGCAAAAACCAGATAGAGCAGTAAAAAAAAAAAAGTCCTTAAAGATACATATTTCAAATATTCTGCTAATTAGAGAAGTACTAGAAAAGAAACAAAGACTAAAAGTTTATTGCCCTGAAAGGATATAAGGAATTTTTACTTTTCTCTGAGCTCTGAGAAATACATTTTTGTGTAACTTTCAGCTGGTTAATTTTATTAAATGATTGTGAGAAAATAATCAGAACAGATTCTTTTTTTTTTTTTTTTTAACGTTTATTTATTTTTGAGACAGAGAGAGACAGAGCATGAACAGGGGAGGAGCAGAGAGAGAGGGAGACAGAATCTGAAACAGGCTCCAGGCTCCGAGCTGTCAGCACAGAGCCCGACGCGGGGCTCGAACTCACAGACCGTGAGATCATGACCTGAGCCGAAGTCAGATGCTTAACTGACCAAGCCACCCAGGCGCCCCTAGAACAGATTCTTATACATGTAGGTTTCATAAATGGCATACTAATTCTTAGTGAAACACATTTCAGTACATTGTACTGAATGTGTATTCCACATTAAAAAATGGTTTAGTAACATACTCTGACATAATACCTATAAGAAGTATATTTAAGGTCAACATAATCTAAGGGCTTTTATTATTTCTTGAGGCCATTTTTTTTTTCTTTCAAACCATGTGATGGTATCTTAGTATCTTTTAATTTACAAAATCATGAATGGGCAGGATTCTCAATGCTTCACCAACTCTAACCAGACCACAGCAGGGCTCTTATCCGCACAGTGAACACCTGCACCTTAAACAAATGACTGGGCTGGCAGGGGAGAAATGGTGCCTTACATTTGGAGTGAGAGACAATCTGCAAAGCTGTTTCATGTAGATTACGTAATACAATTTATCTGGTAAGGACAGAATCAACCTATCAGGTAAGTAAAACCGGTATTTATTTTGCAGATGAGGAGCTGGAAGGGCAAGGACCTGTCCAAGGGCAAACAGCTGGCTGACAAAAGGAACTACCACAAGTAGAAGATGCCAGTTACTTCTTCACCTAAGCCGGTCATTCTTCTGCCTATATACATTTAATACACCAAATGTGATAAAAGTTCCAAATGACAAGAGGAACTATTCCAATTATAATTTTAGGTTATGGTCAAGAATGACAAAAATTGACATTTAATCACAATCATAACTGCACTGACAATGTCTTAGGAAGACCAATAATGTGTGAGTGCACATTCACATGAATCTGCTTAAATCACATAGCAACGTGCTACCACAACTCTTTTTTATTTTATTTTGAAAACCAAGAGAATTGCTTATTTACAGGAATAGCCAGTACAGCCAGCGTTCTATCCACTAGTATTTCTGTTTAAACAGAAATACTCCTGATGCCCTCAACAACAAACCGTTCAATACCGCATTCAAGACTCTACAATTAACTCTGGAAATACCCATTTAGATACTCTACATACCAGCTGCGTGAGACTGCTGACTTCTCACATCTTTTACCTTTGCTTACACTGTATCCCTCGCCCTACAATATCTTTCTTCCCATCCTCTATCAAACTGAGTTCCTATCAAACTTGAGTCCCTACTCAAGGCTGGGCTTGAATGTCACCATCTTCTGAATACATTAGCCAAGATCCTACAAAGTTCTTCGGAACTTGATCACAGCTCTTAGTTTATCCTACATTGCACTAGTGTTAGTGGTTTGGGGCTCCCTCTTCTAGACTGCTAGTTCCTGAGTGTATGAACTGCCTTACACTTAACAAAATGAAATATCCCCACTGGCACCTTGCAGAGGAGAGAACTAAAGAAACACATCCGGTGTCAGCTGGCATGGCCTATGTAAGGTCCTGTGCTTGTCTTTACAGTGTTCTCTGGACATGATGCAAGCATGACACCGTAACAGATGATCCTGCCCGTGGCCTTGCCTTGCCATTTTATCAACACGCTCAATGGCCCTGCTTCCTGACCCAGCCTGCTGTGACCTTACACCTCTCGGGCAGCCTTCCCACCTGCCTGAAATGTTTAGTCCTTTCACTAAGGCCTAATTCACCAAATTGCTGAATTTTAAACTCTGTATCAATATTTAGAGTTGAGCAGAGGGTACAGCAATGTAAACTCTGACATGGTTTATTCCACTGTATTTTTATATACAGTGCAGATCTGAACTATTATTGTGGATTAACCACAGCACATTCCAGAGAAATGGAGATAGCAACACTTATTTACCCATAAAAGATACTATATTCAGAGTGACTCAGTATTATCAGCATTTCTTAAAAAGTGTATCTTTATTAGTTCAGAACAATGAATAAGTTATAAAAATACTTTATGGAAACTGTAAGTGAAAATAGCAAATGATCACAGGACCTTAAATTCTTGTGTTGTTTTTCTACATCTAAACTTACTTAAGATATACTTTCAATAAGCAAAGCACTACCCAGCAAGTGTTTCGCATACTCTTATGACTATTCATTAAGTAACCCATCCACGGGCATGAATGCTTCCTTTTCTAGAAGAAATACACATAACATACTCATCAGTGCTTCAGGCTCAAAGAAAAGATTTATATTCCCAATCTGGTAGGCATTTTTTGTTCCATGTAAAAGTCTTATTCTCTCTCCTCAATGAGACAAATACTGCTTTCAGGGAATAGTTGGAAATGTTGAAAAGGAAAAAAAAAAAGATCTGCAATTTGAATTATAAAAATATGGGTGGTACAATCAAGTGTTCATACCTCCTGAACACATCTTCAATGAATTAGCCATTTTTAAACTTTTTAAATCACTGCATAAAGAAAACAAATTCAGAGGCTTTTTAAATAAAAAGCAACTGCTAATAATATGATGATAATAGGAGTTGTAGGTCCCATTATCCAAATGATGTACTTTTACCTTCTTTCGTTCCTGCTCCTTCTGTTGGAGTCTACAGACTGCGTCAGAAGCTGTTTGCACTGAAATAAAACAGACAATGGGTTTTCAATCAGCAGCCCTTGTTCAAGACTTAGCTAAAAGAAACACCCCCAAAACTTGAATTGTTTTAGATCTCAAGAAACTATGCAAAAAAACTGATATTATTTTGGTTGTGATAGGCTGGCTAGAAGGGAAAAAAGAAGCTTTGCCAATATATTTAGGATGTCATAATTAGAACCAACATCATTCATGAGCTTTGAGGTATAAGCCAAGGGCATTTAGGTACTAATTCCAATGACAAGTTGTCAACAATGACTTCAGAATTCTCCAAAAAGATATAAAATGCCTGATAAATTTATCATTACATTCTCATTATGTCTACAATGTCTCTCTGATTCATTAGCCCTCCCTCTCCCTTTTTCTCATTCATACAAACTTCTCTCTTACAGGCAGTACTTGGTACCCACAAGGCTTCAACAACTTCCCATTCCTGCTTCTGCTCTTGCCTGCTAGTTCATCCTGACTGCCACTGCCAGATTCAAATAAATTTCTCTGGACTGTTTCCTTCGAGTGACTTCCCTTTCTAATGAACCACAACTGCTCATGGTAATTATTAGAGTTATTTATTATCACTATGTGCCTAGACCTGTCCTAAGTACTTTCCATGTATTACTCCTCTCAATCCCATCTTCCTAAATTAGGAGAGGATCACTATCCCATTTCACAGATTTCTGGCATCTGTAAAAACCTGAGGTACAAACAGTAGGTAATATGACTAATAAGTGCAGAAAGCAGGTTGTAAGGGGCGCCTGGGTGGCTCAGTCAGTAGAGCGTCCGACTTCAGCTCAGGTCATGATCTCAAGGTTCGTGAGTTCGAGTCCCATGGCGGGCTCTGTGTGGACAGCTCAGAGCCTGGAGCCTGCTTCAGATTCTGTGTCTCCCTCTCTCTCTGCCCCTTCCCCACTTGCATTCTGTCTCTCTCTCTCAAAAACTGAATAAAAATTTTTTAAATTTTTTCAAAAATAAATGCAATCAGATCCCTGCCTCTAAAGGCATGGCTCATACCCTCAACATTCTCCTCTTGTGATCTCATCAATGAAACTGGTTTTCATCCATTAGTTCTTCAGACCTCCTCATTTACTGAACCCATTTTATTTCTGTATACAAATGTTTTCACTGTTTTGCACGCAGGTGACAGGGAGCTGTAGTCAAATGTAGAGTTGAGCACTTAGTTGTGTAACTTGCATGTTTGCTTGCTCACTCATTCACTTGCCAAATACCGAGTGAGCATTTGCTATGAGCCAGGCACTGTCACTGTTGCTTTTCCTAACACCTCAGCACCTCAGTTCGTCATTTGTAAAATTAATGGAACAACTAATGAGAGGACTTCAGAACTGACATTAAATGAGATAACAGAGTGGGTACTAGGCTGACAAGTAATTTAAATATTAATAGCACTTAGAGCAGTTCCTCACACGTTGTAAGCAGTCAAGGAAGGTTGTTATTACTATTATTCTACTTACTATCCCTACTGAAAATGCTTTCCTTAGTCCTGTCTCCTAATGACAATGTTTTACTTGTCTTAAGAGAACAGTTTATGGTGTCCTGGCTTCATAATAAAGCCCTCCTAGATTAAGCCTTTCCCTATAAGGATTTTCTCTTATTTGAAATTCCTTTACCAGGTATGTGGGTATTTCACCACTTTACCTTGCATTTGCTTACACAGAGGTTTAGTAGTGTTTCACAACATGCCTTCCTCTCCTACCCAAACCTAGTCCCGAATAGGTCCCAAGTTCCTCAGCAGGGCAGGGACTGTGACTTCCCTTTCAGAAAAATGTTAGGTCCCTCCCTGTGAGAATATGGTAAAAGAGGAGGATTCTGCTTTTAAAAAGTAATGTTTTTATCAGCAGCCATTTATTTTAGTTACATCAAAGATAATATTTTAGCCCTGAAAATTATGTTCCCAATCATTGTTTGTTCTAACAGAAAAGATGAAAACAAAACAAAATGGGAGCTGATTAGATCTGCCTTCTTTCTGTGGCATATTAATATTACATCATTCTTCCCAAGCAGTGGTTCTATCATTTCCTGATTGGATTTTTTTCCTCCTGACTCTGAACATAACTTAAAAAAAAATCCATTCTGTGGTCTTTGGGTGCTTCATCATTTTCAGATCATTCTGGGCTTAACCTAAGAGAAGAATTACAAGACTATGACATTATTTTGTCATCTGTTATGTCCTTTAAAATTTTAATTAGGACACATCTGACAAAGGCACACTTTTGTTCCTTACAGGGATTGTCTTTGTGCTCAGACAGAACGCCCATTTTTAGAAATTTCAGTCCCTTAGAAGTTGCTGACTTTTTAATTCTTTAGCCACACAATAAGAAAGGTTTACTTTCTAAATTTAATGAAACCTGCTTTTCTAAAATACAAGAAAATCACGTGACCATACCAAACATTCCTTCTTCATGATTAGAGACCCCAAGAGGAAAAGGCCTATTATTCAACCTTCCTATCACTTCCACATCACTTACTGGTTGTACCTAATGCAGCAGGAAGCCGTTTCCCCTGTTGTCTGCATTTCAGGAGACCATACTTATTTTAAAGAGTCAAGAAATGTTAAATTACTTTCTCTCAACCAAAAGATTTTTTGAAATTAGCACCACATACAGTAGTGCCACATACAATAGGTGACAATGTCCCGACTGTCCTCACACAAGAAAAACAAATACATTCTATCATGATTGGTATGCGTGAACCTCAAATACATACATAAGCAAGTAATTTTGGCTTGGTATTAGATGTTAGCTGAATTCTCATTCATTCATCTCAAGGAACAAATAATTACTTCGGAACTCCACTGTTTTAGGTGCCAGGGGTACTGGAGAGAACAATCAGAGTCCCCGAACTCATGGAACCTATATTCTGGTTGAGGAGACAGATAGCATATAAATACTTAGCATGCCAGGTTGGGGTGGATACTCTGGAGGAAAAAGCAAAGTAAAGAGACCAGAGAATGCCAGAGCGAGGGAACATGATTATTAGAGTAGCTAAGAAGGTCTCACTGTTAACACCTGAGCAGAGATGGATGGGAAATGAGAATGTACAAAAATCTGACAAGAGTATTCAATGGAGCGCGTGAGTGAGTCTGTCAGTTAAGCTGCCAACTTTCGCTCAGACCATGATCTTGCAGTCCGTGGGTTCGAGCCCCACATCAGGCTCTGTGCTGATGGCTCAGAGCCTGGAGCCTGCGTTGGATTCTGTGTCTCCCTCTCTCTCTCTCTCTGCCTCTCCCCTGCTTGCGTTCTGTCTCTCTCTCTCGAAAATAAATATTAAAAAAAATTTTAAAAAAGAAAAAAAGGCTGACAAGAGTATTCCAGAGGAAGCAAGTGCAAAGGCCCTGAAGTGGAAGCACGTTTGGCACATATTAGAAGAATAAGGAGGCCAGAGTAGCTCGAATGAATTGTGGGAAAAGAAAATGGAAGGAAATAAAAGAGTGGGCGCCATTATGTAGAATCATCTAGGCCACTGTGAGGAGTCTGGCTGTTCTGTAAGCAAGAGGAGGAGATTCTGATATAGTAATGACAAGAGCCAAATTACCTTTCAAACGGATCATTCAGGCTCCCATGTGGAGAACAGATTATAGGCAGGAAAGGAATAAAGATGAGTTATGTGGTTACTAGAACAATCCAGGTGAGAGATCAGAGTGGCTTAGACCAGGGTGGCAGCAGTTAGTGAAGTGGTGAGGATGGTCAGATCCCAGTTATGTTCTCAAAGTTGTGCCCAAAAAATCTGTTAGTAAGCTACATGTGAGCAGAGGTAGGGAGAACAGAAAAGGGAGAGGCAGTGCGTGAAGAGGATGCTGGTAAAAATTCTAACTAGTAAAGTGCTAAAAATTTTTGGTTAATTTTAGGGACCTGGGTAGTTCAGTCAGTTGAGCGTCAGACTCTTGATTTTGGCTCAGGTCATGATCCCAGGGTCGTGGGATCAAGCCTCATGTTAAGCTTTGCTCTGAGTGTGGAGCCTGCTTAAGATTCTCTCTCTCTCTTCCTCTGCCCCTCTCCCCTGCTTGGGCTTTCTCTCTCTCCCTAAAATAAAAAAAATAAAAATTGGTATTTTAAATCATTGACTTCTTAAACATTTCTAGGTAGAGACAGATTGAAGCAAAACCACACAAACTTAGTCCCCTAAATCACTCACAAAATAAATAAAAAGTTAAAAAAAAAATAAAAGGTAAAAAATTCCATCACTTACTGAACAAGGAAAAATTATAATTGTATACTATAAACTTTGAAATGTGGTATGATGGCCAAGAACTGAGATTCCTAACCCCTAATTATTTCATCCCCCAAAAGTCAGAAAAAGAAAATAAGTTGACAAAATTGTTAGAACTCTAATATGCTTTAATTTGTACAGAAACAGATATGAGGGGTGGAGAAAGGCTCATAATATGTGAGAGACAGATGAAACAGACACATTCTCCCTTCTTAAAGAAAACCTAATAAAATTGTCCATAGGTGCTCCGTTATACAAAATCTCTCTTTATTAAAAGAGAGCAAACATATTGCATGAAATAAAAATTGAAAGTACAGGGCTAAGGAAACAAACAGAATTATAATATCATCATTAAAGATCCAGCAAACAAATGAGAAGGAAGTCAAGAGTCTAAGACTAAATAAATAAGTGGCAGCATTAGGGACTTCAGGACAGAAAGCAAACACTATAAACCTTGATCAAGTTAAAAGTGAGGTTGGGGAAGAGAGTGGTGAGGGAAGCTGTGAATGTCTGAATGCCTCCAACTCTCAAGGCATTGATTAATGCATAAATAATAACATCATGACTCTAACTTCTAAATGTTTTTTATAATTATTTTTCCTTGAACGATCTTTTAGTAAATACTATCTTTTATGCAAAAGTGACACTTATTTTAAGGTATTTCCTTCAGTTTTAAGTGCCTGTTGCATTAAATTCAAATAAAATTAAAAATTAATACCTAAGCTTAAAAGGTGTATGACCCTCCCCATAAGACAAAACAAACAAACAAACAAAAACAAAACAAAAATAAAAACAAAAAAAATAGAGGTGCCTGGGTGGTTCAGTCAGTTAAACATCTGACTTCAGCTCAAGGTCATGATATCGCCAGTTTGTGAGTTCCAGCCCTGCGTCCAGCTCTGTGCTGACAGCTCAGAGCCTGCTTGGGATTCTGTGTCTCCCTCCCTCTCTTCCCCCTCCCCACTGGCATGTTCGCTCTCTCTTTCTCCCTCTCTTTCTCAAAAATACACATTAAAAAAAAAAAAGTGTATGATCTCATTATCAAATGCGCTCTCTCCCTCATACTGGCCCAGCTATTCATTCAGCTATCATGTCTCTATCCATCCTTCTATTTGGATTTACATAAAGATGTCTAAAATGATGTTCACCAATGTTAAAAAGCAATGGTTATTTTCAGGTAGTTACTAGGGTGATTTATTGCTTTCTTCCCTTTTTTTTTTCTTATTAAACATACATCCTTCTGCTTAAATAATAATAAAAAAATAAAGTCATGTCTCTCTAAAAAAAGAGGGAAGCAGGTAAGGAAAGAAAATTTCCTATGACTGTGTTAGTTAGCGTAAGGAAACCCCACAGGCTCTGTCCTTCTTACTCTAAAATCAAGGTCTAGGTCCTTAATACTAAGGCAAGATCTCCAGGCAACAAATGTGGTGAAATCCGTAAGTCTATTAAATAATTAATAAGCAGGGCATAGACACTAATACTGTTTTCAGGATTAAAAAATAACATAAAGGCTGTCTCTTTTTTAATTTTTAATGTTTATTTATTTTTGAGAGAGACAGACAGAGTGTGAGCAGGGAGGGGCAGAGAGACAGGTAGACACAGAATCCCAAATAGGCTCCAGGCTCTGAGCTGTCAGCACAGAGCCCGAAGTGGGGCTCGAACCCACAAACCGCGAGATGATGACCTGAGCCGAAGTCGGACGCTTAACCGAGCCACCCAGGTGCCCCCATAAAGGCTATATGCTGATGACTTTATGGGTTGCTTTTTTTGTACCCTCCAAGAACTCTCATTTACTTTTTGTGATTTTTAAAGGAACCACAGGTAAGTTTTTGTTCTAAAGCTTCTGGTCATCAAATCCAAAGACACTATACAAGGTGGGTGGCCACACAGCCAAAAGTGGAAACAGTTCCAAGCTGAGGATTCTGTAATAGGTCTACATTCCAATAATTCAAGATGTCCCCACCTTACTGCTCCACAGTTACCTAGCTCTGCGCAACATGTGAGACCAGCAGCCGGAGGTCCACAGCTGCAGAGTTCTGAGCGGCACAGCTGACCGCACCACCAGCACAGGAAGAGATAAATGTGGCAGCTGTATTAACAGGCACAAAACAAAACTTAACTCATCACTAGGCTTGTAGAGTACTACTTAGACCAGAATATACTCCACTACATTCCACATAAGCTGGCTTGCATGATTTTGTACAACTCCTTGATGAATCAGTATCAAAAATAAACAAGCCAGCACTCTGACTTAAAATGTCAGACTTTTAAACGTGCAATTCCCTGGGAACGACAGATGGGCCCAGGCAAAGCTTTAAAATTAAAGCACATAATCATCTCCATTCTACCCATGCTCATAATACTTAGCAGAAAATACTTGGGCTGAAGCCTACTGAAGAAGCCTTCCATGCTTCTAGCAGGAAAACACCTCCAAAGCCATTTTTTAGGTCCACAGAGCTAATTACACCCAGAGTAGTCCACAGATCTTAAAACCTTAATTATCAACTTTGGATTTTATGTGTTTTAATTCTTCCTTTCAGGATACACTTACAGTCTGAATTCCATTTTACTAGTAATACTTTTCTATTTCATTGTGGAGACTACTTTTAAGAGGCTAGTCTTCACATCAGAAGTTATGTTAGCCCAAGAATGAACTAAATCAAAATAACCATTCACAGATTTTTACCAAGTTTTACCCAATTTATCTTTATGACTCAAAGTGTAGAAAAGAACAGTTACAGGCACATCTCAAATGCATACATAAGTAGTCTTACTAATAATCGAGTTTCTTAGTATAATATCTACAATGTTTGTCAGGGTTAAGGAAGTAATAGTCTGAACAAACAAATGATGTGTGTACTAAGATGCAAAAGCTACAATCAATTTTAGACTTTCTGCTGTTTCGTTTAAAGATACCAAATGTAATCTTGGGGCATTAATTCTCTCCAAGCCCCTTTTAGCATTAGAGTACATGAGACTAACTTGGACCTGAATACAAACACTTGCTAATTTCAATTATTAACCAAATCTCCCTACTGTATTCCTTCACAGGTCATTATATTACTGGCTAGTTTTGTTTTCTCCCCACCCCCCCCACCCCCCAGAAAGGTACTTTTTCATTTGCACTTCAGTAATCCATCATTATTTGTCAGCATTATCTACCCTCACACAAGCTGAACAGTGTCAGTATGGATCTAGATCCAAGGAGAAACCTTAAGTTTTTGATATACTTCTAATTTTAAAATCAGTTAGTAATAAAACTCTTTTTATTTTATATGTTTAATAAGTATTCTTTTTTAATGTCTCTCCACATTACAATATTTTGCTTAACGAAAAAAGTTATAAAATGTTTACAAACATTTATGATGGGATCCTTTTTTAAAAAAAGTTAAAAATTCTAGTATCCTGTTTGAAAAACAAGTTTCATTTCACTGCCTAATTCTTAGTCATCAAACTTCTTATGCATAATTAAATTTAAAAAAAGGTAAATAATGCTGCAATTTTCTCACATCCTAAAAGGACTGCTTATCTTGTGTACCCCAGATGCACACATCTCACTTTGGAGATTAATGCTCTCAACATCGTTGGCAACACACATTAATCACTAGATAGTCACATGCTCTGTGACAGGGCTTCCATTTTATAGGTTTTGATTAAGAATTCTCTCTCCACCTACCACCAAAACACTGAAGGAAATATTTTGGCATAGCATTCATTTGAAATAAAACAGCGTTAAAAAACAAAACAAAAACGCACAACAAACGCTGGCTTACATCTCTGGAGAACTTGGCTTAAGTCGTCCTGCATTATTTCTCTACATTTGGGAAGAGCATGTTCATTTGTTTCATGGATCATATTCTTCAAATTTTCAAGAACTCGCATTTCTCGAAGACCCCGTTTTTCCTATTAAAAGAAAGTAAATTATGAATACATATTGTGTCTTAAATCTCAGTAATTACTTTCTGGGATTTCCACCCAGGTTTTGGTTATATGTTATTACTGAAATTTACACAGCTTTCTTCCAATTATTTGGCAATAAATGAAGTCACAACCTGGAGGCATTTTTTAATTATGAAATGCTTCAAAAGCTGCAGTGAGTAATATTTTTATAGCAATGTTTAAAAATGGGCACGAGAAGGGGCGCCTGGGTGGCTCAGTTGGTTAAGTGTCTAGTCAGCTCAGGTCATGAGCTCACCATTCGTGAGTTCGAGCCCCACACTGGGCTCCCTGCTATCAGTGCAGAGCCTGCCTGGAATTCTCTGTCTCCTTTTCTCTCTGCCCCTCCCTCTCCCCCTCTCTCTGTCAAAAATAAACATAAAAAAATTTTTTTAATGGGCATGAGAAACAGTAAATGAACCAAAAGAGGCCTAGATTGCCACATACTTCATTCTGTACAGCAGGGAAATTAAGACACCCTTGATCTAATTTTACTTTTGTTGTTTTTATATAAAATACATAATAATAGGTCCTACAATTACGCTGTTTTTAAAACTAATTCCATTTTTCTCAAAAATGTGTCATAAAGGGAATACTTTCCTATGCAGAAAAGAGTTAACACTGACCACTGTCCTTAGAAAGGCCTGCTTGCATGGTTGGCCTTCGGCTGGGGGCTAGAAACTTGACCAGTAAATAGTTCCCTACACTGGTATAAAACTTTCTATAAATGAAAAGACACATCCTTTCTTCTGGGAGTTTGGAATTTTGATACATGCTGGGCAGAGAGTGCCTACTTAACCAGTCGCCAATCAAATCCCTGGACTCCTATACTCAGGTGAGCTTCTCCAGTAGACATTTCACATGTGTTGTCACAGCTCATTGCTGGGGGACTGAAGAACATCTGTGTGACTCCACTGGGAGAGGACTCTGGGAAGCTTCTATTTGGTTTTCTCCAAACTTCTTGTCACACACCTGTTCCCTTTGTTGATTTTGCTCTATATCCTTTTGCCATATTAAAGCCTAGCTACCAATATGACCATATGCTAAGGCCTATTTAGTCAATCGCTGAACCTGAATGTGGTCCTGATCCCTAACACACCCTGCTTCAGAAAGCAGACTTTAACACTACCTACCACTACACTTGAGGGTAGGCCAGTGACTTGGTTCCAAGGAACAGAGTAGGGAAAGAGAAAAATATTAACTGCATGGTGGAGACAATGAAAGTTGACATCATCAGTGATGTCATGGTGATAACATGTACCCTCTGATGTAATGTGACAAGAAGGGCACTTCCCCAAAACCCATAACCCCAGTCTAATCTGAAAAAAAACACCAGACAAACCCAGATTGGGGGACATTCTACAGGATACTGGCCAGTATTCAAGACTGTGAAAGTCATGAAAAACATGGAAAGAGATAACTGTCACAGACCAAAGAAGGCTAGCAGGACTGACAAGTAAACGCAATGTGGTACCCTGGATAAGGTCCCAGAACAAAAAGAGAACTGTAATGGAAAAACTGGTGAAACCTGAATAATGTCTGGTATTTCATCAATAGTAACATACCAATGTTAATTTCTTAGTTTTTACCCATTTAGTATGGTAATATAAGGCATTCATAGCGACAGAAACTGAGTGAGGGTAAGGTACAGGAGAACTCTTTATACTAACTGAGCAACTTTAATGTCAATCTAAAATTAATACAAAATAAAAAGTTCACTAAAAAAAGAAGGGCAGTTAACTTGACTGTAGAGAAGTAATAAGTTAGTTGTGACACTGGGGTTTTTGTTTTGTTTTGAGCCATTCTTATGGAGCAGCTATGGCTGGGTTTTTACTCTAATATTTCCATAGTAAAAAATTAAAAAGTCATACAAAAGTTGAGAAAGAATAAACAATGAATCCTGTACTTATCACCAATCAACAATTCTTAACTCTTGGCTGATTTTGTTCCCTCTGCAACATTCCATACATCCTCCTACCCACAATCCTAGATTATTTTGAAGCAAATCCTGGAGAGCATATAATTTCAACTATAAATATTTCAACATCTATCTTTAAAAGACAAAGACTCTTCTTAAGAAAAAAAATACACCTCTCTGCCCCTTCTCCCCTCACTCTCACTCACTTACACACACACTCAATTCTTTAATATCATTAAATATCAAAGTCGTATTCCCATTTCCTCAAATATCCCATTAATGTTCTTTTTGATCCCCGTTTAAACCCAAATCTAAGGAAAACATATATTGCAATTGGTTAGTATGTTTCTTAATTTTTTTTTTTTTAATCTATAGATTTCCCCTCCATCACTTTTGTCTTTGCAATTTGTTGAAAAAAGTTGAGTCATCTGTTCTGCAGTTTCCCACAGTCTGTTATTTGGCTGAATGAATCCCCATGGTGTAATTTAACATATCCCTTTGTCTGTTCTCCTTCCTGTAAATTAGTAGTTAGAACTAGAGGCTTGATCAGATTCAGGGTTTTGTTTTGGTTTTTGTTTGCAGGAATATTTCAGAGGGAGGTGGGTTGTGTACTTTCAGCAGGATGTTGGTAGCATTCCGTCTTCATTTATCAGCAGGAATAACCTCTGTAAAGGGAAATTTCCCCATAACCACTTGGTTACTCTGAGGAATGTTTACATATGCAAGGCAAAATAAAACACTTGATTACTTCCTCTTACTTAACAGTTTAACTTATTTAACAAAAATAATGATATGGTTCCCTAGTATTCTCTAAAGGTTTCTGTTTGTTCTATGCATTCCTATGACTCACAGATTTAACGATTTTGAAGTTCTTCAAGCCATTACAGTATTTTTCCTTATTGGTGCTCAAACTGTCCTATTTTTGTCCAGTGAGAGCCTAGTTAAGTTGGCTCTGCAATGCTTCAGACAAAATTCTATGTTCTTTAGTAGCCTCTCTGCTTCTGATACGAATGGGTGCTCTAGGCTCACCTAGTACATTTCTAGACTCAGACTTGGAATCAGCAGGTCTCTAAACGCCACTGTTTAGAAATCGTACTTAGAGAATGATCACTGGGGGTGCTCACTGCTACCATGTCAGTCATTATTTCTAGGCCTTTTAGTGAACAAGGCTATGAAATAGGTGTTTTTATTTTTTTTTTAATGTTTGGTTTTTTTTTGAGAGAGAGAGCATTCACATGAGACTGCAACTGGGGAAGGCACAGCAAGGGAGAGAGAGAATCCCAAGCAGACTCCTCACTGTCAGTGCAGAACCCAACACGAGGCTCGATCCCACAAACCAAACCATGAGATCATGACCTGAGTCTAAATCAAGAGTAGGACACTTAACGCACGTGCTCCAAGGTATCTGTTTTTAAAAGATGCATTTTAATGGGGCACCTGGGTGGCTCAGTAAGTCAGAAGTCTAACTTGATTTCAGCTCAGGTCATGATCTCACAGTTCATGGGTTCGAGCCCTGCATCAGGCTCTGCACTAACAGTGCAGAGCCTGCTTGGGATTCTCTCTTTTCCTCTCTCTCTCTCTCTGCCCCTCCCCTGTTAGTTCTCTCTCTCCCTCTCAAAAAGAAATAAAAACATTAAAAATAATTTTTAAAAAGATGCATTTTAAGTTTATAATCACAAATTAAGAAAAATAACGCTTTTAATTATACTTCTCAGTCTTGTGTCTCTTTGCAGTTCTCAAAACACCACACAGAACTACAATTTACTTTATCACTACTTCAATCAAACAACAGCAACACTAGTATCAACAAAATGATTACTGAAAACAGATTAAGGGTTTGTTGTTGTTGCTGTTTTGAAGGGATATTCGACTATATATGCACAAATTACTATGTTTTATAGTTACTTGGAACAATTTCTTTCTGCATGGCAATGCCACCATCCAGAAAGACAGGTTTGCTTTTTTACATTTCACTTGATTTTTTAGGGATTGTTCCTTAAAAATTTTCTTTTAAATTATGTAAGATATTTACATGTCTCCAAAACTGTATTAAAAAAAATACACACACACACACACACATATATATATCTATATATAGATCTATATATATAAAGTCTAGCTTCTATGTATGTCTTTGCATTGTATTACCTCCTCTCTCTTTAGGTAATTCTTTTAAAACTTTATCCTACTACTGTCTTAAGTATAAGGATACACATCTATCTATCTATCTATCTATCTATATATATATATATATATATGTGCATATACACATGCATTACATATATATATACACAAAGGTATATATAAATGTATATATGCATTTATTCATATGTATAAGTATATATATATTTTCAATTCCTTCTTAAATGTAAACATGATATACAGACTTTTCTTATTTCACTTTATGAAATTCATAAACATACAATGTATATCATCTTTGTGTGATCATGTGGTCTATTTGTTCTTTTTTGGTATATCTTTCAGGATTGAGAAAAATTTGGTGTTTCTGTTCTCATGGTTATGTTTATATTAGTACTTATAGAATACCCTTGGTCTCCATGTATTTGGCTATTGTCAGTTGGTTCCCTACTATGAGCAACAACATTCAAGGCTTCACAAGACCCTCTGCCATCCGTCCATGTCTTCCTCTAGTTTCTGATACCACAGAAGATTTTTAGCTGTTTAGCTGGTGATTTGGTCATTTGGTATTTTGGGGATACCCTGTCCCCTGGTTTTATTATAGATGTTGCCTGATTTTGCTACCCTAGTAGTTCTGTTTCTATAGACAGATTGAAGCAAAAAAATCCCAAAACAACACAACAAAAAACTATGTCAAAGCTTGCTGCCATCTTCCCCCCATGGCATTGGAATCTGAATGAATCAAGATTATAAAGATTATTTCATTTCTTATGGTGCATTTTTTTCTTTGTCAAGACGCAAAGGAATAGTCTCTCAATTCAAATACAAAGACAATGAAGAACAGAGAGTGGAGTTCTGCAGTTCTACTCAGGGTATAGGTCTTACTTGGGGGGGGTGGTCAATGGATGGGCTTTGGGGTTCCAGAATCCCCTTGAAATTGTACTCAAATTGAATACATATAGGTGTTCTATGAATTTTTCTGGGAGAAAAAAAATTCTTCAAGGACACCTTGACTTACTAATGTTAAGAGCCACTATCAAAGTTAAAATATAAAGTTAAGAATCCCTATGAAAACACCAACAGCGTTTTTCAGAAATACAGCAAAGAATACTGAACTTTGTGTGAAACCACCAAAGACCCCAAATACCAAAAACAGTCCTGAGAGAGAAGAACAAAGCTGGAGATATCCTAATCTCAGATTTCAAGATATACTAGAAAGCTGTAGCAATCAAAACAAAAAGACCCCTACATCAATGGAACAGAATAGAGAGCCCAGAAATAAACCCATGTTTATATAATCAATTAAGCTATGACAAAGGAGGCAAGAATATGCAGTGAGGAAAAGACAGTCTCCTCAATAAATAGTGCTAGGGAAACTCGACAGCCACATGCAAAAGAATAAAACTGGACCACTTATTTTACCTGATACACAAAAATAAACTCAAAATGGATTGAAACCATAAATATCCTAGAAAATACAGAGAGTGATCTCTTTTATATTGGTCTTAGGCAAAAGAAGCAAAGCAAATATAAACTATGGGACTACACCAAAATAAAAAGTTTTTGCACTAGGGCGCCTGCACGGCCCAGTCAGTTAAGCGTCCGACTTTGGCTCAGGTCTTCTCATGGTTCATGAGTTCGAGCCTCACAACAGGCCCTGGGCTGACAGCTCAGAGCCTGGAGCCTGCTTCAGATTCTATGTCTCTTCTCTCTCTCTCAAAAATAAATAAACATTAAAAAAAAAAAAAAGTTTTGCACAGCCAAGGAAACCATCAACAACATGAAAAGGCAACCTACTAAATGGGTTGAAGATATTTGCATATGATATATCTGATACACGGTTAATATCCAAAATACATAAATAACTTATATAAGTCAACACCAAGTAACAAATAATCCAATTAAAAAATGGGCAGAGGACCTAAACCAACTTATTTTTAAGATATATGCACAGCCAACAGACACATGAAAAGATGCTCAACATCACTAATGATCAGGGAAATGCAAATCAAAACCTCACACTTGTCAGAATAGCTAGAATCAAGAAGATAAGAAACACCAAGTGCTGGCAAGAATGTGGAGAACAAGGAACCCTTATGTACTGTTGGTGGGAATGTAAACTGGTACAAACAGTGTGGAAAACAGTATGGAGGTTCCTCAAGAAACTAAAACTAGGGGCGCCTGGGTGGCGCAGTCGGTTAAACGTCCGACTTCGGCTAGGTCACGATCTCGCGGTCCGGGAGTTCGAGCCCCGCGTCAGGCTCTGGGCTGATGGCTCAGAGCCTGGAGCCTGTTTCCGATTCTGTGTCTCCCTCTCTCTCTGCCCCTCCCCCGTTCATGCTCTGTCTCTCTCTGTCCCAAAAAATAAATAAACATTGAAAAAAAATTAAAAAAAAAAAAAAAAAGAAACTAAAACTAGAAATACCATTCAATTCAGTAATTCCACTACTGGGTATTTACCCAAAGAAAATGAAAACACACGGGGTGCCTATGCAGCTCAGTCGGTTAAGCATCTGACTTTGGCTCAGGTCATGATCTCACGGCTCGTGAGTTTGAGCCCTGCTTTGGGCTCTGTGCTGATGGCTCAGAGCCTGGAGCCTGCTTCGGATTCTGTGTCTCCCTCTCTCTCTGCCCCTCCCCTGCTCATGCTCTATCTCTCTCTCTCTCAATAATAAATAAGCATTAAAAAAAAATTAAAAGAAAATGAAAACACACACGCCTATACTACACCATTTTTTCCAATAGCTAAGCTATGGAAGCAACCCAAGTGTTCACCAATAGATGAATGGATACAGAAGATGTGGGATGTGTATGTGTGTGTGTGTACACACACACACACACACACACACACACACACACACACGTACACACGTGCGTGCACACTGGAATATTACTCACTCATAAAAAAGAATGAGATCTTGGCATTTGCAATGACATGAATGGACCTAGCACTTACTACGTTAAGTGAAATAAGTTAGATGGAAAAGGGCAAATACCATGTGATTTCACTTATATGTGGAATCTAAACAACAAAACAAACAAGATGCAGAAACAGACCCATAAATAAAGAAAACAAAGAAATGGTTGCCAGAAGGGAGGGAGGTGGGAGGATGGGCAAAATGAAATGAAAGCGGAGGACAAGTACAGGCTTCTACTTATGGAAGAAGTCTCAAGGACAGAAGGCTCAGCAGAGGGAATACAGTCAATGGTACTGTTAATAGCATCACATGGTAACAGATGGTAGCTACACTTATGGTGAGTACAGCATAACACCGACTTGCTGAATTACTAATCTGTACACCTGAAACGAATGTAACGTGTTGTGTCAATTATACTTCAATAAAAATAAAGATAAAAAAGAACCACTTATTTAAAGGGTTATTTCTTCTAGCAGGCAAATTGGGAGTCTCACGTTGTAGAAAGGGAGTTTATAGCCTCGTTCATTTAAACAACATATAGGCCCAATGATAGTGTTAGAAAAGATGTTAGAAATTAGAAAACAGTCTCGCCCTTGAACTTACCCTCTGGTACGTGCCTGTTTATATGCTGGTATTTTTGACCAAGGTGTACTGTTGACACTCATTACAAAAGGAAGACTATTTAACATCTATTTAACTGCATATATATTCACATATATTCTGGTGCATAGATATCAAAGCTCAGCACTAATGAAGCTTGGCTTCTGATGTGTAACACTCCATAAAATCACACAGTTAATTTCTAAGTTGAAATGAATAGCAAGTGCTCATGTAATGTTCTTAAAACAGTGCCTGGTTAAGTATGTGCTCAAAAGTGCTAGCAATTATTAATAATATTAGTACAGTTACTATAACCTTTACATTTAAGATGTAATTTGATAGTGTTAGAAAGGAAATGGGAGACCAATATAAGAATTTAAAATTTTCTTTCAATCTCTAAACTGGTCAGTCCAACAAGATTTAAAACCATATTGTATATACATATGTTTATTATATGCTATATGGGACATGCTTTACCCTGATATTTAATAATCTGCCAGTTACTCCAATAATCTATTAACCAAAAATGAGAGATTAGGACATCAAGTGAAATTCTAGCTTGATGTGTCTGCCTTTTGAAGGATTTTCTCTTCATGAATTCAATCCACGTTCAAATTCATCGACACAATCCCTCCTGACTCCTGCAATTACTGTACTTATTTGAATACCTTTGTTTTTTAGCCTCTAATTATAATCATCATTTCCTCCATTTTTTTTTTCCTACTTGCTAACATCTGTTTTCCTTTCTCAGCTCCAACACCATCCCTTCTATGAAAACTTTCCTCCCAGCTCTGTGGGGAGTTGTTTCTGGAGTTGTTTCCTCCTGAGATCTCAAGTGCTTTGTGCTTATTTTATCATAATAATTCCACCATGAAAATTCACTGTTTATAGGTCTTCTCCCTAGACTGTCAACTTCCTGGAGATAGACTGTTTCTTATTTATTTTTATATACCTACTGTGACAGATAGTTCTGGATCCATTCTCCTCCTCTTTCTTCCTATCAGTCTCCAAGTACTATTTGAGGTGGTATATGTGCCTGTACACAGACTGCTTCTCGTTCCCATCTGCCTTCCTTTTTGCTACATGAAACGCAGATATCATGGTTGGAGTTCCCAGAGCCACCTTATAAGCATAAGGGTAAGAGCAACACTCCAGGGAGGTAGAAGGCAAAGTTAGAAGAAAAAGCTGACATCATAGAGCCCTAGGCTCCAGGTATTGTGAGAGAAATATAAATACTTGTTAAAGACACTATTTTTCAGGTGTTTGTTACTAGTACCTAAACACATTCCTTACTGATACACGTAGGTAATCAACAACTGTTCAATAAAGCACTGAAGGAATAAAATTTGCTAAAAATGAAATAAGCAATCAGAGGAGAGGTATTGGGGGGATGGGCAAAATGGGTGGACAGTGGGAGTCATGAGCTTCCAGTTACAAAATTAATAGGTCTTGGGGATACAAGGCATAGCACAGGGAGTAGTCAATGGTACTGTAACAGCCTTGTGTGGTGAAGATGGTAGCAACATTTGTGGGGCACACAGCATAATGGATAGATTTGCTGAATTACTACATTCTATAGCTGAAACTAATATAACATTGTGTGCCAACTATAATCAATAAAAAATGTTTTTCCACTAAAAAGATTTATGAAACTAAAAAAAAAAAAAAAGAAATAAGGAACTTGTACAGGACCATATATCCCCAAAACACATCAGAAATGCTCACTAATGTGGGTCTTTCCTCTGTTCCACATGAGAGGCCACAACATATCTTCTGGGGCTAGAAAGATAACGGTACGGCAGACAATGCCTCTCCCCACTCACACTACCAAGTTGATGCTCATGGAAAAGGCCCTACAGGGATCTCTGTTCAGTGGAATCAAGGATATAAAAGATCTGCATAAAGTCAGGAGAAAGACAGTCAGTCAACTGTCCAGAAATACTAACCAACACAAAAAGAGAGCTTAAATATAACAGAACTTCAATACTTTAAGTAATGCTGCCACCATGTGGCACTTATTCCCCTCCTTTAGAAATAAAATTTTATATAGAAAAAGATGATTGTTGGCCCGTGCATTAACTTTCTGAAATATAAAAACTATAGACATCTGTAGTTTTACATACTAGTCAGATTTTCTTAAGGTGAACTACGTTTAAGTGCGAGAGAGATGAAAGTTCTAGGGTGCACTGGTAACACTGCTCTGCCACTCCTCTCTGCCCAACCATGCCATCTGGGGTGAATTAGTGGATGCTACTATTTGGACCAAGATAGAAAAGGAACTGTAAATAATGCAGATATATATTCAAATCCAAAGCCTCTAAAATGCTTTCAGCCTTCTTCTAATTTGAGGAGAAATGTCAGAATACAATACACAGAAAATATAGGAAAGTTTCCATGCTATTCCAAACCCTCAGGAAGACCAACCGGGGAGGTTATCGTGTAAAAACCTGGATCAAGTATCTATCAAGAAAAGGAATTATATTACATTTAGTTGAAGGTTACAAGTTAAACTTAGCTGACAAGATATTTTTGAGCCCTTCAGAGGCCAGTCTTCAATGACAATATGATAATATCTTGCTTCACGAAGGGTGGGTCTATGTCCGTCCTCTTTATCAGAGCAGCACTGGTTTCTATGTTATGTTTCACACAAAGTAAGTGCTCAAGACACTTGCAAAACAAGCTTGTTTCTATCATACCCAATGTGATAATTTTATTCTCTAGCAAACATCTTTTGTTTTTCTAAGTTTTATTTATTTTGAGAGAGAGAGAGAGAGAGAGAGAGAGAGATAGGGGCAGAGAGAGGGAGAGAGAGAATCCCAAGCAGGATTCTGCACTGACAGCACAGAGCCCAACACAGGGCTTGAACTCACAAATGAGGAGATGATGACCTGAGCGAAAATCAGGAGTTGGATGCTTAACTGACTCAGCCATCCAGGTGTCCCTAGTAAACAAACATTTTTCTAAGATAACAGTTCTGCCACCTGCTTAGCAAAACTCTATTTTCCCTAAAATCATTAAAAATTGAACTCAAGCTCAAATTATTGTAAATTCTGAGTTAAAACAATTTTTTGACTGTATTTGCTACCATCTTTTTCTTAGTAACAACAGTTACCAACATTTGTCTAACACCTGTGTATCAGGGATTTAAAAATAACATATCATTTAATCTTCACAGAAGCTGCACAGAATATATTGCTCTTCCCATTTTTAAGTGGGAAACTTAAGACTCAGTAAAGCAAGTAATCATAGCTAGTAAGAGGGGGGCAGGATTTGAATCCAAAGATGTCAAGCTCCAAGGCCCATGTTCTTTTCATTCCTCAACACAGCTTCCTTTCCAAAGAGACCTTGGAAGGGCTCACGATGCAGAATGCAGGTAATCTCTCTCCTCTGAGACACATGCCCATCTTCCCTTGGCAACTATCTTCTATCCCAGTTAGAAGAGGCATTGGCTTCAACAGGAAGTGAGCTCTTAACGGCATAAATGTAAAACTTTTTTCATTTTGAATTCAACATTCAGTTTCACTTGTACAGATAGCCCTTTCACAAAAACTATCTACATTATTCAAAGAATGCTGATATAGGGGCACCTGGGTGGCTCAGTTGGTTAAGTGTCCGACTTCGGCTCAGGTCATGGGCTCACAGCTTGTGAGTTTGAACCCCGCGTCAGGCTCTGTGCTGACAGCTCAGAGCCTGGAGCCTGCTTCGGATTCTGTGTCTCCCTCTCTCTCTCTCTCTGCCTCTCCCCCCACTGACGCTCTCTCGCTCTCTCAAAAATAAACAAACATTAAAAAAAATTAAAAAAAAAAAAGAATGCTGATATAGGTACAATGATAAATTTTCTAGGGATAACTCAGCCACTAATTAGCAATGTGCAACTTTTCAATGTTGCTTTCCATCTCTGGGCTCAGTTTCTATGAAGTGGGTTGGGGGGGCTGGATCAGAAAATCCATCTTAAGTCCAAAATTCTATGTTTAATACCAAGTAGGTCTCTAAAGTTATATTTTAAAAACTATTCAGTATTTCAAATTAATCAGACTAGCAAAAAGAAAAAAGATAACTTATGAAAAAGATGACTTATGACATCACTAGACATTAGGAAACTCAAGTTTTTGTCAAGGCTCTGCTGTTTTTCTTTTGAATCACATTAAGCACTCACAGTGCATCGGACATTGGTTTAGGCATTTTTAATATAATGAGAATAAGGCATTTTTATACAATCAGGAGTCCTGACTCTTTTTTAATTTTTTTTTTTCAACGTTTATTTATTTTTGGGACAGAGAGAGACAGAGCATGAATGGGGAGGGGCAGAGAGAGAGGGAGACACAGAATCGGAAACAGGCTCCAGGCTCCGAGCCATCAGCCCAGAGCCTGACGCGGGGCTCGAACTCCCGGACCGCGAGATCATGACCTGGCTGAAGTCGGACGCTTAACCGACTGCGCCACCCAGGCGCCCCATGGAGTCCTGACTCTTATGATACCTCTATCAAACCCTAATCTAGGTGCCACTGTATCTATACTCTACAGATTTATTAAGGTCCCAAATAAGCTGACTTTAAGAAAGGGAGATTATGTTCAGTGGGCCTGACTTAATCAGGTGAGTCCTTTACAGAGTCTAGGCTCTTCCTGGCAAGCATGAGAGGGAGAGACTCCACATGAGTGAGACTGATTTGTGGCTTTGAAGATGGAAGGAGCCACGTACCAAGGAACGTTAGTCGTCTCTAGGAGTTCAGAGGGGCCCCTGGCTGGCAGCAAATAAGGAAATGGGCACTTCACTGTATCAGGGCAAAGAACTGAGTTTTGGTACAATCATGTCAATTAGGAAGAGGACTCTGAGCTCCAAATAAGAACAATGTCTGGCCAACATCTTGATTTTAACCTTGAGAGAGTGTGAGCAGAACCCAGCCATGTGATGCTCAGACTTTATTCTAAGGAACTGGCAATAATCTTCAAATAGCATAAAAGGGAATCATCTCTGGATAATATTCTGTGTGTCCCAGATTATGTGTATCCCACCACGACAGTAATGATGATGAAGATAGCTAACAGTTATTTCTTCCTAGGTACCAGATAACATTCTAAGATACACACACAGAGATGCACTCATTGTGTGAACGTGCATACCTTTAATCTTTCCAACAACCCTGTGAGGTAGGTATTATGCAGATTTTGAGTATGAGTCTATTGAACCTAGAAATGATATCTGATGTTGCAGCTCTGTCCCTCTATCTCGAGCACTCTGTACCACAGGCTTTCTGAAGTTGTAAAGGATTTATGAAAAGGTTCTCTCCTTTTGGTAGGTTTAGACTCCCTGCTTGGAGTCTTATTTGGAAATAGAACCCCAACTTACACAGAACCATGAAATTTTTTGTGCAACACCATTTACCATCTATCTGACCGTAGCTTGGGATGTTGCTGCTTAATGCACAATGAACCAATTATACACATGTAAAACAACAGTACTATGAAACAGGATGGCAGGCTGGCACATCAGTATCACTGGTACGCAGCATGAAAGGTCGGCTGGCAGATGGTAAAGCCAGCAAGGCAGGGGCCAGGTCAAGGATGCATGGACTTCATCCTGTGCATAGCAAATACCATCAAAGGGTTTTAAAAAGTGAAATGTCTGAGCACTCTGGTGGCACGGGAAACACTGGCTTTGACTAGACTGATGAAGCAGGCACACAAATCAGAAGGGATGGAGATTTATGAGTAACATCCAAAAGAAACAGTCACCGGGGCGCCTGGGTGGCGCAGTCAGTTAAGCGTCCGACTTCAGCCAGGTCACGATCTCGCGGTCTGTGAGTTCGAGCCCCGCGTCGGGCTCTGGGCTGATGGCTCGGAGCCTGGAGCCTGCTTCCGATTCTGTGTCTCCCTCTCTCTCTGCCCCTCCCCCGTTCATGCTCTGTCTCTCTCTGTCTCAAAAATAAATAAATGTTTAAAAAAAAAAAAAAAAGAACAAAAGAAACAGTCACTGAATGTGGGTCCTAACTGGGTCAGAACAACCAAGGATGAGTCTCATGCTTTAACCCGAGTGCTCTGGGTGGGTGCTGATGCTCCAACTGAGGGAAAAAAAAAAAAAAATAGAAAATGGATCTGGAAGACCTACACCCATCAGTCTTTAAAACCTTTTTTTCACTGTATCTCATGTTACGGATGAAAAAAGCTGAGATCAACAGATATGAAATACCCCAGAGCAGGCACCGGAACTTGAGCCCAAACCCCTGCTCCTTCTCTCCTTCTGCTCCTTCCATGAATGGCAATGCCTCCTAATGAGCTCTACTTTGTCTATGTTACGAACACATGAATGGAAATCAGAGATTTTAAAACCACAGAGTTCCCCTTCTGTATATTAACACACTAACAACTAGGGCAGCGTTTTTACAAAGTAAGGTTTAAATACTCACTTCAAATTCTTTCACAAAATAACGGGTTTCACCTTGAATAACTGGTCTGTGATCTAAAAGCCTTGAATGAATTTCTCCAAGGTCTATAAAGACAAAATGAAATTCAGAGTTAATCCACACTGGGGGGCACAATCTCTAGCGTGATTCACTCTTCCCGATTCCCACGAATACATGTAGGTTAAAATCTAGTTTAGACTGGATTTAGAGGAAATCATATCCACTGCCAGTAAATAGGTACAAGTACTTCTGAGAGCAATCTGGCAATATCTAATACAGCTTAGGACCTGCACACCTAGCAGTTCCATGCCTATGTATGTGCCCTGGAAAATCTCTTGCACAAATAAAAGACATTTATAAATGTTTACTACAATATGAGTATGATGTCAAAAGAAGAAAAAAAGCAAACAACCTAAACATACAATGGAATACTATAAATCAGCAAATAAAAATGAATACACTGGGGTGTCTGGGTGGTTCAGTCGGGTAAGCATCCAACTCTTGACTTCAGCTCAGGTCATGATCTCACAATTTGTGAGCTAGAGCCGCATGTCAGCACAGAGCCTGCATGGGATTCTCTCTTTCTCCCTCTCTGCCCCTTCCCCGTTCATGCTCTCTCAAAATAAATAAACTAGAAAATAACCCCAATACATTAAGGTTACATTTATTAACATGGATAAATCCCATAAATATAATGCTTAACAGAAAAGCCGGTTTCAGCAGAATAAAGGTATTTATCTAAACTTAAACAACATATAAAAGACACTTCATTTGGGGACACATACAGAAGCAATAAAAGTAGAAAGAAATGCATGAGAACGGTAAACAGCAAATCCAAAACAGTGGCTACCTTTAGAGAGGAGAGAGGACAACACAACTAGAGCAAGGTACCCAGTGGGCTTTGGGTGTTTATTAAGATGGGTAGAGTGTTCATTACAGGTCTCTACACTTTTTGACAAGTCTGAAAAAATTAAGGGAAACAGTTCCGAATTTTAACTGTTTTTGGTAAGTCATGCTATTCATTCTACTTTGTAACAATTATATTGTGCAAGGGGTAAACCTCAAAACTCCTAGAGGAAATTAAGTCTCCAAATAAGTAACATGCACCATTCATGTTCATTTACTGGTATAACCTGTTCCTCGAATCTTTTATTTTTGCAGACATGCAATGGGGCAAATTTCATTACTCTATTTAAGGAGTTATTAGGATACATCTTAGGAAGTATGCTAAATAAAAAAACGTAAACAGATACGTAACTTTTGCTTAAGTCCTTCAATGACTCATTACCCAGAACACTTCTACTAAGAAGGTAACAGGAGTTCATTTTGAAAAAAAGAAAAAGAAAAAGAAAAAGAGAAAGGAGAAAGGTCTATGCTTAGTTAAATTTGGGAAACACTAGATAAAATCAAGTTAGACAAGTTCCTTTACCTCAGATCTTCTGGGTTTTTGATCAAGCTTTTGTTGTTGAGGTAGAAATTCTCTGTATAGTCTGGATGTTAACCCCTTTTCTCATGGATGATTTGCATATATTTTCTCCCATTCCACGGGTTGTCTTTTTCATTGTTGATTGTATCCCTTCATACACAGTTTTACTCATATGAATTATTAATGCCCAAGCGAGGGTTGCACTATGCAGAAATTCATGGACCTTATTTGATTAAGAGAACCTATGTGGCAAATAATATCTGTTCACATTTCAACAAACACCAGTGTCTTTGAAACACAACTGTCTAACAGGCTGAAGTTCACACCTCGTAGTAGCCACACAGGGTCCTCCATATGCCTGGTTCCAGCCTCATCTCCCCTCATGTTGACAACTCTGAACGACTGGTGGTTTTCCAAACACATCGCGCTACCTCATGCATCCTTGCCACAGCTCGTGCTCTCGTCACCACCGGGAAACTTCCTGAATCCCTGCTCTTCCTTCCAAACCGCTGACATCACACTTCCTTGAAATTTTCATTTGTTCTATTCAGCTTCCTCCAAGGTTTCAAGGAGTGCTCCTATTTTATGCCTCCCAAAGCACCCGGGGCAATTACTTCTATCCTACTACTAACTTACTATATTGTCCTGAAATCATCTCTCTCCTCCAGTGAGTATCTCAGAGACAACAATATTTGTATTACCCACAGAGGATATGTGGGTTAACATGTATTTTTCTATATGATGAGAAGCTATTAGGCTTTGTTGATTTGGGGAGATCTTCTGCAGCCTGATAGAATTTAGGTGGCCTTTGGAGAGAGAATTCAATTCTGTTTAGAAATGGATAGTGATCACTTCTAAAACTGTGCCCCAAAATTTAAGATAGTAAAGACTTGGGGAGAACATACATGTTACTACAGAAATTAAGCCACTAAATATTTTTGTTGTAACATTACAACAACAAAGCAAGCATATAAAAATAATTCAGGAGTCCCAAGGACAAATTCTCTAAGTCTGATCATGTAAATGTAAGCTACAGAGTTTCACGTAAGTTCAACCCTAACCCTGCAAAGCATTCTTTTGTTGTTTGATATAGAAGATAAAATAATCTTTCATCCTCCAAAAGTTCACACTCTAACATGAGTGTTGGACAAATACCTCTTCACACAAAAGACAGAGAAAAATAAGCACTTTAATGGAAGATCAATATGCCATGTGGCTATGGAACATGGAGAAATATGGTCAATTGTAGAGCTCTCATGATCTAACAGAAGGAGTTTCTCCTCTGGCCCTGAATTTCCAGGCCTTTATTGTAATATCATAAGGAACAATTTACTGCAATTGTTTCTGATAACTCCCACGGCATCACCAAAGATGCTCTTCTTCCTTATCAGGTCTCAAAACCACTCCCTCTTTTTCATCCCTGCTTGCCTCACTAGGACTATTTGAACTAACTAGTCACTTTTCTCTATAACCCACTCCACACAGAGTCAGTTCTTGTCATTCCCAGTAGCAATGTTTACACAGTTGCCTCCAACACTAAACTAGCAAGCACTGAACTACTGGTCCTCCAGGAAATACAAAGTTGGGTTCCTGCAAGCTTCTGGTCACATTTTTTTGTCAAACCAAAATGCCACTTGTGTCACACAGGTTTGTTTTTTCAACATCCTTGTGAAACATGCCACTCTCAGTGTTTAAATTTTTTTTTAATATTTTATTTATTTTTGATAGAGACAGAGCACAAGTGGGGGAGGGGCAGAGAGAGGAGACACAGACTCGGAAGCAGGCTCCAGGCTCCGAGCTGTCAGCACAGAGCTCAACACGGGTCTTGAACCCACAAACCTCAAGATCATGACCTGAGCTGAAGTCGGATGCTCAACCGAATGAGCCACCTGGGCGCCCCAACTCTTAGTGTTTACCATCTGCTCTTCCAATAGAATCCTTTTCCGTGTATAACACTTACCAGGTATTCTTAAAGTTCTCCCACAGCCCCTTGACCTGCATAACCTACTTTACCTGCAAGCTGAACACTTTCATCCTGTACCACCTTTGAAAGTATGGCTAGCACTAGACAGAAGAGTTGAACGTTTTCCTGACCTTACACAACTGACCATAAATTTCTGTGGCTTTCAGCTTTACGACAATGCTGTCCACTATGCTCAGTCAATCATCTCAAGAATGCACAAATTTAGCTGCTTTCCCATCACTTCATCACACACTATGAATGTTGCTTTGGCACTTTCTGGAATGGCCGAACGCACAAATTGGTGAATCTCCTTCCTTACTGTGGACTGTTGACTAATTCACATTTATCTCACAGCAAACAGCACTGTAATTCATACCTGAAAGAAACTTGTCTTCTACAGTGTTTTCTCTGTAAGGCACACAACAGAATATGTATGTACTTAGGGAAAACTCAGCACTACACATTGGGGATCACTTGAAAAAGCAAAATCAGCAACAAAAGCACAAAAATGTGAAAAATATACTAAATAAAAAGCAAAAAGGACACATTTACGGTATGAGAGGTAAAACAAAAAGCAAAGGTTGCCTTGTTCAGCCTCAACTACAAATGTGCATGTAGAAAAACTCAAATTTTTCTCCCTTCTGTGCATGTGGGAATGACCATGAAAGCATCATCAACATTGATTTTGAAGTTACAAATTCATTTTAGCAATTAGGCAAATTCACAAATACCTAATCTACAAGATGAGGATCCACTGTTATCTGCCTGAGTGCTTTATTTAAAATACAAATCTGGGGCGCCTGGGTGGCTCAGTCGATTGAGTGTCCGACTTCGGCTCAGGTCATGATCTTGCAGTTCATGGGTTTGAGCCCCATGCTGGGCTCTGTGCTGACAGCTCAAAGCCTGCAGCCTGCTTCTGATTCTCCCTCTCTCTGCCCCTCCCCCACTCACACTCTGTCTCTCAAAAATAAATAAAACATTTTTAAAAAATTAAAAAAAAATACAAATCTAACCACATGATTCTCATACTTGCTGGTTAGTTTCCTAATTTAAGAAAAAGTCCAATCTAAGGCAAGAAGTCTTCTACTGTCTGATTTCCACCAAACTCCACCTCTCTGAGAGTCACTTTGTAGCAATAAATGTAATTTCCCAAACATGGCCATGCTGCTTGAGGCCTCCACACCTTTGCTCAGGCTGTTGCAAACTAAGTCCAAAATACCCTTGCCCTCTTTTCTTAATTGCTAACACTTTACTCTTCAGTAAAAAAAAGTTCAGGAAGCCCTTCCTATTTCCCACTTTTACCTCCTAACCCCCACCCATGGGCCACAAACCCTTGGGCCACAAACCCTTACAGACCCAGAGCATAAGCAGTGAAATCATTTATTTATTTCCTTTTCACTAATTCTCGCAATAAAATTCAACAATGATCTGTTCAGAACCAATGGTCTTCAAGTAAGGATGAACTAAAAATAGACTTTCAGAATGAAGAGTGAATGGTTCCATAAAAAAGCCAAGAAAATTCTAGACATATTTTTAATTAAAACTCACTTTTCGATTAACTTGAAAAAATTTACCCTGAATAATCTTTTTCTTTTTTTAAAAAAAGTAACACATGAAAGAAACAAAACAAAACTGTGTATGAAGGGATACAATCAACAATGAAAAAGACAACCCATGGAATGGGAGAAAATATATGCAAATCATCCATGAGAAAAGGGGTTAACATCCAGACTATACAGAGAATTTCTACCTCAACAACAAAAACTTGATCAAAAAATGGGTACAGGACTTCAACAGACATTTCTCCAAAGAACACATACAAATGGCCAATAAGCACATAAAAAGATGCTCAACATTACTAATCATTAGGAAAATGAAAATCAAAACTACAAGACACTACTTCATACCCATTAGGAGGGCCACTACCAAAGAACAGAAAAGAACAAGTGTTGGTGAGGATGTGGAGAAACTGGAACCCTTGTGCCCGGTGAGACTGTAAATAGTGCAGTCGCTAGGGAAGACAGTATGGTGATTGCTCAAAAAATTAAAAATAGAATTATCATTTGGTCCAGCAATTCCAGTTCTGGGCATATACTCGAAAGAACTGAAAGCAAGGGCTCAGTTACTTGTATACCTATGTTCACAGCAATATTCACAAAAACCAAAAGGTGGAAGTAACCCAAGGGTCCATCCACAGATGAATGGATACAGAAAATGTGGTATAGACATACAATGGAACATTATTCAGCTTTTAAAGGGAAGGAAATTCCATCACAGACTACAACGTGGATAAAGGACACGTTGAGGACATTATTCAAAGTGAGATAAGCCAGTCACAAAAGAGCAAATACTGTAAGATTTCATGTATATGAATTATCTAAAGCAGTCACACACACAGGCAGAAAGTAGAATGGTGGTTGCTAGGGATTGGAGGGAAGGGTCAGATGGGGAGTCAGTGTTTCATCCCTACAATGAGTTTCAGTTCGGGAGGATGAAAAGTTATGGAGATGGACGGTGGTGATGGATGCACAACAATTTGGATGTACTAATGGCACAACACTGTCCATTTAAAAATGGTTCAGATAAACTTTATATGTATTTCACCGCAATTTAAAACATTTTTAAGTAGCAGTTCACTTAGATTGCACATATAAACATTTATAATTTAGCCCTAACACCCACGCACCACTCTCAACACTCCTAATTAGACTTAAGAGACAACATGAAGTCTACAAATAGCCACAGCCAGCCGTGCTGGGGGCTGTCTACAATCTTGACAGACAAGGTTAAAATAGGCAGCAACCGAAGGATGTCATTCCCTGGGTGGTGCTGAAGGGCTCTGGAATCCTACGGGGGGAGGGGGGGGTGTTCAACACTGCAAGATGTTGGGACAGACAGGACCAGCACAGGGTTAAAAAAGGATGAGGATGAGAAAGTGCAGTATTTAACCGGCAAAGATCCTGCTACGGGAAAACAGGGTTGTTGTGAGCTTTGGGAATCAAACCTACTCAAGTTCAGTGAGAATCCAGGTTGTAACCTTCTCCCAGCGTAAAGCCGACAAACCAAATGGACATCTGTAGCTGTATATGGCGCTTTCATGTTTTAAGATGTTTTCGTATATGTTATCTAATTTACTCCTTGCATGACCCAGGAGCACACAGGGGCAGAGTAGGTAAAGCGGCCGAACCAAAGTCACCCAACTCCTAAACGACCTGACTGAGGGAGCAGACCCTTCTCGACCCCTAAGCCCGATGCTATATCTACGTGTTACAGCATAGTCAAGAAGCGGCGTCCAGAGAAGTTCTGCGCCCAAAGGTCCGGGGCTTGGGAAAGGGGAGAGGGGGCGGGCCTCAAGACTCACGTCCGCGGGTTTTTCGAAGTAGTAATAGGGGCTGAGTTGGCTGGTTGTTATTGGAAGGCACCTGGCGTGGGGAACCAAGCGGACTCCGGCCACGACCCCCCCTACCTCCCACGAACGCGAGGCCGCCCTGCAGCCGGGGGCGGGGGGGCCCAGGGAGCGGCCCGGGTCAGAGGGCGCCGCCCCGGAGGTGGAGCAGCGCCGGGATCCACCAGAGCGACAGCCCCACTACTCCGTACCCTTGATAATGAGGTGCGCTGGAGAGCCCGCGGTCCCCAGCGAGTCCTTTTTCTTGTCGCCGCCGCCCGGGGAGGCCTCACAACCCACAGGCGTCTCCGTCCCTCCGCCACTCATCGCGACCTGCTCCGCCCACCCGCCTCCGCGTTGCGCCTGCGCAGACCTGAACTGCCCGCCTTCCGGGCGCAGGCTTGAAGCGTCATCAAAGGGCATCGGGGAAGCTGAGTCCACTCAGCGGGCAACAAGTTGCGTTTGGGTAGCCAGAGTTGTAAACTTGAAGAAGCCGATGCCGCCATGCTGGGTTAGGGCAGATGCTGGCGGAATTGGAATTTGCCTGAAAATTAGAGTGAACGTCTGTTATTGCACCTTAAACTGGCTGGAATTTATTCTGGATTAGAGAGATTGAAAGAGAGAAGATACAGCCGCAGAATAATAGCAATATTAGTAGTAGTAGAAGTATATTATCTCTGTTATACCTGCCACCAATATTTTATAAAGCATTTTGACGTGCGTTGCCGCGTTTGATCATGGTAGCAACTCGGGGAAACGATTTTATCATTTCTTTATAACAAATGAAGAAATAGGGTTAAAGGTTAAGTAACTTGAGTCTAAGTCTAATCACTTAGCCTCATCCGTGCCGCTGTGAAGAAAAAACAAATTTGTTCTTGGCATTTGCGTTTGTGAAATATCAACCGGTTGGGTATTATATGGTCTAAGAGAAAATACATGTAATTATGAAAGAGAAAGATTTGCTGGGCTGCTTTGAATTGTGGTTATGAAGTGTCAGCTTTGGGGATGCATATATCTAATTGCTGCTCTTTGCTAAACTCCATAAAGTTCACCTTGCAGCCTCAACAAGTCTTTGTGCAGACAATGTGCAGCTTTGCAATGGCTCCTTCACCTCCTGTGTTCATCCAGTGGTTCTAGGAATCATCTCTATGTTTTCACTTGTCCCCCAGCCCCCCCCCCCTTTCTGTACAGTCCTTATTGTCAAGGGTCTTGCAGTCGAGTGCTGAAGAAACATAAACCAACATTTAAAATATAAATCCTACAAATAATAGCATGGAGGAAGGTGCAGCACATGTGGGACACCCCGGGGGGTGGGAGGTGGCCAGGAGAGACTTCCCAGAGGAGGCACCTATTTGTCCTCAGACCTGAAATGAAGAAATGTCAATCAGGGTATGTGAGAAGAAGATGGAACTTGTGGTTTTCTAGCAGAGGAAACAACAAGCCCAAACGCAGAGACATAAAATAGATGGATTAATATATGAAATGTACAGCTGGTTAATTCCAAGTTGTTGCCTCTGGTTTGTAACGTTTCTAGTCTCACTTTCATTTCCCTAGCTTTAGCATCAACCTCTAGAAAATATAATTATTTTTAAAGCCCTTCACTATTCTCCCCCCTTCTAGGTACTTTTCTTACTCAAGTTTTCTTCTCTACCTGCAAACCCAAATTTCCTCTCATAGCTTGTCTTCTTGTGTCTTTGAATAACTGGGGCTCCTGGGTGGCTCAATTGGTTAAGCATGCAACTTCGGCTCAGGTCATGACCTTGTGGTTCACAGGTTCGAGCCTCCCTTTGGGCTCTGTGCTGACAGCTCAGAGCCTGGAGTCTGCTTCTGATTCTGTCTCCCTTTCTGCTCCTCCTCCAATTTCCCTCTTTCTCTCTTTCTCAAGAAAATAAAGAAACATTTAGTGTCTTTGAATTACTGAAAAATCTGAAAAGGCTCACTATGGAAGGTTAATGCTTCTTCTACATTAATGTGGCTGTTACATATGCAGATCCTGGGTTCCATATTCAAAAGTTCTGTTTCAGTAGTTCTGGGGTAGCTCCTACCTCCCCTTACCCAACTGCCGATTGATTATGATTTAAGTGATAGAAGAATTCTAGGTGCAGTAGTTAAGACTTTAGAACCAGACCGAATTGGGTTGAAGCTCTGGCTCTGCCATTTGCCTGCAGTTCCTTCCCTGTCAAATGGCAATAAAATATCCATTTATGAGGTTGTGATGATTAAAAAAGATAATACCTATAAAGCACTTAGCACAATGCCTGGCACAAACCAAATGCTCAATAAATGTTATTATGATTACAATAACCTCCTTATCTCCTTTTAAAGCCTTGTATAATCTGTTCTCATTCTTACAATCCACCTGTATCACCACCACTAAAATATCTTGTACTTTTTTAGGACTTTACAATTTATAAAATGCTATCACAGACCATCTTCCCCATGTCTCTTAATCTTTTCATGAATCTAGTTGAGTTGGCTATTAAAATACCCATTTTGATGAGTAAACTGAGGTTCAGAGGATACGGTAGAGAGCCTCCAAAGATGACTGCAGTGATTCCTTCCCTCCCTGTGTACACATGCAACATGCTTCTCTCTTCCCCTCAAGACCTGGAGTTTGTTTCCTATCCCCTTGAATCTGGATTGGCTCTTTGACTTGCTTTGACGAATAGAACATGGTGGGAAAAAAAATGCTGTGCCGGTTGGGACCTTGAGACACGTGGTGGTTTCTACTTTTGCTCTCTTGTCAGCAAGTCCAGGGTCTCCTGCCCTGAGAACTGAGACAGCACATGTAAAGAAAGGCTGTGTGAGTGAGAACTAAGGCACCAAGCAGTCAGCACCAGGCCGCAGAAATATGAGGGAGCCATTCATGGTTCCTTCATCCCGACCATCAGCCTTTTGAATGCAGTTACACCATCTGCAGTGAAACTGATACCACCACATGAAGCCAGAAATCTGCCTGATCTGTATTGTGAGAAATAATGAATTCTGTGAGAAATAATACAATTTTGAGAAACAGTAAATAAATAAATAAATCCATTAAATTGTGTGTTTCAATTATGCCCTCCCTCTCATCGACAGGATTTAAGATGGCTTACAATGATCCGGGTACTCCCACAGGATGACATCACAGCTACCAAAGAGCGGAACCATGGACAGAGTCTTTAGATGACCAGGCTGGTGCATTACAATACAGCAAAGCCCAGTCAGCTAGGGGGTCTTTCTACTGTGCCATGGCTGTGCCGGGAATATTTCTGCTTCTTCCCTTTGAACGCTCCCTTCCTTACCCCTCCACCTATTCAACTCAGTAAACTTTATTTATGGTGTATAGTAAAGGATTTGGCTGATCTCTGTTACTGGTTCCTTGGAGATAACCTCTAAATCTTTGGAATATCTCACTTTAGATATTAACTTTGTTATTCATGGTGGCCTGAGTTTATGCTAGCAAGGTGACTCTCAAAGGCCCTTAGATGGTTTCAGGATGGGAGCTCAAAGACCACTGTGTGATTAGAGGGTTGGGGCTCTGAGCCATGTAATATCAGTCTGACCTCTGGGGGGAGGGGGGTGGGTCCTGGCAAGGGGGTTCAATCATGTGGCCAATGATTCAAGCATCCATGTCTAAGTAATGAAACCCAAATAAAACCTGTACAAGCCCTGGTGAGCTTCCTACTTGTCAATCTCCCCCTGATGTGCCTAGAGGGTGGGGTATACGGAGGATATAGAAGCTTCCTGTTGGGACCCTCCCAGGTCTCACCTTATGCATGTATTCCTTTGGCTAGTCCTGATTTGTATCCCTTACAACAGAACTACAATCCTAAGTACAGTACTTTCCTGAGTTCCAAGGACCATTCTAGTGAATTACTGCACCTGAGGGGATAGAGTGGGCACCTCCAAAATTTGTAGACAGCTAACATGGGTAGCTTGGGAACCTGGAGCTTGTGCCTGGTGTCTGAAGGGCAGTCTTGTACAGGATGGTGTCCTTTACCTGTGGGGTCTAAGCTAACTCTGGTAATCAGTGTCAGAATTGTGTTGCAATTGAACAGACACCTACGTGGCAACCATGGTTTGCCAGATAATGTTGTAAGTGCTCTACACATATTAATTCATTTAACTCTCATGTCAGTCTTTTGAAGCAGATACTGCTGTTATTATTACCATCTTACAGATGAGGAGGCTGAGGGACAGAGAGGTTAAATGACTGCCCAGTTTGCGTGTGGTAGAAACAACCTTGGTCTCTCTGCATGCATTTACATGGGTGAGTAGAGAGTGGGGAAGGGCTTCTCTTAGAAGCCATTTGACCTCTAAAAGGGCAGATGGACTGTAAACTTCATTCCAACACATTTAACAAGCATGTAGTGAGCACTTTCTATGTACCAAGTGAAGTGCTAGGAGCTGAGATATAGCGGTGAGCAAGACCGTTCAGCCTTTTCCTTCTCTCAGTGAGGGTACAATCTACCAGAGGGAACAATATTAAAATACTGTACAATTACTTTTCTGCAATTCTGTTTCTTATAATCTGTAGATACATGTTCCAGCTGTTTGATTGTATTGCTCTACATGCTACTGAGTTATGTTGTTCTCTGGGATGGTTAGATTCATAGCAAGGAGTCAGAGAAGAGTCACATTAGCAGTGTTGTTGCATCGGGAAACTTCAGCTAGGATTAGGGCTGCTTGGATCCTATGTCATCCTGCCAAAGGTCTGGTATTACCTCTTGCTGTCTGGCTTGATGAGATTTTTCTGTATTCTTAAATGAAACTTTGAGATAATTATGGATTCTCACACAGTTGTAAGAAATAATACAGAGAGATTCCTTGTACACTTCACCTAGTTTTCCTTCAATGGTAATGGTTTGCAAATGTTAATATCACAAACAGGATATTGACATTGATTCAATTCACCAATCTTTCAGGTTTCCCATTTTCTTATATTCATGGTGTGTGTGTGTGTGTGTGTGTGTGTGTGTGAGAGAGAGAGAGAGAGAGAGAGAGAGAGAGAGAGAGAGAGGCAGAGAGACAGAGGGAGAGAGACAGAGACAGAGAGAGAGAGACAGAGAGAGTGTGCGTGTATTTGGCTTTATACAATTTTGAAAATTTTTTAAAACTGTTTTTATTTCTTTTTGAAAGAGAGAGAGAGAGAGAGAGAGAGAGAGAGAGAGAGAGAGAGAGAGAATCTGAAGCAGGCTCCAGGCTCTGAGCTGTCAGCACAGAGCCCGATGAGGGCTCGAACCCACAAACTGTGAGATCATGACCTGAGCTGAAGTCGGATGCCTAACCAACTGAACCACTCAGGCGCCTCTGGCTCTATATAATTTTATCACAGTCAAGATAGTGAACAGTTTCAAAGCCATAAGGATAGCCCATGATGCCTTTTTGTAACCACAACCAACTTCCTCTCTGTCCCCATCCCAATCCCTGGCAACCTATAATATATCCTCCATTTCTAAAATTCTGTCTTTTTAAAAAATATTATATGCATGGAATCATACATTAAGTACTTCTGTGTTTTTAAGAGCAGGTATTATCACCTTCATATTTACATGATCCAAGATCATTTTCCAGAGGCTCAATATCAGACAGTTTCAGACCATATAAATACAAAGGGATTTTTCCAGTTATTGTGCTTTATGAGAGTTAAGATATCTAAATCATGGAAATAATGTTAATTTAATAGGAGTAAACTTCTGACTTCGGGGTAGTATTTGCTAAATCCATATTGAATCTTATGAAAATTAGAAAATAGAAATAAAATGAGCACTTAATTATATACATATTAAGAACAACACTGAAATTCATTCCTTGGTATAAGCCCATCCTTAGAGGCATCGCTGGGGGGTGGGGGGGACTTCCTAAATCTATTTTGCTTTTTATCATATCTATTTCACAAGATTTTCCTCTGGAACATTCTCTGTTGACATCACTGTTTATCCTCTTCTGTCTAACCTATTTTTGAGGAGGATGAAAACAATTAAAAATGGAAGAAACGAATAAAAGCAAAGGAGAAGGAAAGATTAGAGGGTCTTTTGACGTAAGATGGTAAATATTACTGCATCTCATGAAGTTTTGGGAATGCACCTGGCACAGCAGGCTTGAGAGGCCATTTGGTGGAAGCAGCATGCTGTGCTTTGATATCCACCGTCTTCCGGGGGACAGCCACTCCATAGTCCTGTACTGAATCTTGCTTGTTGCCCCTACGGATGCTTCTGGTGTAGATACATGGCTTGGAGTGCATGTGGTGCTTTACTGCAGAGCCACCACGAGAGGGACGTGCTCCTGTGATAGGGCCAATGGATCAGAACGTAGAGTGCTCTATCACCATGCTGGCCACACCTTCAGAAAATTCGACTCAGCCACGCCAAAGGACAAAAGCACCCATCGTTGAGTGACCAGGCTGCTCTATGCCTACTGTCACCCAATCTTTGGACAAGTGTCGTACCGGGGTCCTCGGGGTAGGGCCAACCACAACAGACCTCTTGAACCATGCAAACACAGATTGGGACCCAGAAACTTGTATAGAAGTCCTAGGTGATTTACCACACACGCTAAAGTCTGAGAACCACTGCTTTAGTGCAATGTCTATCGCGCATTCCCCAAACTTCTGACAAGGATAGTCAACTCTTAGATTCTTTTATCCAAGTGACAGGGCTCAAGTCAAATGCTGAAAACAGTTAGAAACTGCCAAGTGGATGAGGCCAACCAGAGGGTTAAAAATCTCTTAACTGACTTTAAGATAAGGGTGTGTGTGTTGTAGAAGGTCTGGAAAAATGAGGCAGCAGAGGAAGGACAGCCTATATGACATGAACAGACTAGTTCATGGACCGCACCAAAGAAACTTGGGACTTGGTAATCAGATGGCTGGAAGTTTGTGGTCTTGGTCAAAGCAAGCCTGTGGCTTTATTGTTTAGAGCTATGCCTTGTCAAATTAGTTGTGTGGCTACTGTATTTCAAGCTTAACTTGGATAGACAGGCCTGCCAGGCACGAATTTCTCAAGCAGATGATGTTAGGGAGGACAAAAATTACCCACTGCAAGACTGAGGGCAGATGACACTCAGCAGGAATGGCAAGCCAAATCTGCAGGATCCATAATACAATTGGCTAGCCCTAGGGACCCAGTCTCTTTGAAGTGGAAGAGACAGTACGAATGAACCATCACATTAACTCACCAGGCCGGAAAAGATGCAAAGCTTTCATTCTCCCCACAAAGAAATGAAAGTTTAAAAGATTAAAATATTCCTAAAGGAATCACGATAATGGAATCAGAAATCCTTGAGACGTAATGGTAAAACTAGCCAACATCTCAAATGCTCCTGACTTCCTGTCTACCTTCTTTTGGCCTCTCTCGTAAGTGAAAGATGAGTTTTGCTAGATTAGGTAGCAGTTGGAATTGGTTTTATTCACCACTAGTATTGGGAATAAAGGCAGAGCCTGCAGGAATGTGGGCTTCAGCAACAAGTAATCATTATTGCAAAATCAAATTCCCCATCTCATCTCTGATATGCCTGTATGTAACCCTAGAGCTGGGCTTCAAAGTGTTATAAATTCAGCATATAAGACATGGAGCAGTGGGATACAGAGCCCCTTGTGTACCTAAAAGCTCTGCCCAGCAAGAGAGATATATGATGGTAACTTTCTCCCCATTGCTTTTGCAATAAAATTCACCCAGAGCTCCAGGAAGTTAGAAATGTAATTCAGCTTCAATAAATCAAGACTAAAATTAAGATGGCCAGATATGTAGCAGCCTGCTCAGGTGTATGGAGAACTTGAAATTTAGTGCCCTGGTAATGGGTAGGGGCAGATTATCTAATTATGGAGAGAAAGAAGAAATATTGCTCTCTGGGGTAAAAAGCTAAATGCTCTAATCCATTAAACCACCACATCTCTGCCAAAGCTAGATTAATATCAAAGTTCAGGTAACATGACTTTTTTTTTTTTAAAGGAATGAAGTTAAATGAAAAAAATATATAAATGAAAAAGCTATACTTCACAATAATTCTAATTTGACTACTTGTCAAATAGTTGCATGTTCGATCTTACAGTGGGATGCACCTGTACCTGATTATAATAGAGTTCTATTCTTTCCCAATGATAGGTCTGCTTAAATTTTTATCAACATATCTTCAGGCTTTTCTGGAAGGACTTTTAGCAGGGCTCTCATATGATGCACTGGCAGGAGGTGATCTTCCTGTTCATTCTGTTCCTACCTTCCTGCTTTCATCCTTGCAGAAGACCTTATGAGCTTCTCACTGACTGCAGTTAACTATGGCTTCATATTTAGTTGGGTGGAGCCAATGGAGGACGTCCATTTAACAAGGAGTAAAAATGAGAATGTCCACATATCTGTTAAGAACCTCTGTTAAGTGCAATAATCTTATTTCTGAATTTGGATGAGGAGGGGGTGGAGTTTCAACCAGAAAGTCAGGTATGGATAGGTGATTAGGTCATTCTTGAAGCTCTGTTACATTTTCCTACCATACTGAGACAGCAGCTACTTGAGATTTACAACCACAGAACTGCACAAAATATTTCATGACATCTGGAAGCTTTGGATATAACTGTGCCTAAAGTCAGATGACCTTTAGAAATTGCCTCCAGTCCTACTATATCTGTGTGTTTTAAAACCAGTGTTCATTTTTAATGAATGAAAAATCCATGGATTCTTGACTGAAGAATGACCTTTCCCTATTTGAAATTTTTTATCTGTTCTTGAAAGTTGCATGTGGAATATGGAGACAGGGCCATCTGTCCACTCAGGGCAGTCAAATTAACCCCTGTAACAGACTATGGTGGCAGACTATGTCCTCTGACTCTGAAATTGTACAATTCCTGCTCATTCCAATGACAGTTTAAGTGAGGTGTTGGTTAGCATGTGGATTGGCCTATGCCCCAACCTAACTTAATATGAGATAATTTGAATGTGTAGTGTCTAGTAAAGAGTCTGCAACATAGTAGACATTCAGTAAATGGTACCTGATTGTTTTTATTTACTTTCCAACAATGTTGAGTGATGGCAGCCTCCCAAAGAAACTTTACATGCTGTTTCAGAAATTTGGTCATAGACCATTAGATTGTAAATGTAAGCACTAATGTCACTGTCATCCTCAGGAACTAGCAGTTTCTGATACATAGTAGGTGCTAGATAAATATTCGAGGGATTATCGAATGATCAGTGATGCAGGCTTCTGCGAATCAAAGAAAATGGTTGGAAAGGGGCATACACTCTTCAGAAGAAATAACATGCACAAAGATTGCCCCACTTTCTTTTAGAGGAGTCTCACTGATCTTTTAGAAAGCAAAACAAAACAAAATGAATAGTATGGTCCCTTTTTGGAACAGCTTGAAAGATGTAAGGACCACCAGAGATTTTTAAGTTGGTAAGTAATACGACAAATTCATGTTTTCCAAAATCATAAGATGCTCTGCCCAACTGTCTTCTCTCAGATGGACTCATGTTGCACAGGTGTCCCAGGGACAGCAGAAGGGAAAAGACTTAAGAATTAGATTAAGGATTTCACTTTATAAAATTGTAGGTTATGATTTTACAATTTCCCATAGATTGTACTGATCCCGTTCTGTGTGCTAGGCACTATACAATGTACTTTTTATACATTCTCATTGCAAATTAAACAATGAGATCAGAAATTTTCATCTCTATTTCATAAGAGGAATTTCATGTTCAGTGACTTATTCAGGGTCTTATATGGTGAGGCTGATACGTAATTCCATTCTTTTTTTTTTTTTTTAAGTTTATGTATTTATTTTTGAGAGAGAGAGGGAGACAGGGAATACCAATCAGGTTCTGCACTGTCAGCACAGAGCCTGATGTGGGGCTTGAACTCAAGAACCATGAGATCATGACCTGAGCCAAAAATCAAGAGTCAGACGTTTAACCAACTGAACCACCCAGGCTCCCCCTATGATTCCAGCCTTAGAGTAAACAAACAAAAAAAACCTTCACTGAGCTATAACTCACATATTACAAAGTTTACTCATTTTACCCACCTGAAGTGTACATATCTATGAGTTTAAGCATATTCAGAATGTGTAACTACCTCATTTATTCTTGAAGTTACTCATTTATTTTATCCAATGCTTAGGAGGGCAGCTTTTCCCCCTAAGGTTGGTAAAAACTGATTTCTCAAGTTGATTTAAGCAGAAACTTACTGGTCCACGGGTAAAGTAGTTTACAGGTTAAGTTTGAGCCAAACTTTTGTCTGAACCCCAGCTCGTTGATATTGATTGTGTGATCCTGGGTAAGTTCCTTGACAAATCTGTGCCTCAGTTTCATTAATTGCAAAAAAGAGAATAATCATTAAAGGAGTGAATTCACTTAAAGCACTTAGAAGTCTGCCTGCTACATACTAAATGCTCAAAAAGTGTTAGCTATTATTGTTATTAAAAGTACATTAATAGACCCTCCTGGTAACTCTTGAGTATTGTAGAATTCTGAAATAGCTTCTGAACCATGGAAATTGTGGTCAGTGAAAAGTACTTACTGTATTCTAATTGTTTGCAAATTGATGATCCAGGGAATGTCAACAATTTACTAATAAAATTTCTTTTACACTTTGGCACTCAGAAGGCATTTCCCCATTTAAACACTACTTCCTGTGACAGATACTAGCTGTCTGCCCAGTATCCTTTTTCACCCCTTCTTCTTGTCAGAGCACCAATTTTATTCTGGATGACAATGTGTGGGACAGAGAACTAGGTTTCCGGCCCTTTTCCCAGCTCAGATGGCCAGACATGTAAACAGATAGTGCTGAATAAAGCTTCCAGGGAAGGTCCTTCAGTTGATTCAGTTGGGAGAAGACGGTCTTTTTGCCCTTCCTTTCTTCCCCCTTCTCTGGTTCTTGATCATGGACCCTGATGTCTGGGGCTCTGGTAGCCATCTTGGACTGTAAATTGAGAGAAAGGAAACTACCTGTTGAGTACCGAGAAGCAGAAAGATGGCAGCTGCCTGCCTGATACCAACTGTGGACTGTGTGCATTCTTTCACATGAGAGGAAACAAACCACTTTCATGACGTTACTTGGTTTTTCTGCTACTTACAGCTGTACCTAACTGCAACTCACCCTTAGACTTTTCTTGGTCAGTACAAAATGGACTTAAAATAATACTATAGTCTTTCAACAAACATACGCTTAGCGTCTGTTGTTGTGTGCCAGTCATTATTTTGAGGGATGGATGTGTAAGGGAAGTCTCTGCTCTCAAGGAATTAACAGTCTGGCAGAAGAGAGACAGAATCCTAATGGTACCAGAATGTCAACTGCCAGAAGCAGGGGGAGGGGGAGGGGGGTCAGTCAGGATAGACCTGACTTTCAGGAGGACGAGACATAGTTGAATACTGAAGAGAGTATCAGGTGAGATGGGACGGGCATTTCTGGCAGAGAAGTACCTGACAGAAATGACCTAGGAGGCACTGCAATATTTCTACACGGGAATGAATTGTTTCTATTTTAGATGCTGAGAACATCATCTGACCTTTGCTTACTGGAGCCAGGTCTCTTACATTTCTGCCATTCTCTCATCCTCTAAGATCCAAGTTAGTGACGGGAAGTCCTGGTACCTAGCAGCACCAGATAACACCCGTGGAAGCAATGCCATGCACCTACATAAAGAACTGACTAACAGACGTAAGGGTACCAAGGACTCACGAGGTAGATGTGGGAGGAGGGGGCATTCGGCAAAGAGGTAGACAGGGGTCCCTCCTGCCGCTTCCTTACAACCGACCTAACCCTGAAGGGAACGAGGGAAATGCCTGGAATGGGAAAGCTGGGTAGCCATCTCTCAGCTATCCTGTCTGTCCTGCTTACTTCCCCCAGCAGTTCCAGGGGCAGAAGAGAGAAGTGTTGGGGGGGCGGGGGGAAGGAGGAATTTGCAGCAGTAAAACATGACACGGAATACTTGTGGCAGACCCAGCTGGGGTGGTGGTTTGAACGAAATGTCACAGACTGGGTCTGCCTCTATGGCACACATACGCACTCCCAAGATTGACTTGAGCCCTCTAGTCTCAGTGTGCAAATACAAGTTTATAGTTTCTAATTTAAAGGCTGTATTATAAAATTAAAAATGTTCCTAAGGGCAATACACTTTGAGATTTAATCCTATAAAAACTGTCCTATTTTACAAAGCACTCACCACAGTTGGCCTCTTAAATCTGACTTAGTAACATAAAGGACAAAAATGGAGGCGCGGGGGGTGGGGGGGGTCTTACAAACAAAAAGAGAACATTTTACTGATAGACATGAGCTCTATGTTAGGCTTTTCCACATATATTACCTCATTTAATCCTTGTAAGCGAGAGTGATCTTTATTTTTATAGATAAGGAAATATGGTTAACTGATTTGCTTTGGGTCATAAAGCTAGTAAGTGATAAAAGAACTCAACCAAAGGGCTATATATTTCCCAAATCTCTTTTTTCACTTGACCTTTGAACTATATACCGCTTAGACTCAGCATCAGCACCAAAATAACAGTATTAAACAGTAAGTGCTCAAAGGCTCTATTATTCTTATTATTTAGAAATATAAGTTCTTTAGATCTCAATAATTGATTATTTACCCAGCAAGTAAGTTATAAAATGTATAGATCTGTTAATAATGTGCCTCTTTGTTCTTTACAGCGCTTCAACAGCAGCCTGAGTTGGCTCTTAGTTCAGAAAAACCTAGTAGTTGTCAAGCCTAAAATTGGTGGGATAGCAAGAATTTCCCCTCTTGTCTTTAGCCACTGCCTGTTCCAATAAGCCCAACGACAACAAAAGAACCATTAACTCCAATGAATGTATCTTATTCCAGCTCCCTCCAGGGCAGTTCAGCAGTTAGTTTCACCTCAATGAATACTGGCTACAGGAAAGAAAGAAACAAACAAAAAAGATTTTTTCAACCGCATTTACTGGCTCACATAAATATTTGAAAACAAATCCATCTGTCTTCCCTTTCTGTATCCTTGGCACAATTTATTACAGTTTTTAGTAAACAAATTACTGTAAATATCCATAAGCGGAAAATGAATTTTAAAATATGAGGGAGAGGTCAATAAATAGTCAAATATGTCAGCCACTGAAAGGACTACTTTTTCTCTTAAGATTAAGCCACTGATTTGCAAGTTTATATACTAAAATAAGTTTCATCTATAAAAACAAAGTAATTTACAACTTGATCTCAACTCAAAGTTTTGACAGTTGAATTTTTACATATAAAAGCTGCAAAATTTCAACTAAAGAAGACAGAAAACATTCGGATATAAGTTTATTCTATCAACCTCAGCAAACAAAGAATGACTGCGTATCAATTTACGTTAGTCCTCTGGTCCGGAATATACTTTCCATTTAAAATGTTTGTGACCACGCTTCTGTATGTCATGGATAGCTTCTAGTGGGAATTAGTATATAGTCTGTTCTTGATGAAGACAACAGTGGACAGATGTTGCCTGATCCCTGGGTAATGCTGAATGTGACAAAACCAGCGAGACACATTAAGATATTTTTCCTTTTCTTGAACTGTCAGGTCAACCTAAATAGAGATTAAAAACACACACAACACAGACATTACATAAGAACAATTATCAATATCATTTGACTAAAAGATAAAAACTGGGGGAAAAAAAAAACAACCCCAGTTCTCAAAAGCCAATATATTTGGATAGGATTAAATAATTTCAGCCACTTAGAAGAGCCATTTGTTTAATGCTTTTATGTTCAGTTCAACACCAGATATGCATTCTAAGGAAGTCTCAAATTTTCAACAAATGAAAAGTTTACATTAACCCAGCATCTGGAGGCCGAAAGAGTTTGTTTTTTTACTTTACTGGAAAGGAAGATAGGAGAAAGTTAGAGAATAGCTCCCAAAAGGTAAGACCTTGGTTCTTTCCACAATATTTTTTTTTTTTTTAGCAAATCTAAAAGAAAGGTTTATTAGGATCTAACATGCTTAACAAGAGAATACTATGTAAACTCTAATACATGTGTGTATATACACGCACATTAATAGATGGCTGGTGTGTGTGTATATATATATATATATATATATATATATATATATATATACATACATATATATGCCATATATACACACACACACACACACACACACACACACACACACACACACACACACAGAGGGGGAGAGAGACAGATGGAGAGAGACTATCACTTCCTTTTCATTAACTCTGGGGAAGAACTGTACTCAGGAAGACAATGACCCACTTAATTTCAAGTGATTATTGCTTAATACAAGGAAGGGCTATTTCCAGTGGCATGTGCCTCAGATGAACAGACCTTCTCAATTAAGTTTGTCACAAAGCTGAACTCTATCTCCATTGAGTGCAGCAGGTCACACAATTTCCTGTCAAGCTACAAGAATGCCCAAGATCTCCTTAGAAAAAGACGTAATAAAAACAGTCGGTCCTATCATTTCACTGGGCTCAAATTCCAAAGTAGGTGACTCAACGACTTTTCTCTAAGCCAAATCTTAAACTAGAATCAAGGAGAGTTGTCAGGTAAAGAGAGAGCCAGTGGGCCAGTAACTAACAGCCATGGCCCATGTTTACGATAGTGTGGCTCCTTTTGCTGTTGTTGAACCCACATTTATTCAGATATTACAAGTGTCTGTAAAACTGACTAGAACATTTTACACAAGGGAAAAAGCCTCCTGTGGTTCAAATCCATTAGAGGTCTGCTTACTGGAAGGCACTTTTAGTGAGAGAGCTGTCCTGGGGCTGTTTAGAAGTTCGCATATACTTGTGTCTACAGGCAAATATTCTGCCTGGGTCAACAAAACTGAGGACAAATCACTCTAGTATGCAAAATTTATTGCAGAATATAAAATAATGTTGATAAAATTAAAAGGCAGTCACATAATATTCTCTCAGATGTTTAAATGAACTCATTATTTCCACTTTATATTTATTAGAAGGCAATTAAAAAAGCAAAACCGATACAAATCATCCTGCCTTCCTTTTTACCGTCGACATGAGGATACAACTGTATCAATATCTGATCTTTTAACATTGTCTTGGGTAGTTTCAAAAGTCCATCTCTGTTGGCTCAGTTTACTTAGATTATCAGCAGTGAGAATTTTCTGCCTCTGCTACATAAAAAATTTAAGTTTCAGGTTTAAGTCCGTACATATAAGTTGCTACATAAATGATGAAAACATATTCATCTTGTTTAAGGCAGTGTAAGGTTGAATCTAGTTATCAGAAATCTGTTACTATAACTGTTTCACTTACAATATCATTAGTCTATGGCATGTATATATAAACATATACATGTATATATATGTGTGTGCATATATATATATACACATCTATATATATAAGGTACTTTTTATTACAAGAGAATTCATGGCTTCACATGTGAAGAATTATCTTATTCCTAACTGTCTGGTCTATAAACAGGAGGGAAATAAACATTGCTGAATAAACTGAATTATCAGTTTATGTTTCAAAAGGTAAAAAACATTTTGTAAAGAGCTAATGTTTTGTTCTTTCTAAATGCTTTCCATATGTGAACTTCACCAGTGACTTCAAAAGAAAATGTAAGATTTAAAAGAAAAATTTTTACATAGACTTTATTTTTATATAGTTTTTAAATGTTTACTTATTTATTTTGAGAAAGAGAGCACGTGAGCAAGGGAGGGGCAGAGAGAGAGGAAGAGAGAATCCCAAGCAGGCTCTGTGGTGTCAGTGCAGAGCCTGAAGTGGGGCTCGAGATCATGATGACCTGAGCCAAAGTCAAGAGTCCAATGCTCAACTGACTGAGCCACCCAAGTGCCCCCCAAATATAAGGTTTTGAAAAAGCTCAACCACTACTAAACATAATTGCAAGTCTAACAGGAGATGGGGGGGTGAATTTTCTTCATTCATTCATTCATTCATTCATTCACACATACATACGTATGTAAACTCAAAATCAACTTCAGCAAACCTCTTTACCAATAGTTAAAGCAAACAGAACAAGTTCCACTCCAACTCGATTTTGTGTTAGCTGCTGCAATATATGATTCAAATCTGACCGCTTCCTTACAATTTACTCTTTTCAAAACTTCCATTTAAAAGTCTCCACTCAGCCACTGTGTGAGATGTTATTTTTAAGGATGAATTAAAACACACTGAGAAGAAAGCATTTCCAAACAATAAAGTGCTTGTTTGATCTATGATCTACGTTCAAGTTATTCAATCAGATTCCAAACATAAGTCAAAAGGGCAATGTCTGTTTACTATTTACATTTCAGAACAGCATTTGCTATCATGGAGGACTGGCTAATGCTGCTCCTCAGACTATTAGTTAAAGTAATAACAATAAAATATAACACACAGCAAAACCAATATTCTCCAACTTAAAACTTTCACATTTAGGGTCTCCAGTATAGAGATTATCACCAGATGGTATGAAATAATTTCTATTCCAAGAGCTTCTAAACTTTCTTCTAACATTTCCAATCTATTCCAACAAGATGGATCTATTTCAGAGAATGTGAATCGGTTCATTTTCCCTCAGAAAATTGTGCCAGTGGGGTACCTTGGTGGCTCAATCGGTTACGCGTCTGATTCTTGATTCCGGCTCAGATCATGATCCCAGGGTTGTGGGATCGAGCCCCGCATCCAGCTCCACGTTGGGCATGGAGCCTGCTTAAGATTCTCTCCCTCTGCCCCTTGCCCGCAAGTGCACGTTCTCTCGTTCTCTCAAAAAACAAAAAACCTCAAGTGACAGAAATACACAAGAGCTTTTCCAAAAGGCTCAGGCTACCACTTACCCTCCTTTTAAACTGTAGAGTTTGTCCCCTGAGGCTGAGAAAATTAGGACTGATCGATTTGTTAGCTCTCTTCTACATTTTTGGTAGACATTCTATTTCTGAACTCACCATAAACAAACACAAAACAGATCCCACCCCACCCCCCAAGTAACCTTACAGGTTTTTAGAACTTTTTAGATGGGACCCCCTAGGCCACTTCACTTACAACACTGGTTTTACAGCATCCCTTTCTAGTCGGCTTCTTTTCCTTTCTAGCAACAGGAAACACAATGCAACTTTCCAGTCACCATTTCCTGCTTCTCACTGGCCCACATGCCACTGTGTCTACAGTGACGATGCTTGACTCTTTCTACCTAATCATTCCTTTTTATTTATATTGGCTCTCTATACCTAGCCTGAACTTCAAAGCCAAACAGATAATATTCTTAGACACTAATTTCCCATGAAGACACATGAGAAACACTTTAAGTGACCCATTCCAGATCGGGCTGTAAGGCTGGTTTGCTATCTTTCCGACTGGCACCATGCAACCCCTGGGACAATCTTTATGGTTAGTGTTCCTGGACAGCACCACAGCAATTTCTTTTACTTTTCCTTTCTTTCCTAAAAGAACGACATACCTCCACTCGTGTTGCAGACTTCAGAACAAATGTAATTTAATTGATAACAATCTGATAGTCAGGCAACAGATAACCCTACAAAGGATTTTCATAATCTTGAGCAACAGTCTGCTCCCAGGGACTGCTATCTACTAGTGAAATCACTTTAGGAAAGCAATGAGTCACTGGTATGACAATAAACAGCCACACTAACTGGCAGTTTAACAAAGGGAGAACAATGTAATATTCCTCAAAGGGAATTATGATAGACCAGATCTTATAATTAGAGTAACTCAGCCACAACTAAAGTTGGGCTTACATTGAAACGAAATACTGTGGGATTATTTGAGGACTTGAAGGTTCCCTGACTGCTGTTTAGTGCACTGCGTTGATTACATACGAAGTATTTAATAACGTGAAAACAAAGGAACGCATGAGGGCAAAGATAAATATATACCGCCAAAGCAAATGAAGCACAAAAACTGTCTGATGAATATGAGCAGGTGGCCAAACTGAACTGCACATCGATTCTGTCTGAACTTAATGCCAGTAATCACCTTTTCTCATATGGATAGATTTACACCTAACTCAACAGGGATGTCATTTAACACCACAGTGCAAGTCCATCACAGTAGAGGTTTTAGTCTGTGAGGGGTTCCTTGAGAAGTTGTTCTCTGACGTACTCTGCCTGCACTTGGACCAGGGTCGGAGACACACTTTGGTTATGTACTCATTTCATGAAGCCAAATGGATGCCTTGCTACGTGATGTACATATTATTCTACTCACTTTTGTTTTGAAAAAGAGAAGTATAATATCCTTCACCATAGTATCCTAGGTCACTACATGTAAAGAAGGTATACATTCCGAAACAGGAAAATATAAATAGGCATGGATCATTAAATATTCTTAACGTAACCCTAATTTTAACATGCTGCATTGGACAAAATACTTCTAAACTGCTTGAAAGCCCAACACCCTTGGGAGCACCTAAGTAACTTTGCAGCTCATGCTATGAATATTTTGCATTATAGAATTATGACCTTGGTCACTCTGCTGGCAAAGAAATTCCATACAAGCTCCCTCCTTCTCAGAGTATTTCCTTTCCCTACCACGTGACCTGCATAAGCCAGAAGAGAGAAAAATGTAAATACATACTCAGGTTGTAAGAGTTACACTTCATTACTGTCTTTTTTTTTTTTTTTTTAATTAGATGGGAGAAATGGCTCTTTGTCAGTGAGAGCTCGACACTACAAGGAGGCAGGCCTAGTGAAGGCCCGACAGGCCTTCCCTACCTGCAGATAGCGCCACATGTAAGCTTAGATTACATTTCTCCTAGTGTTAAGCTTTAAAATGAAATAGTGTCACACTCAAATGTTTTAAAAATGTCAACAAGAGTGTTGTGGTTGTTAGACGGATGTTGTTCTTGTGCCTCTCTGGAAAGTAGCCACGCTCTTGGCTATGAACTCTCCCTCGAGTCAAGCCACAGATGCCTCCTAGTTGAAAGATGGAGGTTTCCCACCAGGATAAAGATACACAGATACCATAAGAGCAATCTTTAGCTTGTGGGCTTTTGCATTTGGAAATGAGGTAAACCGTGCCATGTCACCCTTCTACATTCAAAAAGCTACTAAAATATTTTGAATCTGGAACGGACTAAAAGGAGGCTGGGGTGATCAAAGAATTTCGGCTCTACTTCCACTGGCTTCGCATTCAAATAAGATAATTTTAGATTTAATCATACTGAAGCTTAAAACTAAAGATCGCACTCTCAAGATTTACAACCTAAAACAGGAAACACAAAGAGGAAGAGATTGCTAAGTACTGCTGATCTCAATAAGCATCTAGTTGTACGATGCGTTTGCTAAGAGCTGCGAGGTGTACATGATATGACATGACCTTCTTCAGTCCCCTTATTTTGCCTGAAATGGAGTCTTACCTCTTCTAAGCATAAGGAAACATCTGTCCCACTTTATTCTTGTTGTATCAGTAATGACTAATAATTATTAATAACCCTCCTTTCACTGTCAAAGTGTTGTTCTGGATGAGAAATCCTATGATCATCCTACTTAAATGCAATTATTTATATTCAAACTTATCATTAGCTTTCTGAAGCAATGAAAATTCCCTTAGATAGCTAAAGCCACCCAAATCCTGCAGATATTTTTCTGACAATTTGATGATTCTACATTTTACTTTACTCCAGCTGCCTCTTTAATTGTTCACATAATATTCTGACCAGAAATTAGCCCTTTGCTTTATTCAATAATTCTCTTCCTGTAAAATGGTCTTATTTCTTTGAAGAGATCAACAGTTGCTTGAAAACAAGCCTTATACTTCTTTTATGTCTCTGAAGGATAGTAAAATGGGCAAATATAATAAACTCAGTTTAAGTATCGTCGTGAGAACACAGACTATTAGGCTGAGTGAAGGACCGTACCTAGGTGGTTACCGTGACGATGTTACAGAACTGAGCACAATCCCTCAGGGATCTTAGAGGATCAATGCTTAATAAGCGAAGTAAATCCAACTGAGGAATTAGAGCTTGAGCAGGGCGTGAAGAAAAACTATCGTACATTATGGTATTTGACAGCACACGAAGGGCATCCCCACACATTGTGACACTTGCAGCAGAAGACAGACTTTGTCTTGGCCCTTCCAAAACCCAGGCGGTCTTTGAACAAAGCACTAGTTTCCTTCTGTATAATAAGAGGGTAGTACCACTAGTTCCGTCTCCTTTATCTGAGGTACAAGGAGAAAATATACATAAAACTGAAAAATACAGAGAAATATGTTAATTACATTAGTCAGTGTTCGTGGAGGGGAGTGTAGACGGTATGCACTTGGGAGGCATTATGTCTGACAGCGGTGTTATAGTTATGAATTGCCGCAGTCTCTGACTCAAGCAGTTTACGATTTGAAAGAGAAATTTTCCAAGAATTACAGTATAAAGGAAACAAGCCAGAGCTGAGGGAGGCTGGGAGGCACAAAGAGAAACCGAGGAAAGAGCACTTCAGTAGGCTTCAGGAGCCCGAGGGGACCTCACCAGGAAATCAGTGCTGTAGCTGAGTGACCCTTGGTGAAATGTGAGCGAATCTGGGAGGAAGATAAGGGCTGGGCCCAGGCAGCGAATGAGAAGAGCAGAGTGAGGGCCCTGAGCAGAGGGGGCGCAGGGCAAGAGACCAGGGAGTATGTTACGGCCGAGACAGAGGCATGTGGGGAGAATGATGGCAATGAGGCCGGAGGGTCAACATGAAGAAGGGGCTCCCGTCCGGGCAGTGAGGAGCTACTTCATTATTTTGAGAAAGAAAGACACATTCATGAGAAAAATCGCTCGGGTGGCAATGAAGATGGACTGTATGAGAGGAGACTGGTGGCAGGAGGCCATTTCAACAGCACTGACAGAAGATAATGAATTCTGGAACGAGGGCAATATCACCCAGGATCGCAGCAAGGTGTATGTGAGAGGCATCCCGGAGGTGGAAACAAAAGAACCTGATTAATTGGATGCATGAGGCACGGAATACAGAAAATGGGTTATTTTTTTCCACAAGGAAGAAGATCGGTGTTGGGAGGAAGTTTCAGGGGGAGATAGACGTAAGGAAGCCCAAATTCTGGAGCCAAACTGCCTGGTTTCCAGACATGGTTTTGCCACTAACAGTGTGATCTCAAAGAAGACATGTGACCTCTCTATGCCTCTCTTACTTCATCTGTGAAGTGGAGATAATAATAATAGTACCTACCTGATAGGGCTGTTATAAGGATTAAATGAGTTAACACTTATGAAGAATAGAGAACACAGTGAGTTCCATATAATTGTAAATAAATTTAGGATGGGAAACAATTTAAAGAGATTGACCAGATAATGGGAAAAATGGCAGATATGAGGAAGAAAGGATGTAACATTTGACAAGATCCAGAAATGGGGCAGGAGGGGGAGTTCAAATAAGAGAGCAGAAAAGGGAGACAAGAGGGATGCATGCATGGGGGCAGGGCAGGGGGGCTGGAAGATGGGGGAAGATGAGGGCATTCAAATCAATAGCCTCCACCTTATAGCTGAAAAAGGGAGGAAGGCTCCGAGATAATGAAGATAAAGGAGGAGGGAAAAGGAGGGGTTAAGGAAAGCGCTAAGGGTCTGGAAGTATGCCTAGGAGGAATGAAGAGCTGATGCAGATGAGAGCCCGGCTGAAACTGAACAGTATAAATTCATAGTGGCACCAATCTGCAGCTTTGTGATTTCTCCCACAGACCTCAGCCTGGACAAGGACATAACATGGAAGCATTTATTAGAACTGACCAAGAGGTGGGGATTTACAGGGAAAGGGTTGTGAATGTACAGTGGAGCAAAGAAGCTGAAGATACTAGTAAGAGTATTTGAAGTTACACAAAAGGAGATCCAGGTTGGATGGAGAAAAAGTACGTAGGTTTGGAAAAAGGGAAGGGATCCAGTTGCTTCAGATAATGACGGGATGAGTAAGAGATGAAGAGCTAAGAAAGAGGTTGTACAGAAGATGTGGTACGGGAATTAAGAATTAGAAGGAGGGGCACCTGGGTGGCTCAGCTGGTTAAGCATCCAACTTTGGCTTACATCATGATCCCACAGTTCAAGGGTTCGAGCCCCGCATCGGGCTCTGTGCTGACAGCTCAGAGCCTGAAGCCTATTTCAGATTCTGTGTTTCCCTCTCTCTCTGCCCCTCCCCGGCTTGTGCTCAATCTCTCAGAAATAAATAAACATTAAAAAAAAAAAAAAAGGAATTAGAGAGGGGGAGGGTGATGATGGGGGGCTAGTCCAGGCCATGATGACAGTCAAGTTTACGGAATGGCAAGAGAAGTAGCTGCGAACAGGAGCAGAGACAAGAACAGGAAGCAAACAGGTCAAGGAACAGGAAGCTACTGCATTTGATGGATTATGTGGAAGGAATATGTGCATAAGGTACTTTGTATAAAAAAACTCATTTTTATTTGAAAAGGTGAAATGCAAATTTGATTTAAATTCAAGACAAATAAAAAAATCATTCTGAACATTACAGAGAAAAAAGCTAACAACTATTCAAATACTCACTATAAAGCGATGGAGTCCATAGTACAACAGGATATCTGCTAAGGTAAAGTTATATCCTGTAAGGTAGACTTTATCTTCAAGATACGAATTAAGATCCTAGAAAAAACAAATAAGATATTAATCTAAAAAGCGATAATAATCAAGTCAACTACCATATCATTAGATTTGGAACATTTAGAAGACTATTAGAAAACAAAACACTGACTTTTAATTTTTTAATTTCTGACATTAATAGACTCAGATTCATTCAAAAGAACCGATCACAAACCAATCGCCTCATTTTGAAAAATAGGGTAAACATTATTAGTCTTATTTTAAAGAAATAAAAAAACATTAAAAATGTTATTCAAAATACCATCTATGTCCATTTCAAAGGCACGCATTTTTCCCCCCAGGGTTGGGGAGATCATTTTGTAAATTATGATGTTAGATTTACTTTTTCCATCAAAATATAAAAAAAAACTCTTCAATAATTTCTCTTAAGAGTACTATATAATTTACTGGCTTGCTGTATTTTTTATATATGCATATTTAAAAAGTTTTAATTGCAGTAGAATCATGTTACCATCTTACCCACTTTTAAGTGTAAATATCAGGAATATTCATACTGTTGTGTAACCAATCTTTGGAATTTTTTCATCTTGCGGAACTAAAACTCCGTCCTATATTGACAGATATATTTAGAACTCTGCATCCCAAGGCAACAGAATATACTTTCTTCTCGAGTGCACATGGAACATTCTCCAAGATATATCACAACATACTGGGTCACAAAATAGTCCTTAGGAAGTGTAAAAGAATTGAGATCATAGCATGCACACTTTCAGACCACAATGCTATGAAACTTGAAATCAACCACAGGAAAAAGTCTGGAAAACCTCCAAAAGCATGGAGGTTAAAGAACACCCTACTAAAGAATGAATGGGTCAACCAGGCAATTAGAGAAGAAAGTAAAAAATATATGGAAACAAATGAAAATGAAAATACAACAATCCAAATGCTTTGGGATGCAGCAAAGGCAGTCCTGAGAGGAAAATACATTGCAATCCAGGCCCATCTCAAGAAACAAGAAAAATCCCAAATACAAAATCTAACAGCACACCTAAAGTAAATAGAAGCAGAACAGCAAAGACAGCCTAAACCCAGCAGAAGAAGAGAAATAATAAAGATCAGAGCAGAAATAAACAACATAGAATCTAAAAAAACTGTAGAGCAGATCAATGAAACCAAGAGTTGGTTTTTTGAAAAAATAAACAAAATTGATAAACCTCTAGCCAGGCTTCTCAAAAAGAAAAGGGAGATGACCCAAATAGATAAAATCATGAATGAAAATGGAATTACTTCAACCAATCCCTCAGAAATACAAGCAATTATCAGGGAATACTATGAAAAATTATATGCCAACAAACTGGACAACCTGGAAGAAATGGAAAAATTCCTAAACACCCACACACTTCCAAAACTCAAAACAGGAAGAAATAGAAAACTTGAACAGACCCATAACCAACGAAGAAATTGAATCAGTTATCAGAAATCTCCCAACAAATAAGAGTCCAAGGCCAGATGGCTTCCCTGGGGAATTCTACCAGACATTTAAAGCAAAGATAATACCTATCCTTCTCAAGATGTTTCAAAAAATAGAAACGGAAGGAAAACTTCCAGACTCATTCTATGAAGCCAGCATTACTTTGATTCCCAAACCAGACAGAGACCCAGCAAAAAAGGAGAACTACAGGCCAATATCCCTGATGAATATGGATGTAAATATTCTCAACAAGATACTAGCAAATCGAATTCAACAGCATATAAAAAGAGTTATTCACCATGATCAAGTGGGATTCATTCCTGGGCTGTGGGGCTGGTTCAACATTCGCAAATCAATCAATGTGATACATCACATTAATAAAAGAAAAGAACCATATGATCCTGTCAATTGATGCAGAAAAAGCATTTGACGAAATTCAGCATCCTTTCTTAATAAACTCGAGAAAATAAGGATAGAAGGAACATACTTAAACATCATAAAAGCCATTTATGAAAAGCCCACAGCTAATATCATCCTCAATGGGGAAAAACTGAGCTTTCCCCCTGAGATCAAGAATAGGGATGTCCACTCTCACCACTGCTGTTTAACATGGTGTTGGAAGTTCTAGCATCAGCAATCAGACAACAAAAAGAAATCAAAGGCATCAAAATTGGCAAAGATGAAGTCAAGCTTTCACTTTTTGCAGACATGATATTATACATGAAAAGTCTGCTAGAACTGATACATGAATTCAGCAAAGTCGCAGGATACAAAATCAATGTACAGAAATCAGTTGCATTCTTATACACTAATAATGAAGCAACAGAAAGACAAATAAAGAAACTGATCCCATTCACAACTGCACCAAGAAGCATAAAATACCTAGGAACAAATCTAACCAAAGATGTAAAAGATCTGTATGCTGAAAACTATAGAAAGCTTATGAAGGAAATTGAAGAAGATACAAAGAAATGGAAAAACATTCCGTGCTCATGGATTGGAAGAATAAATATTGTCAAAATGTCAATACTACCCAAAGCTATCTACACATTCAATGCAATCCCAATCAAAATTGCACTAGCATTCTTCTCGAAACTAGAACAAGCAATCCTAAAATTTGTATGGAACCACAAAAGACCCCAGATAGCCAAAGTATTATTGAAGAAGAAGATCAAAGCAGGAGGCATCACAATCCCAGACTTTAGCCTCTACTACAAAGCTGTAATCATCAAGATAGCATGGTATTGATACAAAAACAGACACATAGACCAATGGAATAGAATAGAGACTCCAGAATTGGACCCACAAAAGTATGGCCAACTAATCTTTGACAAAGCAGGAAAGAATATCCAATGGAAAAAAGACAGTCTCTTTAACAAACGGTGCTCGGAGAACTGGACAGCAACATGCAGAAGAATGAAATTAGACCACTTTCTTACACCATTCACAAAAATAAACTCAAAATGGATAAAGGACCTAAATGTGAGACAGGAAACCATCAAAACACTAGAGGAGAAAGCAGGAGAAAAACCTTTCTGACCTCAGCCGCAGCAGTATCTTACTTGACACATCTCCAAAGGCAAGGGAATTAAAAGCAAAAATGAACTATTGGGACCTCATGAAGATAAAACGCTTCTGCACTGCAAAGGAAACAATCAACTAAAGGCAACCGACAGAATGGGGAAAGATATTTGCAAATGACACATCAGACAAAGGGTTAGTATCCAAAATCTATAAAGAACTCACCAAACTCCACACCTGAAAAACAAATAACCCAGTGAAGAAACGGGCAGAAAACATGAATAGACACTTTTCTAAAGGAGACATCCAGATGGCCAACAGGCACATGAAAAGATGCTCAACGTCACTTCTCATCAGGGAAATACAAATCAAAACCACACTCAGATATCACCTCATGCCAGTCAGAGTTGCTAAAATGAACACAACAGGAGACTATAGGATGCTGGTGAGGATGTGGAGAAACGGGAACCCTCTTGCGCTGTTGGTGGGAATGCAAACTGGTACAGCCGCTCTGGAAAACTGTGGAGGTTCCTCAAAAAATTACAAATAGATCTACCCTATGATCCAGCAATAGTACTGCTAGGAATTTACCCAAGGGATACAGGAGTGCTGATGCATAGGGGCACTTGTACCCCAATGTTTATAGCAGCACTCTCAACAATAGCCAAATTGTGGAAAGAGCCTAAATGTCCATCAACTGATGAATGGATAAAGAAACTGTAGTTTCTATACACAATGGAATACTACTTGGCAATGAGAAAGAATGAAATACAGCCTTTTGTAGCAATGTGGATGGAACTGGACAGTGTTATGCTAAATGAAATAAGTCACACAGAGAAAGACAGACACCATTATGTTTTCACTCTTACGTGGATCCTGAGAAACTTAACAGAAGACCATGGGGGAAAGGAAGGAAAAAAAAAAAAAAGTTAGAAAGGGAAGAAGACAAACCATAAGAGACTCTTAAAAACTGAGAATAAACTGAGGGTTGATGGGGGGTGGGAAGGAGGGGAAAGTGGGTTTTGGGCATTGAGAAGGGCACCTGTTGGGATGAGGAGCACTGGGTGTGGTATGGAAACCAATTTGACAATAAATTTCATTAAACAAACAAATAAATAAATAAATAAAATAAAACTCTGTCCTATTAAACAACTCCCCATCTCCCCCACCCCAGACCCTGGTAATCACCATCTTTCTGTTTCTGTGCACTGATTACTTTCAATACAGCATATAAGTGAACTCATAGAGAGTTTGTCTTTTTGTGACTAGCTTATACTTAGTATAATAACCTCTTACGTGAGTCAGAATTTTCTTCCTTTTGGGGCTTGATAATATTCCATTGTTTACATATACCAAATTTTGTTCATCGATTCATCCATCAAAGGACCCTTGGATTGTTTCCATCTCTCAGCTATTGTCAATAATATTGCTATGGACATGAGTGTACAAATATCTCTTTAAGACCCATTGTGAATTATTTTGGGTATATATCCTTAAAATAGAATTCATGAGGATGTTTTAGCTATAAAGACTCTCAAGGTTGTCACCTTCAGACTAAAAAACTACAATTAAATAATATTTTTGATTAGTGATATAAATCAAATTGTCCCTACCACATTATAGAATTTCACATATTCAGATATTCACAGAACCCATGTTTGATGTTCATTTCCTTTGTTTTAAAGTCTTTCCCATGCCATTGCCAAACTTTATCAGATATTTTTCCCCTACAGAGTTCTGAGTTTTCTGTTTTCCTAATTAGTTTTAAACGTCCTAATAATATTGAAAAAGTGGTATAATAAACAGCTATATATCCTCTTTCTAGATTCAACAAATGTTAATGTTTTGCAATGCCTGCCATTTTGAAATTCTGTATTACCTTATTTGTGAGCCATTTAAACTTACAATCATGGTTTTAGCCTGAAATGGAACTCTATAGAGAGTAAGAAGTAAACCCTTTCATAATATTCTATTAGCAAAAGTTTTAAAAATAAGTAATACAAAGATAAATAGCCCATTATAAAACTGGGCAAAGAATACATAAAAGCAAATTTTTAAAAATCATTTAAATTCAGGTACAACTATATGATGCAATACTAACAGGTTATCAAATAGGTAGTATAAATGAATATTTAGGGACATGAAAGATATTCAGAACTCACTGTCAATGAACAACAAAAAAACAAGTTACAGTGTCCAATAGCTACCCACTTTTAAAATAAAATGCCCACATGTATATACAGAAAGGAAAAGCATGGAAAGAGCACAAAAGGAGTTCAATAATATCTGACAACTAAAGTGTTAGTAGCAGTTCTCTCTTGGTGGGACTATAAATGCTTAAAATTTTTTTCCCTTATTTGTATTTCCTAAATTTCTTTAATAAGTATTTACTGTCTTTAAGATAAAAACACTATCACGAAATAGCAAAAAGCAAAGCAAAACAGAAGACAACACTTTCTCATCTATGCTCATATGGCCAAAAATCACACTGCAGTCCATTATACATACATTAGTCTCCCTAGCCAGTCTGCGTTCTGTAAGGACAGGGGCTGTGTTCTTACATCCTACCCTTAATGGGTCACTGGATCACAAGCCCTTAGAGCTGCATCTGACACATCATTGTAGGTACAGATTAGGAAACTGTGGCAGGGCAAGGACAACCAAGTCACCTATCCCCTTGTACATTTCAAAAAAATGGTAGTATCTCTGGTCAGATTCTCTGGATTGGAATTTCAAATACTATTTATATAACCCATATACAACGTTTTGGTGGAATTACTTCCATGTGCCTAATACCAAATCTCTGAATACAACTTTGGACTTATAAACCCAATTCAGTGAAATCCTGTTCATATCTTTCAGAATTAAGTACTATCACTATCCTTTTTTCTGGGAAATTACAAGAGATAGTTACATTTGCCTGAAATCTCACATTCACTGAAAGAATAGACATGCTTGCTTCCCTTTGGAAATGCTGCTGAGCACGGCAGAGGCCAGCAGGAAGGGTCAATGTGGATATTAAGCATGAATAGTTGATCAGGATAGCACCTATAAAGAAACAAGGCCTGAAATCTACCAGTTCTCTTGATGATATCTATCAAGAATATAGTTTAAACCATTTCCCCGAGTGATAAATGAAAAGCTTTTCGTACTATGAGACCTTCTTACACAACTTGCACTACCAATTTATATAATGAGAATAAAATTAGAAAACAGAAGGGATTCCTGCAGTGGTATGTGGTTGTCTGGATGATTTCTAAGGTTCCTTCAAATTCTAAACTTCTATAAAAATTTTTTAATCTGCTTTATTTTTATGTAATTAATAAAAAATATCATTTGGAATTAAAAAAATTTTTTAATGTTTATTTTTTCTGGGGGGGGGGAGGGGTAGAGAGAAAGGGAGACACAGAATCTGAAGCAGGTTCCAGGCTCTGGGCTGTCAGTAGCAAATCTAATGTGGGGCTCGAACCCACAAACCAGGAGATCGTGGCCTAAGCTGAAGTTGGATGCTTAATTGACTGAGCCACCCAGGTGCCCCACAATGTTTTTTATTATTGGTGATTCTGGAGCCATGTTCAGTTTATACCTTATATCAATAGATTCTTTTATTCTGATCTGGCTTCTTTGGAAAGAAAATACAAATCTTAAAGCAATACGTCTCAAGGGAAAAAATGTGGGCTTTCTCAGATCAATCTAACAGTGTTTTTTAGTAACTCCCAAAGATTCTGATTCCCTTCTTGCCCTTGACAAAGTACTTTACTGCTGAATGGAGAAAATAAGTATTAAGACATTACATTAAATAAAAATCATGCAAGTAATTGTTGACTATGATGAACGTTATGAGAAAAAGGACATACAATAAGTACCTACATCTGTTAGAGAGAGAGAGGTGGCTGAGAACATTTCTGAGGAAGGGGTATCTGAGCTGAGATCTGAAGGCAGAGGGCTGGTGGACTCTTACCAGCACAGGTAATAACAGGTACAAACTACCCTGAGGCAAAAGGAAACAATAAGGCCCATAGCTTCAGCTACTGAATCTCAGGGGAGAGAGAGCTTCCTGCTATTAACAGTTCACGCATTTATTTTAGCCTTTACAGAGAATCACAATACCTTCAACAGAGTGCGGACATCGTCTTTACTGGAGTGCCCATCCACTCGAGTTACCCTGTACTCCAACCACTGCTGAACTACTGCTTTTTCTTCTGCGGTGCTCCCAAGCAAATATTCTTTGTTGGCCTGCTTGACAAGATGGGCTGCTATAGTAGTTAGTCCTGTTAGACTTGGACCGTTGTTTGTCTGAAGAACTGGAATCTTAAAAAGAAAAAATTCTTCAGATAAATTTAAAAAACAAGTACCATCATGTTTTTAAGTTCTATGTATCAAATCCCTCACTGTTTTTTCTTTCTTTAAAAAAAAATTTTTTTTTTTTTTAACGTTTATTTTTGAGACAGAGAGAGACAGAGCATGAACAGGGGAGGGGCAGAGAGAGAGGGAGACACAGAATCTGAAACAGGCTCCAGGCTCTGAGCTGTCAGCACAGAGCCCGACGCGGGGCTCGAACTCACGGATGGCGAGATCATGACCTGAGCCGAAGTCGGCCGCTTAATCGACTGAGCCACCCAGGCGCCCCCCTCACTGTTTTTTCATGACAATCTAGGATTCTACTCTAAGGTACTAAATTATATACAAATGAAAATCAGCAAAATAGTTGTATTGGTAATCATCTGAAAAATAATACTGTTTTTGTTTCCCTTATTAGAACAATACAAAAGGTCAGCTTATAAGAAATTGCTAATTAATTTAAATGTTTTTGATGTACAACCAAGCAAAGACCTATGAGAAATTTAAAAGAAAATGGGGAGGTGGGGTGCCTGGGTGGCTCAGTCAGTTGAACATCTAACTCTTGAGCCTGCTTGGGATTCTCTCTCCCCCTGATCCTCTCCTTCTCTCTCAAAAATAAATAAACTTGAAAGAAAGAAAGAAAAGAAAGAAAGAAAGAAAGAAAGAAAGAAAGAAAGAAAGAAAGAAAGAAAGAAAGAAAGAAAGAAAAAGTATCACCTGATGGGGAGACTGACCAATTACTCAAAAACAAGTATACAAGGGCACCTGGGTGCCTCAGTCAGTTAAGCGACCAACCCTTGATTTCAGGTCAGGTCATCTCAGGATTCCTGAGATCCAGCCCTGTGTCAGGCTCCTTGCTGACAGTGCAGAGCCTGCTTGGGATTCTTTCTCTGCCTGTCTTGAGCTCACACACACACATGCTCTCTCTCGAGCTCACACACACACATGCTCTCTCTCTCTCTCTCTCAAAGTAAATAAACATTAAAAAAAGTATACAGTCTAAATGACTCAAACAAACCAAACAAGAATATCTTCTTGGGAAGATGGCTGCTTTTTCCAGTCACTAAATAGTATCTGTACTTGTAAAGTGATTTACACTTTGTGGGACACTTTCATGCTCACATTTAGGTCAACAGGACCCTGTGAAGTATACGGAGAGATTAACATTTTCAGATACAAATTCAAAGGTTACCTCCTAAAAATTAAAGTAACAAAAGGTACTTTCTGGTTTTCCACTTCCTTACCTACTTCCCATTCACTACTTAGCTCCTTGAAATTTCACTTTTGCCTTCATACTCAAATGAAGCCTCTACCTCTAAGATCACTGATAATATCCTTTAAAAAAAATGCATGGAGGGGCACCTGAGTGGCTCAGTCGGTTAAACATCTGACTGTGGCTCAGGTTATGATCTCACGGTTTGTGAGTTCGAGTCCTACACCAGGCTTTTTGCTGTCAGCACCTCTGGGGTTGCTGGTAACGTTCTATTCCTTGACTATGTTGTTACCTACCTGTGTTCACTTTGTGGCAACTCATCAAGATTTATTCACTTTTCTGAATGTATATTTAAAAAACAAAACATTACAAAACCTGAAAAAGAACCTGCAAACAATGTGTGTGGGGAAATGACATTTAATTCTAAAGAGGATTATTTGTAAAAATATATAATCCACAATCCCACCATGCTAACTCAAAAAATTCCCAGTTACCTTCTCATTTAATCACTACATCTTCTAAGTTGGAAAGTAATTTCATCATCATCTTACAAAGAATCAGGGTCACCTGCTTTGTAATGGCAAGGTGGATAATGTCAGGGTTTGGATAAAGTAAGACTGACTTGTAAAGTCCATTCTCTTTCCTTTATACAGCCTAAAGTACACAAATCTTGTATAGCTGCAATCATGGGGTACATGCTATTTTCATATTATTCTTAGAACGCCATGGTTTTCTAAGTAATCACCATCAGTGGCTATATAAGTAATATTCCAATGTGCTGATGTACCATAATTTAATGAACCATTCTCCCAAAGCTGGATCTTTGGATTGTTTTCAATTTTTTTTTTAATTTCTTTAAATAATCTCTACACCCAACGTGGGGCTTGAACTCATAACCCTAAGAGATTAAGAGTCATATCCTTTACTGACTGAGCCAGCCAGGTGCCCCTGGATTTTCAATTAAACATTTTTTTAAATGTTTTATTATTTTTGAAAGAGAGAGAGAGAGAGAGAGAGAGAGAGAGAGAGAACGCTCAAGTGTGGGAGGAGCAGAGAAAGAGGGAGACAAAGAATCTGAAACAGGCTCCAGGCTCTGAGTTGTCAGCACAGAGCCTGATGTGGGGATTGAACCCATGAACCACGAGATCATGACCTGAGCCTAAGTCAGACACTTAACCAACTGAGCCACCCAGGTGCCCCTGGATTGTTGTCAATTAAAAAAAACAAAAACAAATTTTTTTATGTTCATTTATTTTTGAGAGAGAGAGACAGAGACAAGAGTGCAAGGGGGGAGGGGTAGAAAGAGAGGGAGACAGAATCTGAAGCAGACTCCAGGCTCTGAGCTGTCAGCACAGAGCCTAATGTGGGGCTCAGAACCCAGGGACCATGATATCATGACATGAGCTGAAGTGGGAAGCTTAACTGACTGAGACACCCAGGTGCCCCGTCAATATTTAGTTATACTAGTCCCCCCTTATCTGTGGGGAAGATGTTCCAAGACCCCCAGTGGATGCCTGAAACCATAGGTTTGGATAGTACCAAATCTATGCATACTATGTTTTTTCCTATACATAAATACCTATGACAAAGTTGAAGTTATAAATTAGGCACAGGAAGAAATTAACAGCAATAACTGATAATAAAGTAGAACAATTATAACAATATAACAAAAGTTATGTGAATGTGGTCTCTCTCTCTCTCTTTCTAAATATCCTATTCTACTATACTCACCCTTCTCGCGATGATGCGAGATGATGAAATGCCTATATAATTAGATGAAGTGAGGTGGACAGCATCAGCATTGTGACATAGTGCTAGGCTACTCCTGACCTTCTGACATAGTGTCTATTTCTGGACATGACTAACCATAGGGAACTGAAACTGCAGACACTGAAACTATGGATGGGGAGGTGGTAGACAGGTGACTAATGTATAATTGGTAATGTTGCAGAGAATGCCTTATTGCTTGATGTGGAGAATGAAGGCAGAAGAAAAAAATTAAACTTTCTTACAACTTACAATCCATTGACAAGTCCTTGAGAAAGGCAGAGTGACCTTCCTCTAGAAACTCAACTGCCTTGATGTTAATACTGTGCTAAGGGGAAAAGGCAACCTAAGCTTAACATTAGCCTAATCTCCAGGAACCTGTAAGTCTCACAAAAAATTCCTTTGGAAACTTTCTTTATCTCTACCCCTCCTCAAAGATATATGTTACCAATCATCTTCCAAGCATGTGGCCCACTGATATACATCTGAAGGGTCTCAGAAGGTTTTACTACACAGTAGTAAATGACCTTTTCCTAACAACAGCTAGCCCCTCCAGGTCCTGGAAACCTTGATTCCAAACCCCTTAGAGACTTACGCTATCCCTAACGCCCTCCCAAATTGAAAGTATATAATTAGCCACTCCTCACAACCCCAGTGCAGCTTTCTGCCCAAGGGTCCTGTCCCTGTGCTTTAATAAAACCACCCTTTTCGCACCAAAGACATGTCAAGAATCCTTTCTCGACTGTTCGCTCCTGAACTCCAACTTTTCATATCATTGCTGGCTTACTGCTGTCAGCTGTCTTCCCCCAAAATGACTGAATCTTTTCATATAATCCCAACCCTTTCCCCAAACACACAAATAGAAATTTTCAATAGCTACCCTCTGCTAAGACAAAAAAAAAAAAAAAAAAAAAGTTTCAATTAAAATAAAGTAAGAAACCATACTCTGAACTCCAAAGCCCTCACAATTGCCCTCAAACTATAATTTTGGGCTTACTTTGCATTGCAGCACTTTTCATATTGGTCTACTTCTTGCTCCAAATTTCCCAATCTTTCATAATTTTGGTCTTACACACTTTCCATAGCAGCTTTTCTGTGAAGTTTACAAACCCAATCTCACAGTTAAAATTAACTTTCTCCTTTCACATTCCTCAACAATGTTTTCCTCCACTTAGTATATATTCCATTCTGCCCTAAATTGCCAAAGACTGTTTGTCATACTAGATAAGCCTCCAAGACTCATGTCTTGGCAATGTTCTCTAAAAAACAGAAACCGAACTGGGGAATAGTGGGCGAAGGGAAGGGATCAGCAAGAGGCCAGAGGAAAACGCAACAGCAGGCCTTTTGTCTCCAATGTCTACTTTGCCACCAATCAATGGGCTGATCTTAGGCGAGTCCCATGACTTTTCTAGGCTTCAGGTTAACTTATGTATAAAAACTACACAAGGACTGCTTTTTACCAGGGGCCAAATTGAGGAACAGAAAAAGAAAAGCGTCACATGGGAAAAATCTCCAAGGGACGAAAAATGTATTTATCCAAAATTGTCTGCTTACAATCATTCCTCTTTTCTAACACATTCCATCCACGTCAAACAACGATGTTTATGAAACACAAACGTTCTTCAACGCCCTGAGAAATCGGAGTCCTTATACCTTCCCAGTCAATTTCATACCCAGTACCTTTCCCCTTCATTTTCTGCACGCTGCACACTGAACTTGAAGAACTCAGAAAAATCTTCCTTGAATCTCCCAGATTGGAGCAAAACCAATTATGTATTCTCTCAGACATCTGCGCTTCAATGTAGCACTTTTCACTTGTAATTAAAACAGCAGCAAAGTTTGTCCACCTAGAAAAAAACCAAGCTTCCGGAGGAGGAAGGAGTGAGTCCGTCTCAACCACTGCTGCATTCCCCAGCTCCAGCACAGCGCTACCTGGCATCCTGTTAGCTCTCTGGAGTGGCTGAATGACACTGAATGAAAGGTAGTGTTCTAGTTAATGCTGTCACTGAATGCAAACGCGGGGCCTCCAGACTGGACTCTTTGAGGGCCTTTCTCGCTTTCCCAGAACGGGATGACAACAATTTCCCAGGAGAAAACGTTCAGGCTGAACCCGAACTGGGGTGGGGGGGGGGGGGGGGAGGGGGGTTCCCCTGCACCCTCTAGAAGCCAGGGCCGCAGGGGGAGACCGAGAGACGCCAGCCGGTCCTGCGGCGCAGACACGTGGGGAGAAGGAAAGCCGCCTCCTCATTCTGTTCGCCTCTGCCGGCCACCCCGTCCTACCTCAGCAAGCCCCGCTCCTGTCCACCTCTCCCCCTCCGCGCCGCCACCGTTTCTCACCTGGCGCTCGCCCTGAGCGCTGTATTTGTTCCCTTTACTCAGTCCCAGGGACTTCTCCAGCAGCTTCAACTCCGCGGCCGCCGCCATCTTCCGGCAGGAGCTCTTGGCAGGGGCGGGACCAGGACAGCAAGGATCTCCTTCATTGGCTGGGAGGGAAGGCCCACTCCCACCAATGTCACCATCTATTGGCTGAACGCAAGGGGGGGCGTGGAAGTCTCGCTGAGTGCAGAGGCGGGGTCAAGGTAAGGGGCGGGGCAGAAGGATGGGTGTGAGACAGGTGCAGAGGTGGTAGCAAACAGCCGTGTGAGGTCTTGGAGCTCCCGAGCTTACTGGCAGAGCGGGGCTTTGCTGTTGCTGTAGACGGAGTCGGCAAACTTCTAGACAGCAGGCTGCTTTCCTGGCTGCCAGAGTTAACTGGTTAGCTGATTTGGCATGCTAAGAGTCTTTTTATGCATAACTGGAACCAAGATTTACTTTAGTTTGGCTTAGGAATCTGTGAATTTGAACAATCAAATTGAATAGCAAAGAGTTCACAATCTATGAGGAGTTTCTAACATGGTGTTAGTCATAGGAATTTTAATAGCGTCGTAATGCTGTATTGGAAAAACTAATTTTCCGTCTGTCAATCTACAGTTTAATAGTAACAGTAGAAATATAAATTTAAAGACTATTTATAGAGCACTGGTATGTTAGATAACATCAAGCAATTCCTATGGCCCAAGAAAATCAGCCATTAATAGTTTTAATGAGCTTTATTTGCCATGCCACGAAGATAAAGTAATGATGTAATTTAAGTAGCTTTTGGCATGTAAATAAGCAATGCAGTGACGTTTCCCTCCTGAGCCGCTATATTCTTAGATCTTCAAGACAGAAAATGGGTAGCATATGTTGAAGCCTTGAATTTCCAAAAGATTTCTAGAAAGATTTTTTTTTCCAAATTAAAGAGTGAATAAACAAAATTTATGTCAGTCTGAGAAAAATGGAAAAGAATTACTATAAGGTAGTTCACTAAATCAGAAATATGGAAGTTTCATGGAGAGTGCTGTCCCTGTGTGGCACCTTCCTTACTCCAAAATACTTAATGAGTTAACACTGGTAGCAGAATTAAATGTAGAGAAAAGAGAATTTGGCCAAATCAACATAAACAAAATACAAAAGAAATTCTGGTGTAAGTGGATTGTTGTGCATCTATTTTCTCTTTACTTTCCAAAATACAGAGAATTGAATGACTATTTCACTACTTCTAAAAAGGTCAGTACTCTAAGAAAATTCACATAATCTATTTTCAGTATTTAGGTTCAGTTTCTGTTTATAATGAAACATTTAAAAAAATCCCACAGTTAAGGGCACTGGGGTGGTTCAGTCAGTTAAGCCTCCAACTCTTGATTTCTGCTCAGGTCATGATCTCAGGGTTCCTGAGTTCAAGCCCTGCCTCAGGCTCCTCGCTGGCAGTGTGGAGCCTGCTCAGGTTCTCTCTCCCTCTCCCCCGCTCATCTTCCTCTCTTGCTACAATAAATAAATAAACTTTAAACAATAAAAAAGATGCCACAGTTATGTGATTCTAGTGGATGGTGTATTTAAAATAAGGCTTGATCTAAATTACCTGAACTGATGATTTGAGTTCTGGAATAAAAATAACTGAATGGATATTCCTCTAAATGATAGAAGTGATAGTTTTGGGAAGTTTGAGTGGATAATCGGGTAGAATATCATCTTTTAATTTATGCACTTTGATTTGAATTATTGTGGATAGATTTGTAATTGAAAAGAAAATTTGTTTTAATGTAGAAAGCTTCCCTTCAAGCCCTGATGACTTTTAATACTGGATGTCTTTTTACTCTCTAGTCTTCTTACTTTTGTTGTAGATATTAATGACTGGGGGAGAAAATTAACTACTGCAGGGCTGCTGAGATGAAAAGGAAGGGAGGTGGTGACACATAAAAAGAGGCAAATTTAAACTGGATTTCAGGAGCCCAAAGATTCTGTTCTTTATTCAGTGCTGTTTATGTCACTCTAGGCAGGGAGTTAGCCTTGTTGAGACTCAATTTCCCTAAATATAAACCCAATGGGCTTGGATTCTCTTTGGTTCCTTTTGGCATTGATATTCTGTTTTTCAGTATTTAAGGTGATCATATGTTTCACTTTTTGCCTTAAAGTGAACATGCATTTTTGTATGACTAATGTAATTTTCTAATTGTAATTTTGAAATGTAACTGCACCACTAAAGCAATTTTGTATGGTTGGCTGGAAAGCCTTTTGCTGTGGCCAGCTGTGGTATATAAATATCATGGCTTGCTTGTTTTAAATAGAATTTAGGGGTAGAAATAGAGAGAGGGGTTTAGGTGTCCCTGACTACTCTCTTTTTTATTATTTTTTTATTTTTAAATGTTTATTTATTTTTGACAGAGAGAGAGCACAAGCGGGGAGGTGCAGAAAGAGAGGGAGACAGAATCTGAAGCAGGCTCCAGGCTCTGAGCTGTCAGCACAGAGCCCTATGCAGGGCTCAAACTCACGAACTGCGAGATCATGACCTGAGCCGAAGTTGGATGCTCAACCAACTGAGCCACCCAGGCACCCCTGGATCAAAGTTCTGATTGGCATAATTTAGTCACTTGCTTGTGTCCTGGCTGTAAGCTAATCTGAGAAATTGAGTTTTGACTTCAGTATTCAGTATTCAAAGAATTGATTTTACACTTATATCTAATATCATATCTAAATTATAGAAATAATGGAGGCGGTCATTATACATTGCTTATCTGCTCTGAAATGTGGAACAATATAACTATAAAAAATGCAGGGGCGCCTGGATGACTCGGTTGGTTGAGTGTCCGACTTCTGATTTTGGTTCAGGTCTTGATTTCATGGTTCATAGCTCAAGCCCTGCGTGGAGCTCTGTGCTGACAGTGTGGAGCCTTCTTGAGATTCTCTCTCTCTCCCTCTGCCCCTTTCCCCAACTTGCACATGCTCTCTCTCTCTCTCTCTCTCTAAGATAAAAAATATATAATTATTAAAAACTATAACTATTTGTAAGACTATCAAAAATGGGAAGATAAGATGATGAACATACAGGAATGAGAGCAGCTTGCTGATTGCCCTGTTGGTGTTAATTAGAAGGAAAAAAAAGCTATTATTTTACATTAGGTGCTGAAGGAAAAGGAGGGAAGGAGAAAGAAAAGATTTCTAGCTAGTTCCAATATTGTTCATGATAGACAACTGATAAGCAGTATCCCAAAGAAGAGAGGATTTGATTAATATATAAAGGTAGTATTCTAAAGGTAACCTTAGAACAAAAATATAAACTTTCCTAAACACCAAAAGAAAGAGATAATGCAAGTAAATGGAACAGCCCATGTAAGTGGATGACTGTATGTCTGTCTCTACCAATATGACAGAAATAATGAGGCCAAGTATTGGCTGACAAGCAAAATTCACATTGTATTATTTATAAGACCACATCCAAAAAAACACAAAGGGCACTTTATAATGCTAAAGGCTAAAGATATATACCCCATATTATATGCCCCAAAATGTGACAAAATTTTTATCAAAGCAGATACAACAGGAGATGGTAGGAGAAATAGAAACTCAGGAATAATAGGGGCTGTTAGTATATTTCTCTCAATCTGAGACAGAGCAAGTGGAAAAAAAAATCAGGAAGAATATAGAAAATCCAGATAAGAGAATCAGTAATGTAGAACACATGCATATGAACAAATCTCTGAAACCTGATAAATAGAGAAAACACCTTATGTGTTAGTTTTCCTGTGGCTGCTGTGGCAAATTCCTACCATCTTGGTGGATCAAAACAACAGAAATTCATTTTGTCACATTCTGGAGGCTAGAAGTTCAAAATCAGTTTCATTGTGCCCAAATCAAGATGTCGGCAGCTTGCCTCATTCCAATATTCAAGGCCAGAATCCTCAGATTTCTTTCTGTTCCGTCTTCACACAGCCCTGCTCTTTAGTTTGTCACATCTCCCTCTGCCCCTCTCTTATAAAGACACCTGTAGTTGCATATAGGGCTCAGTTGTATAATCCAGGATAATTTCCCCATCTACAACCCTTAACTTAATCGTATCTGTGCAGACCTTTTTAATATTGCTTTATAGAGTAATATATTTTCACGTTCTAGAAATAAGACCTGATATTCTTGGGGGCAGTTGTCACCTACCATACCTTCATTTCACATGCACCCCTGGATCATTCATGAAAACTCATTGCATCTTTGGTCACAAAGAAAATAAATAAATTTGAAAAGTAATAAATTCTAAAGAATAAAAATAACAAAAGCATTATTTTTTTGACCACAATACAATAGCCTCAGAAACTAAGAATAAAATAAAAATTTAAAAAGACTTCTTTTAGAAATGTAAAAACGGGGGCACCTTTTTTGACCACAATGCAGTAGAATCATAAACTAAGAATAAAATAAAAATTTTAAGACTTCTTTTAGAACGTAAAAACAGGGGCTCAGTCAGTTAAGCATCCGACTTCAGCTCAGGTCCTGATGTTGCGGTCCATGAGTTCTAGCCCCACGTTGGGCTCTGTGCTGACAGCTCAGAGCCTAGAATCTGCTTGGGATTCTATCTCTCGCCCTCTCTCCCTGCCCCTCCCCCACTCACATTCTGTCTGTCTCTGTCTCTCAAAAATGAATAAGTATTAAAAAAATTAAAAAAAAAAAGAAATGTAAAAACGTTTTAATAAGCGACTCTTGGACCAAAGAGGAAACACAGGATGAAATAGTAGAATTTGTGGATCTATGAATACAGTTATGAGAGAAAAATTTATACTATGAAATATTTATATTAATAAAAATGAAAAATAAATTAAAATTGAAATGTAGATAGGGAATTTAAAAATAAGCCAAAAGAAAGCACAAGGAAAGAAGTGATAAATATTAAAAAATGTGTAAGAAAACAATAACAATGAGAGTAGAATTTATGAATAAAATCAAATTGCAAAAGTGAAAAATTCACAAAATTAACAAACCACCAGCTACTGTATGTAGTGAAAGATATAAAAGGGAGAAAGCATAAATACACAAAATTAGAAGTGACAGGAAGGCAATAACCATCATAACGGAGAAAATTTTCAAAATCATAAGAGATTTGTTTTGTGTAAGTCCCTGTAAATATACACTTAGATGAAGCTTCCTAGAAAAATGTTTTGAGTTATTTTCTGGAAAAATGTGACTTCAAATTGACACCAGTGAGAACAAAATCATAAAGAGACTAATAGTCACTAGGGAAGAAATAGAGGGAGGAGTGGAAGAACTGCCCACGAAAAAGTACCAACTCCAGATGTGTTCACAGTGGGAGTCTACCAAAATTAGAGATCAAATCATTTCAATGCTGGTGAAATTATTCCAGAACATAGAAAGAGAAAAACTTGGAAATTTGTTTTACAAGGAGATGAAGGCATTGATCCCTAAACCTGTCAAAGATTTTTCCTAACAAGAAAACCACAGAACAATCTGTTATACATATATATGTAAAAATCGTAAATAAAATATTAGCAAACAGAATCCAATGGCATATTAAGAAAATACATCACGAATAAGTGGATTTTATTCCAGGAATGCTAGGGTGGTCCAACACTGGGAAATCTGTTGGTATAATCCATCATGTTAATATGGCTAGGGAGAAAAATCATATAATCCTTTTGCCGGCTCAAAAAAGTCATTTGACATTATTTAATACTCATTCACATTAAGAACACTGAATACAATGGCAATTAGTATATACATATATGTGTATGAGTGAGTGTGTGCCAAAATCCCAAAGGTAGCAGTTTATTTTTTATTTAATGGGAAAACATTAGAAGCTTTCTTGTTAAAATCAGGAACAAGGTAACAGTGCTCACCATCTCCACTATTTCATGACATTGTGTGAGACAGTTTTAGCCAATGCATAATTACGTAAGAAAAAGTAATTAGAGGCATACAAATGGAAATGAGAGGTCAAATCTGTTTGTAGAGAATTTGATTTTATATCTCAAAAACTCAAGCTAATCAGTGGGAAAACTACAAATAGGAGAATTTACCAAAGCAGTAGATTATAATAGCAACATTAAAAAATCAATAGGCAGAAGTTATAATTGAAGAGAAGATCCCATTTGTATTAAATATTAAAAAAACGGAGATGTAAAAACATAGGTGTCATTTATATGTAAAACAATATAAAAACTCAAAGCTGCAAAAGTACATTTGAACAAACGGGCAGGCATGCCATATGGATGTCAAGCCTCTGTAAATTAATTCATAAATTACTAAATTGCAAGAAAAATCTAACAAGTAGTTTATTATTATTATTATGGAATAATAATAAAAAGCCATAAAAATTCTGTGTGTGAAAAAAGAGCAATGTAGTTTGGGGGCCGGGAGAGCCCTATACCATATTAAAACTTTATTATAAATCCTCTATAATCAAAACAGGGTGGTATTGACATATGAAGAGACAGATCAGTGGAACAGAATAGAAAATCCAGATAGATACCCAGTTGTATTTGTTAATATGCAATAAACTCAAATTAGTGGGGGAAAAGATGGACCATTTATTTTATTTTATTGTTATTATTTTAAATGTTTATTTATTCTTGAGAAAGAGAGAGAGAGAGAGAGAGAGAGAGAGAATCTGAAGCAGGCTCAAGGCTCTGAGTTGTCAGCACAGAGCCCGATGTGGGACTTGAACTCATGAACTGTGAGATCATGACCTGAGCCGAAGTCAGATGCTCAACCGACTGAGCCACCCAGGCGCCCCTGGACTTTTTCAATAGCCTCCGCCACACACAGAGAGATAAATTCCAAATATATTAGAGACTTAAGTGTATAAAATAAAAGCATACAAGTAACAAAAGAAAACATGGGTAATTTGTACTTACACTATGTACTCATAATAATGTAAAATGTACTTACAATAAGGGGAATGAAAATTATAAACCGCATTGATACCGTTTCTTATCTGTCATATTGGCAACAATCCAAAAGGGTGACATCACAATCTGTGATCGGTTATGTGAAGAAATATGTGCTCTCATACATCTCAAATGACAGCAAAATGATATAATTCCCACGAGTGGAACTGGGTGATGCCTAGCAAAATTACAAACATCTTTACTTTTGGGCCCAGAAATTCCACCACCAGGCTTGATTCCACGGAATACTGACAAAAATATAGAAACAAGAAGATATATGTGTATAAAGCTATTGAATGCCATCCTGTTTATGATAGTAAAAAACTGTAAACACCCATATGTCCTTAAAGAGGGAGCAGGTTGAAGAAATAGAGGATGAGTTGAAGAAATAGGGAGCAGAGTGCTAAGTAGCTCTAAAAAAGGAATAAAGAACGTCTTTATATGGTGGTAGAAAATGATCTCCAGAATATGTTGTTAAGTGAAAAAAGCAAGGTAGACAAGGTGTTTATGGCATCCTACCATTCATCGAACGAAGTGTGGGTAGTATAAATACACGTATATTTTTGCTTCTATTTAAAAAGGGAATAATAAACCAAAAACTTAAAAAAAATGAAGTGGACAGGAATAGAAACTAGACTTTCGTGATTACACTTTTTCTTATAGGTTTGACTTTGGAACCAGATACACATTTTCACATAATCATAAACATATCACATCTAAGAATTTGTTCCTAAAATACTGAAAGCAAAATAAAGCAAAATGGTACGTCAAGTTGGGGGCGCAATCACATAGTGTGGAACTCTTTTAAATGTCTTTGTAATGCAATAATTTAGTTGTACATTCTTTAGTGAGATATACCCTAAAGACAAAAGTTCATGAAGATGTGCAGGGGTTTGTTTGATTAACATGTTGGCAGTGTTCGTATTCTAAGGCATGTGCACTATGTATGCCTACAAAGGCACGTATACTGTGGCACAAAGCAAAGAAGTAATTATGGTTTGGAAGAAAAGAGAAGCAGATGCAAGAAAGAAGAGTTGAATCAAAGCTCCTCAGTTCTGAACTTGAATTGAAATCTTTTTTTTAAATTTAATTTTTTGTTTTTTAAAATGTACACCCAATTGGAAGAATAAACACTGTTAAAATGTCAATACTACCCAAATGCAATCTACACATTCAATGCAATTCCAATCAAAATTGCACCAGCATTCTTCTCGAAGCTAGAGCAAGCAATCCCAAAATTTGTATGGAACCACAAAAGGCCCCAAATAGCCAAAGTAATTTTGAAGAAGAAGACCAAAGCGGGAGGCATCACAATCCCAGACGTTAGCCTCTACTACAAAGCTGTAATCATCAAGACAGCATGGTATTGGCACAAAAACAGACACATAGACCAGTGGAATAGAATAGAAACCCCAGAATTAGACCCACAAAAGCATAGCCAACTAATCTCTGACAAAGCAGGAAAGAATATCCAATGGAAAAAAGGCAGTCTCTTTAACAAATGGTACTGGGAGAGCTGGACAGCAACATGCAGAAGAATGAAACTAGACCACTTTCTTACACCATTCACAAAAATAAACTCAAAATGGATAAAGGACCTGAATGTGAGACAGGAAACCATCAAAACCCTAGGGGAGAAAGCAGGAAAAAACCTCTCTGACCTCAGCCACAGCAATTTCTTACTTAACACATCTCCAAAGGCAAAGGAATTAAAAGCAAAAATGAACTATTGGGACCTCATGAAGATAAAAAGCTTCTGCACTACAAAGGAAACAATCAACAAAACTAAAAGGCAACCAACGGAATGGGAAAAGATATTTGCAAATGACATGTCGGACAAAGGGCTAGTATCCAAAATCTATAAAGAGCTCACCAAACTCCACACCCGAAAAACAAATAATCCTGTGAAGAAATGGGCAGAAAACATGAATAGACACTTCTCTAAAGAAGACATCCAGATGGCCAACAGGCACATGAAAAGATGCTCAACATTACTCCTCATCAGGGAAATACAAATCAAAACCACACTCAGATATCACCTCACGCCAATCAGAGTGGCCAAAATGAACAAATCAGGAGACTATAGATGCTGGCGAGGATGTGGAGAAATGGGAACCCTCTTGCACTGTTGGTGGGAATACAAATTGGTGCAGCCACTCTGAAAAACAGTGTGGAGGTTCCTCAAAAAATTAAAAATAGACCTACCCTATGACCCAGCAGTAGCACGGCTAGGAATTTACCCAAGGAATACAGGAGTACTGATGCATAGGGGCACTTGTACCCCAATGTTTATAGCAGCACTCTCAACAATGGCCAAATTATGGAAAGAGCCTCAATGTCCATCAACTGATGAATGGATAAAGAAATTGTGGTTTATATACACAATGGAATACTACGTGGCAATGAGAAAAAATGAAATATGGCCTTTTGTAGCAACATGGATGGAACTGGAGATGTGATGCTAAGTGAAATAAGCCATACAGAGAAAGACAGATACCATATGGTTTCACTCTTATGTGGATCCTGAGAAACTTAACAGAAACCCATGTGGGAGGGGAAGGAAAAAAAAAAAAAAAAGAGGTTAGAGTGGGAGAAAGCCAAAGCATAAGAGACTCTTAAAACTGAGAATAAATCGAGTGTTGATGGGGGGAGGTGATGGGCATTGAAGAGGGCATCTTTTGGGATGAGCACTGGGTGTTGTATGGAAACCAATTTGACAATAAATTTCATATATTAAAATAAATAAATAAGTAAATAAGTAAATAAATAAATAAAATAAATTTTCTTTGATGGTTGAAGCAAAAATTATAAAAAAATAAAATAGAATAAAATCTACACCCAAATTAGCATATAGTGAAGCAATGATTTCAGGAGATTTCTTAGTGCCCCTTACCCATTTAGCCCATCCCCCCTGCCACAACCCCTCCAGTAACCCTCAGTTTGTTTTCCATATTTATGAGTCTCTTCTGTTTTGTCCCCTCCCTGTTTTTATATTATTTTTGTTTCCCTTCCCTTATGTTCATCTGTTTTGTATCTTAAAGTCCTCATATGAGTGAAGTCATATGATTTTTGTCTTTCTCTGTCTAATTTCGCTTAGCATAATACCCTCCAGTTCCATCCACGTAGTTGTAAATGGCAAGATTTCATTGAACTGAAATCCTAATATGAGCTCATAATGATTTTATCTTAAAGAAAATGAAAAGTTTCTATCTAGCTCTGTTCACTTAGAAGTCTTAGAAACAGGAACAACTGTGTAACACTGAGAGTCAATCAGACCCAGGTTTTAGTTTCGAATACTATTTCCACTGAAAGGAATAATCGTTCTTTGGAGAACTGACTGATTCCAGATCTGGGACAAGACATGTATCAGATGATCCTGGATCATCTTGTCAGAGCAGAAAGCAAAGAAGTTATCAAAGAGTGACAAGGAAGCGTGAAAGGGTGAGATAAGATCATTTGAGTGTCACTAAGACTGCAGTGGATTAAAACACTTTAAACATATTTGAATCTATGAATTCATAATGATACTAAAAAACAAAAAAGAACAAAATCAAAGCGACCCTCATTGATCACCTTTGGGTGATTCTAGAGATCCAGTTCATCATTTTGAAAAATGATAAATAATAGAATCCAAAAAGGGAACTTTTTTCCCCCTCGATTATTATATAGTTACTGCATTTTGGGGAAACCAAATACTGTTGAGGGGTAATTTTCTCTTTATGGAAGTGCTCAAGCTAAGAAATGAAGATAAAACAATAGACTATCATTGTTTTGCATCCTTCAATGAAATAATAGATCTAGGCAATGGTTATTAACAGTTGCTCACATCACAAAAATGGAGACAATAGATATAAAGTGCTTCAGAGAAAGGTACATTAACAAGTAGGTGGGGCGACGGGGTGGCTCAGTTGGTTCAGCATCCAACTTTGGCTCAGGTCATGATCTCACGGTTCATGGGTTCGAGCCCCACGTCGGGTTCTGTGCTAACAGCTCAGAGCCTGGAGTCTGCTTCAGATTCTGTGTCTCCCTCTCTCTTTGCCCCTCTCCTGCTCATGCTCTGTCTTTTCTCTCTCTCCCTCAAAAATAAATAAAATATATAAAAGATAAAAAAAATTAAAAACAAGTAGTCTTGCCAATTGAATCTGAATGTAATTAAGCTTTTTGCTCTAGCAATCCATAGGGGGAAAGAAGAACATGTTAAACCATCAGCAAATTCTAGATCATAGGAAACTCTTTGGAACAAATGATCTGTTTCAGTAAATAAATTGTGAAGAAAAAATAAAAGAGGGATGTAGAACTTAAAAATTTAAAGAGGTCTAGGGACATATCAATCAATTGCAATGTATGGATATTTTCTTAAACCTAATTCTAGCAAAAAACTGTTAAATTAAAAAAAAAGTTGGCAGTCAGCCATTACAGTAGCACACATCGACCACATTCCATTTTGCATACCAGGGATATTAAATTACTTACTCAAATTCATATAGCTAATAAATATGTGCATGAATCACCTGGAGTTTTAAAAAAATGCAGATGTCATGCTATACTCCAGGAGACCCTGATTTACTTTATCTGGGTTGGGACCAGGCATTGGTATTGAAAAAAAAAACACCACAAGAAAACAAAAAACAGTCCCCAAGTGATTCTAATGTGCAACTGGGGTTGAGACCCCCTTTAATAGAGACCCCCTTTAATAGAGGAGGGGTGCCTGTGTGGCTCAGTCAGGTAAGTGTTCAACTCTTGATTTCAGCTTAGGCCATGATCTTAGGGTCATGGGATCAAGCCCCACGTCAGGCTCCAGTGCAGAGCCTGCTTGGAATTCTCTCTCTTCCTCTCCCTCTGTCCCTCCCCTCCTTGTGCTCTCAAAATAAATGAATAAATAAACATTAAACAAATAGAGGATCTGAGATTTCAACTCAGTTTTCTGTCCTCAAGCCCCTAGAGTTCTAACTTCCTGCTGTCTCCTTTCTCTGTGATTATGGTGAGCTGGTGCCTCCTCTCCAGTCAACATCAGGCATAGGAAAGAGGAGAAAGGTATTTTATTTAAAATAATCAATGGACGCATTTCTTAGATGATTTGCATATTTGATCGGAGAGCTCCCTGTCGAGGCAGCCTTACTCACAATAAAGATAACTCGAGGACTTGAGTTTGTCAGATGGAACACTTCTCTAATCTGCTTTTATTACAGTCAAATTTTAAATCCACAGCACCTTAGGATACGAATTGAACGTCAAATGAAATTAATTTGGCAAGTGGAACATGAACTGGCTGACTTTCCTTTTCGGAGCAGGCCTGACAGCTTTCTGTGTGTCATATTGGCATCTGTTAAAATGAGCTGCAGATGCCAGAAACTGTTACTGTATCAGATTGCTCTTAGCAGTTTGGGGGAACGTAACTTTCTATTTCAGAATATGTTGGGATTTTGAACGCGTGTTTAAGCGACATTGATTGGGAGGTACATAGGTGATGCCTGCACCCTGTGCGCCCGTTTCTCTTTGTCACAGGTACCTCACACATCTACAGGTCTTCCGTGTGTGTGTTAAGCCATTACTATGTGTCAGGCACTGAACCAAACACTAGGGACACACTGATGAGCAACCCCCCGCCCTATTAGGTTTAGGGCATCTTGAGGGAAGAGACTAGAAAACAGATAATTGGGATCCTGTGGCAGTCAATGATTGGGAAATAGAGAGAGTGACAAGAACACACAGAGGGACACTCAATGTGGAACGGGGGGAGGTCAGGGAAGTTTCCAGGAGGTCCTGGCACCGAACCCAAGACCTGAAGAATGCATGGATTGGTCTGGAGAGAGCTGGGGTGGTGGGTGTTAGGGGAGAGTTCCAGGTGGTGGGAATTGCATGTGCAAAGGTTGTAATGTGAGGAGAACCTGATTCTTTGCAGGAACCGCTCAGGGTGAGTAGTGAGAGGGGAGGCTGGACAGGTAAGTAGAGGCTGAGTCAGAAGAGCCTTGTAAGCTGCTTCGGAAGTCTTTACTCCAAAGTCTCTTAGGCACCTCAGACGCAGCATGTCTGAACTGAGCTCCCTGTGCTGTCTCGTGCCCTTTCCCCAGGGCCACCCCTTCTCTCCTGGTCTCCATCTCACCGAATGACATTCAAACATTTGCCCAAGTCAGAAGTCCAGGCACCAACCTTGAGTCTTCCCTCTCCTTCATGTCCCACTGCAGGGCAACCCAGGGCGGATTCAAGGCCCAAGACAGTCTTCCATGCCCTCCCTGCCTCCCTAGCATGGGCAGACTGGCTCAGAGTGTCTACACTGGATCTGTACTTGAGCCCAGATTGCCTTCTGGTCACTGTTAGCCCTTGAAAGCTGCTTTTTGTGTCTGCTGTTCCCCATCCTCGCTGCTCATGCCTTAGCATAAATACTGTCATGGACTGTGTGAATTTTTTCAGCTACCTGGGGCAGCTCCTACATGGGCTCCGCACATCATTTTGGCTTCTTCCCTTCTGTCCTCCACCTTGCAGCTTTAGACATCTATCTAAAGTGCCAGTTTATTTTGTCAGTCCCCTGCCGAGGACTGAGAATTTAGTCCAGATTCCTTAGCCTGTCAACGAAGGTCCTTTATAACCTGACTGCCGTTGACTTCTTCAAACTCACTTTTCGATGCCTCCTGCCTGGTGTTCTCTGCTCCAGCCCTGCCTGTCTCCTCACAGTCCTGAAAGCTCCATGTGCCCTCTTGTCTTTGGGTCTTTGCATCTGTTCCCACCAAGAATGCCACCACCCTCGCTTAGGGCTGAGGCTCCGAGCTCTCAGGGCCTCCTTGGGAATGTTCCCTCCACAAGGCAGAAGTAGCCCATGGCACTGAAACTGCTTTCTTGTCTCTCTGCCCATCGCCAGCAAGCTCCCTGAGGACAAAGACCGCGTCCTATTTATTGCTGAGTCATTGGCACCTGTACAAGGTTCCGAACAGAGTGGGGACTCGATAAATTCATTTGTTGAATGAAAAAATGGATGCGCAGAGACACAGAATGATGTTGAAAGCTAGGGCCATGGGTCAAAGCAATGAACACGCAAACCATGAAGATATTGTAGAGTTCTGCCGTTAAGTAAATATTAAAACCCCAAAAGCAAAAAAATCCACATGTGATGGGTGGGCCAGTGCAAATAAAAACGATTCCGAAAACTAAAATCAGGAGTTGGCAAGCAGTTTCCTAAAGGAAAAATCACTTCCTTTCAGCAGTCCCCAGTCACTCCTTTACTGATTTCCTGAACTGCCTGCCTTCTTTGAGCTCTGGAAGTGGCCACTTATCACCTCATGACGGCCATCTTATCCTGTTCATTGGACTGTCAAACATTCATCACTCACTGTTGTGTGCTGGACAGCGCCCTGGGCTCTTGTATTGACTTACGGATCCTCACCACAACCTTTGAAGCAAATACCATTATTAACCCCATTTTACAGATGAGGAAATTGAGGCTCAAATAAGGGTAAGAAAATGAATTTCTAGAGCATTCAGAGAGGGAAATGCCTTAGAAGAAAGAAAGAATCCAATTCCCAATAGGTTTTGAGACCCGCCCCTGCTGGACCTGTTCTCACAGCCTCATAACTCTCAGACTCAGCGGCAATTCCGCGAAGCTCCAGGCTCTTCTTGGGGACAGCAGTTCATCACAACTCAGCCGGAGAGCCATCCAAGGGTCACTGCTGTGCCGTGGCGGCTCGCCCACCTGCCAGCAGCTGCTGCTGGTGCCAATATTGTTGCTGAGCTGAGAATGCGTTAGGGAAGAGCTGTTGGCCCAGCTTCAACCTCAGCCTTGGGGGCGATGATGGCAGATAATCACAGGATTTGTAGCGGCAGAATATCTTCCCAACCTCTCTGGAGGAAGGCCCACAGGCGCAGCGTGTCCTCCGTGCTACCCTTAAAGTCAAGACTTAGCATACACTGACCCATCTCTTGGCACAGGCTAATTCTTTCACGTAAGAGTACAGGCTGTTAGAAGGACAGGTGTCCATATAGCTACTACTTTTCAGCCTGCTCGGGGTCACCTTTTCTCTGAAGACTTTCCTAATCCATCCATACCCTTGCTCCTGACCAAGGCAGAGCTGGTCACTCCCCATTTTGGGTCCTCCTGAACCCCATAGGTCCTTCCAACAAAGCACTTGCTACACTTGACCTGTAGGTCTCTTACAAGTAGACACTAAGTCACTGGGAAGGTGACTGGCGCAGAGTCGCCATTCAATAAATGTTTCTAGAATGAAGGAATGAAGATTAAATGAATAGTAATCTTAGGAATGAAAACTTAGGGAGACAGAATAGCGTTGAAGAAAGGGGGTCCAAACTATATATATACCCAAGGACTATCGGTCCACATGCTGGTGTTGAAGGGCCGCACTTGTCCCCATTTATGGCAGCTACTGTTGGATTCATACCCAGAAGCTATTTTTCTTTCCTTTTCCTCCATCCAATAGGGCACAGTTTCTATAATACTGACAGAAAGTACAGGAGAAACTTAAGATGCAAAGGTTTGATTGCTTTGGCCCCAAGTGGGTAACCTATTGTTTCATGGTCCTTTTCTGCTAATAATTGTTAGGATAGATTTTCTAAAGTTATTCTTAAAATCTTTTGCAAACTTTGGTTAATTTTAGAATTTTTCTCCACCCCCCCAAATATTCATGTATGTATTGGCTACATTTGTCTACGTAATAAGTAATTCCGTAATCTCAGAAGCTTAGCACATACAAATTGGTTTCTCACTCATGTCACTGTTGAGTGTGGGTTTGTGACAGACACAGTCATTTAAATACCCAGGCTCAGCTAGTCTAATGGCTCCATGATCACTGAAGACCTCAGAAATCCTCCTCTGGATCCTTTCAGTCTGAGCTATAGATGAGAGCACAGACAGAGCATTGAGGGCCATGCCAAGTGCTATGGGCCAGGACCAAAAACGTGGCACATCACCTCTGTCCACATGCTAGAACTCTGTCGTGAAGCCTCACCTAGCTGAAGGGAGGCTGAGTAATGGTGTCTATGTATCAGCTGGTTCTTCCTCCTTTGCCCCCTGGTTCCATTCTCCACTCTCTTTAGCTCTGCTCTGTGCCCCAGAAGACTGACATCACACTATGGATGACATCACCCAAGATCTCTGAATCTTCCAGATTCAGATTCAGGCTTCCAGAAAGGTTCAGTGTGGTAGGCACAGGCAGGAGATTGGAGGGCTAGAGTTTGGAGTTTCTATATCTTTCTCCCTTCTTGCATTTGTTTGGTTGTCTGATAGAGTCTGACTCCAGTTTTGAGGTTTGATGGCTGACAGCTTTTAGGCATCAACCTAACCCTTCCCCACCAGTGCACATCTGGTACTTTATGTAAGGAAACTCCACATACCTCCTTGAGGTCTTGACATCAACAGGAAATTTGAACCTCATAGTCCTAGCTTGGGTATGGGAACTCTTCTCCGCTCTGATGCCCTAGGCATGATGAAGGCCAAAGCCATTCTCTGCTCTTTGCTCTTGCCATTCTAGACTGCCTTGCACCTACCCTTCTCTCCCCTGAAGTCCGTTGGGTGTGTGTAATAGACTTCCTTCCAACTCTCTTTGTGGATGAAGAACTGTTGTCAGTCAAGATGGCCAGCCTTGAGGAGGAGTCCATCCTGTGTGTGGAATGAGCAGAAGACAGGCCATGTTATCTGAGAGCAGCTGGCAACCTAGTAGTGGCAATGGCTCTCTCTTCTTGCTAATCCCTGGGTACCTCATCATCCCTTCTTGATTTTCCTTAATCATGTCCACACCTCTGTAAATAGTTCTTCCATTAAAGTTTCTTGAATCATCGGAGTTGGATTCTGTTTCCTGCAAGAATCCTGATTTACACTGGAAAAGATAGCAGGTTTGCTGAGCATTTTGTTAGTTGCTGTTGCATGATGGTCAGTGCCAATATTTAAGTTTTACCCTTGGCTTTCAACAGATTTGGATATATATGCATGCCGACGTAAGTAGATGGGATTTGATTAGGGCATTTAGTAGAGGAGGATTTTTTTCCACGTACTTGATGCTAAAGTGTCACTTTGTTTTAAAACATTTTTGAGAGTAGGATGGCATTTAGACATGGAATGAACACCACTCATCTGAGACTGGGCTCTGGCTAACATGGGAAAAGCATGTTTCATATAATATTCCAGTGTAAGGCCAACTGTGATTCTTTGTAAGGGGGCATTGCTTCAAAGATCAACCTGCAAACTAGACACGCTTTTTCCTCCAGCTCATCCTGCTGAGGTGCGCATAGATGTCCCTGTGTTAGAATCAGCTGGTGCTGGAAACAGGTCCATGTAATTGAGGAAGGAGATGCCAAAGAAAATCAGGGGACAGGTATGTGTTCCCACAGTGGTCTTGGAGTTCCCTGGATGACTTGTCTGTTCGTACCTTATCCTCAGTTGCTGCATTGAGATTAGGCAACTGAGACTTGTGTTTCTAGACTTCCCTTGATTTCATATCAAGCATTTTCCAAATTGAGGGGCATTTTTCAAATTCCCTTAAAGTTTGTGAACAAGAATCTCCAGGGAGGCTTTGCTGTCTTCGCTCCTGATTTGTGTGCCCTTGGTAGCTTGCAGCTCTTTCCAGGCTCTCTGGTGTTAAATTAATAACAAATGATGTGGAGTTGACAGGTGGGTGAAGACGGACGAGTACCATGATATTAAAAAAAAATCTCAATCTGTTATGTAGCACAATGTAAAACACTCTGTCAGGTTTTGCCTGTAGGCATCTTAATTGAACTTAAACATTTTGCTCACATCTTTTTAACCCAGAGGATAGAAACATGGCCCTTAGCATCTCTCTTGCAGACTTCGTAGCATGTATTACTGTGATATAGAATACCAAACTTTGCCACTTATTTGGGATTATTTGAAAATGCACTGAACGAAGCAAAAAGGATAAATCTAATTCCTTGATAGAGGAACTATCTGGTTCTCAGTTGAAGTTGTAAGGGGGTCATATTTTGGATCAATATCAGCATTTTCTGACAAGCAGAGCCAACTCCGAGTGCCTCAAGATCTGTGCGCTCCTTGTCATTATAAGTATTTAGGCAATGGTAGACCATCTGCCAAGGACTCCTTGGAAATGGTTCTTAGCAAGTATGCTGGATCTTGGAAGACTAATTTCGCAGTGTTTAAACTGCATACATTTAGTTTGTTTTATGTATTTAATGTCAATGCAGTTTTTCTTTAAAATAGTTTTTTATGGAAAATTTCAAACACACACCAAGTAGAATACTAGAATGAATCCCCATTACCAATCCCTCAGTTTCAACAATTATAACATTTCCTTTGAAGACAGGGGCTGCCACAGGAAATGAATTTAGAAACTGCTGGCTGGGGTGATATCACAAGTTCCCATGATTCAATTTTATAGGGAACTTAAACTTTCCTGTCTTGAAGGGTCTTGGTGTAAATTGAAAGAGAAGATTTTGATTTGTGCTCCTCCTGAGCTATTCTCTTGGCCGCTGGCCCTCTCCATCTCTGCTCCCAACTTTCCAATGGACATCTACTCATTTCTCTGCTGGATACAATTTTTTGATACATTTTGCTCCCTCTCTGTGTGCCTGTGGAGGGGTGAAGATAGGCAGGCTTCACAACTGTTTCTGCTGCCTTCCTTTGTTTTCTTTCACACCACCTGATTTTCCTGAAGGGTCAAGGCAACTACAGGGAATTATAACAAAAGGAAGAAGGCTAAAATTGAATCCAAATTTGGCCCATTAGTTCAAGAACTGGCCCTATCCCAGAAGTTATACCATTCCTGAGGAGCATACCCAGGATACCATCATGGGTATTCCCAGATCTTAATCCCATTTCTCCCATCCATAGATTTATACAAGTTCCCAAGGGGGTCTGGGGCTGTGACCTGGATTCCACTTATCAGCTCCAAGGGAGTCTGGGGTTGAGAGCTTCCAGCTTCTACCTTGAGAAGGTGGAACTCATAATTAGGGAAATTACCAGAATGTAGGGAGGATGTTCAGAGATGCTAGTTGGCCACACGTACTATATTACCTGTATTCTCTTTCACTGTGAGAGCCATCACCTCACTGTTGCCAGGATTATCTTAAAACAATGCTCAATCCAGTCCATCTTTTCGTGATTCCTTAGTGTTGAGACAGCCATTCCAAAATTCCCTAGTTTGGCAGGGATGCATCATCAAGTGGCCCCCTCCTATCTCCCAGCTGCCTTTCCTACTTTCTCACCTCTGCACTCGCTATGGTCTCACAATGGTGAATTTCCTCCAGCTCCTCCATGGGCCACACACTTTAATTCCTCCACAGCTGTGGCAGAGACTCATCATATCTTCCAATATTTGTTCTCTTCTTCCTTAGTTATGGAACCTTTGATTCTCACCTGGACGCTTGACTGTCCAGGATAAACACCACACTTCCCAGTCTCTCATGCATTCAGGTGAGGCCGCGTTCTGCTTAGCATGATTTAAACTAAAGCACCACACAAAAGAGCTCTCCCTTCTTTGCTGGAGTCCAGATATGATGGCTTGTGTTAGAAGAACCACCTTGGACCATGAGGACGAAGACACACGTGGAGGATGGCAGATGAACAAGATGGAAGGAGCCTGACTCATTGATGGTCATAAAGATGCCATCCCAGCTGCAGGTGCTTCTTTGCGACAGTGAAATAAACTTTGTTTTGTGAAGCCAGTTTTTTTTTTTGTTTGTGTGTGTGTTTTTCTGTCACACACCTAGTGAAACCTAGTCCTAATTATTTCAGGGCCTTTATGTGAATGACTTTTGTCCACTGGGAAGATTTTTATTCATCCTTCAGCATTTAATTCCAATATAATCACTCTGAAGCTAGGTTTCTTTGTTTGTTTGTTTGTTTTTTTGGTCTTCTCCACAAAAGAATTATTTGCTGTCCTATTTTATATCTAAACCATTGTATCTGGGCATCTTTAATAGCTCTTCTTACCTTGTGTTATAATAATGGCTCACATTCTGTCCCCTCTGTCAGTGAACTCCATCAGGAGATCACTTCTCTTTCCTCTGGGCACACCCAGGCTTATCACAGAGCAGAATTGGTGGATATCCAGTTCTGAACTGTACTTCTAGTTCTTTCTTTTGGCCTCTTTCACATTTCAAGTGATGGTCAGACGTTATTCTGGTTGATTGAATTTTTCCCTCTCTTCTGGTGGGGATTCGTGGGGAACCTTAAAGCATGCTGGGTGAGAAGAGGGGTTCAGCTTTCATACAGATCAAGGGCATTTTGAAAAATTTACCTCTAAAATTACCAAGCCTTAAGAGTCTCAGAGTATCACTTCCGTCCTAGTCTATTAATCAAGGATGCCCTGATTTAGGGGCAGGGGAAGTAGACTCTGCCTCTGGAAGAGTAGCTGCAAAGTTCTGGAAGAGCATATGGGACAAAAACTATTGTTGCAGCCATTTTTAGAAAATACAATCTGCCAACGTCTCCCTTCTGGCCACAATAATTCAAGTCTGTCCTGCATGGAAACCACACTCGTCCAAAGCCTCATCCCAGGAGCAAGCTCCAACTCAATGTCCAGTGTCCCATCATTTAAATCTTGTCCAGGTGAGGATGAGGCAGGCTTTTGAACATTACACCTCTGAAACAACTCCTTGGGAACTCTTTCTTTTATTTGAGAAAGAGAGAGGGTGCCATTGAGTAAGGGCCAGAGAGAGAGAGAGAGAGAGAGAGAGAGAGAGAAAGAGAGAGAGGCGGGGCTCACCTGAAGCAAGGCTCGTGCTCACCCAGTGCAGGGTTCTTGCTCACCCAATGAGAGACCCAAACTCACGAACCGTGAGATCATGACCTGATCTAAAGTCGGATGCTTCACCGACTGAGCCACCCAGGCACCATGAGAACTCTTCCTTTTGACTGAAACAGCTGTAAGTACAGTGACACAGTATACGGGCCCCATTTAACCCAATACACAATGATGGGATAGGCATGGGATAACCATTGTAAGCATTCTGTTCAGAGAAGGTGAAGGTACACAGCCCTTAAGGGTTCATAGCAATCCTGAAATCCAGCTGCACAAGTGTTGCCAATTCCACAATTAGGGTTCAGGCTTAAAGATTGGAAGTGGCTTAAAGATTCACTGTGGCTCTTGGCCTCATCCTCTGAAATAGCTTTCCTCTTCCATCAAATGTGGCCCTTGTTTAAAGCTGAGTAATTCCTAAGCATGCAAATTTTACCATTCCGTTTGTACTGTCTATGCAAAATTTAGCATTCCGTTTGTACTGTCTATCCCTCTCAATTCAAACTAATATTATTCCTTTAAAACATTTGCAAGTTTTTTTTGGGACTTGGTTTGTAACCCATCTCATTAGGCAAAAGCAACACTCCAAATCCCCTGAATAAACCCCTTTGCAGCTTAGATTCCCTCTAAGACAGTTGAGGGACAATGACTTTTTTTCTATTTTAAAGGGGTACTGTCTTCGAGATCTCAACAAAAGACTGTCACACCCTTGGTCACAGTCTTGTCCTCACCCTTGAGGTCACACCCTTGGCCTCATCTTTAGACTGTTTTCCTGATCGTGCCTTGGATTTGATCTTTGTTCCGAAGGTTTTATTTATTTATTTATTTATTTATTTATTTATTTAGAGCGTGAGTGAACAGGGGAGGGGCAGAAAGAGAGAGGAAGACAGAGAATCCCAAGCAGGCTCCACGCTGTCAGCATGGAGCCTGATGCAGGGCTTGGTCTTGAGAACCATGAGATCATGATCTGCAGTCAAATGCTCTACCACTGACCTATACCCCCAATGAGATCATGATCTGAACTGAAATGAAGAGTCAGACGCTTAACCAACTGAGCCACCTGGGCGCCCCCAGAAGGTATTTCTTAGAAAGAATTTGTTTTTGAATGCAATCCTGGATCCTTTGTATGTATATGTTCCTTAGCTTATCTAATTTGCTTTATTTCTCTTACTCACATTTTACCATACACAGCAAATGAAGGCAGGTTGTATTCTCAGTACTCTGCTTGGGTATCCCCTGAGCTAGGTTATCCCTTCCAGAAACACATCTTCTATTCCACCTTCCCACAGCAATGCTGTTGCTAAATTTTCTGTTACTACATCACAAGGATCCCTTTTCTTTAAGCTTCTTGGAACATTTTCTTCATTTTCCTTTGAGTTATTTGGCAACCTTCTCCTTAGGGCTATGGTCACGATTCTGCTTAACAGCCTCCCGAAGGTCATCAGGACTTCTTCCAACCACTCAGTCTGAAAGCCTGCATGTATTCTATGATATTGTTGGGCAGGGAGTACCCTACTTCTGGGTACCAAAATCTGGTTTTTTTTTAATTAAAAAATGTTTCATGTTTATTTACTTTTGAGAGAGAGAGAGAAAGAGGGAGAGAGAGAGAGAGAGAGTGCACAAGTGGGTTAGAGCAGAGAGACAGGGAGACACAGAATCTGAAGCTAGCTCCAGGCTTTGAGCTGTCAGCACAGAGCCCAACTTGGGACTCGAACCCATGAACCATGAGATCATGACCTGAGCCAAAGTCAGACGCTTAAACGAATGAGCCACCTAGGCGTCCCTTTAAAAATTTTTTTTTTTTAAATCAGTTTTGAATTTATCTAGGTCATCCACAGCACAGCACCTGGTGAGTAGTGGATATTTGCTGTGGAACTGAATTGTCAGCTCTTTATTTTTGTTGTTTTCACATTTTCAATGATGGAGTCTGTCTTACAGTTTTTAAAAAAGATTTTTTTAAATGTTTATTTATTTTTTGACAGGGAGACAGAGCATGAGTGGGGAAGGGGCAGAGAGAGAAGGAAACACAGAATCCGAAGCAGGCTCCAGGTTCTGAGCTGTCAGCACAGAGCCCGATGTGGGGCTCGAACCCACAGACTACGAGATCATGACCTGAGCTGAAGTCGGACGCTCAGCCAACTGAGCCACCCAGGTGCCCCCTTGTCTTAAAGTTTTATGCATGAGAAGAGAGTAGTGGTTTTGACAATGGATCAATGACATTTTGAAAACTTTTCTTTTCAAATTACTTAAGCACATGGGGCTCCTGGGTGACTCAGTCAGTTAAGTGTTTGACTCTTGATTTCATCTCAGGTCATGATCTTGTGGTTCATGAGTTCAAGCCCTGTGTTGGGCTCTGTGTTGGTAGTGCAGAGCCTGCTTGGGACTCTCTCTCTTCTTCTCTCTCTCTCTCCTTCTCCCTTCCCACTCTCTCTTTCTCTCTCTCTCTCTCTCAAAATAAATACATAGGGGCACCTGGGTGGCTCAGTCGATTGGACGTCCGACTTTAGCTCAGGTCATGATCTCACAGTTCGTGGGTTTGAGCCCCGCGCCGGGGTCTGTGCTGACTGTTCGGAGCCTGGAGCCTGCTTCAAATTCTGTGTCTTCCCCCGCCCACCCCCCACCCCACCCCATCTCTGCCCCTCCCCTTCTCGCACTCTGTCTCTCAAAAATGAATAAATGTTAAAAAAATACTTCAAAGTAAATAAATAAATTTAAAAAATAAAATTACTTAAGCATGCAATTTGAGACATCGTAATTTGTTTTTACTCCATAGGGGCATTCATAGTAACCAAGTAATTGTGTATAAAATAAATACAAAGGTCAAAGTTATTTGATATTCAGACTGATTTTCTGACTGATGTTCAGACTAATTTTGTTTGGGAGGCAGGGGTTGTTGTAAATGATAAACTTTTGAATCATTTTTATTTAAGCTTATTCTTTAAAAAAAATTTTTTTAAATGTTTATTTATTTTTGAGAGACAGAGACAGAGTGTGAATAGGGGAGAGGCAGAGAGAAAGGGAGACACAGAATCTGAAGCAGGCTCCAGGCTCTGAGCTGTCAGCACAGAGCCTGACACAGGGCTTGAACTCACGAACCATGAGATCATGACCTGAGCCGAAGTCAGGCACTCAAACAACTGAGCCACCCAGGTGCCCCTATTTAAGCTTATTCTTGTGAGGAAGGGAAATTTAATCCCCTTTGACCACCAAACCATTGGCTGAACCATTTCTTTTTTAAATATATCACAAAGTGCAAATGATAAGTTCATGAAAATGGGAACTTTTATTTCTTATCTTGCTCAGCTGTTTGCAGTAGCATTATCCCATCTGTGAGTCTGACATGGCTCTCTTGCTTTTCGAGTCGCTTTGGGTGCCTGTGCACCATTTGGATATATGTGTGGATTCCCCAGTGTCCCTACATAAAAAGAGACTGCAGGTGACAGTGACTGAAATTAGGGACACAAAAGAGAGAAGAAGCATGAGCATTTGCACGGTTTTTGGGGACAGATAATGCCCCCCTGGTCAACATGCTGACACGTTCCTCCACTGGTCCCTGTGGTTGCTCACTCCCCTTGACTACAGCCTATATGTCTCTGTGGCCTGTCCCCAGTTGTGGAGACTTGCCAGAAAAAATCCACTCACAGCCCTCGAATTGAATCTCAAAGGTAGATGATAACTGAATGCAATCACATAACTATTATTTTTTCTGCCATGGATAAATTATTGGTGAAGATGGCTTTCTTTCATATTTTTAAGATAGTTGCTATTTGTTAAAAGAACAGCAGCGCAATTTGTCTACAGAAAGGTGCACCAATCGTAAACATATGGCTCAATGCGATCTCACCAATAGAACACACGTGTGTGACTCCAGTGTGCATCCAGATCAAGAAGTGAGGTTTCCCGCACCCTTTCCAGTCACGACCTATCCAGAGAGGAACCACCGTAGATTAGTTTTGCCTGTTGTTGAATGTCATAGAAATGTAACCATACGGTAAGTTCTCCTTTAAAAGCATTTAAAAGCTTTATCGAGACATAATTGACATAAGTAAGTTGCATATATTTGGAGCGCGAACTTGCTGGGTTTTGACGTATGAATGCACTCATGAAACCATGATTAAGATAATGAGCATATCCATCATCCTCAGAGTTTCCTTATCTATTCTGTCTCCACTCCTACCTCTCTTCTCCCCAGGCCACCACTTTCTGTCACCACAGATTAGTTTGCATTTTATAGAGTTTTATATAAATGCAGTCTTACAGAATGTACTCTTCTTTTTTTGTCTTTCACTCCCTGTAATTAGTTTAAGACTCATCCGTGCAGTTGTGTGTATCAAAAGATCAATTCCTTTTAACTGCTGAGTAGTATTTCTTTGTATGGATATACCATGGTTTTTATCCATCCACCAGTTAGTAGGTATTTTTGGCATCTGGCTTTTTTTTTTTTTTTTTTTTTTTTTTTTTTTTTTTTGCTTAACAGCACGTTTGTGAGATTTATTCCTAGTAGGTCATTTATGGTAGAAAAGTGGAGTTATTCTGTAATGCTCCATGGGATAAAACTCTACACCAGAGAAGATGAATCTCTCTGCGTTCAGTGTGAGGTTACCATACATTCACATACTAATTCACGTACTAATTATAATACTTATGTCATTCACGTACTAATTCAAAGCATTTATTAAGCATCTCCTTTTTTACAAGACAATGGGCGTTCTGTGGAATGGTAGACTGGATTATTGTTTCTAATTGTTTTCTGCCCTCTCTGTAAGAGCATTATCCATTCCTGTTTGTAACCACCTGGCTTGCAGTGTCTATGTGAGGATTACACTTTCCTGCCTCGTTGATGTCAGGGGTGGATGTTTCACTTATTTTGGTCAATGAAATGTAAGCAGAAACGTGAAACGCCATCAAGTGGTTTGGTCTTAGCTCTTTTCTCTGCCACAAAATTACTGTGTCCTTGACACGGGGCACTTCTTCAGCCTGGAGTCTGAATGAAGAAGGCACGTAAAACAGAACAAGTGTGTGCCTGTGGCTGAGACGGGTAGTGAGCAAGAAATCTTATTGTAGGCGGTAGGTACGAATAAGAGCTTAGCGACTTTCTGCATGAGAAAATCAACTCAAATTACTGAATTATCGGTTGTGTTTTTATGATAATACAACATTCCAATATCTAAGTGTTAAGGCTTTTTCAATTTTAACCAGTCTCCTTATTCTTTCTTTAACAATATATTTCCTTTACTAGGGCGCCTGGGTGGCTCAGTCAGTTAAGTGGCTGACTTCAGTTCAGGTCATGGTCTCGAGGTCTATGAGTTTGAACCCCACGTCAGGCTCTGTGCTGACACCTCAGAGCCTGGAGCCTGCTTTGGATCCTGTGTCTCCCTCTCTCTCTGCCCCTCCCTTGCTTGCACTCTGTCTCTCAAAAATAATAAACATTAAAAAAATTAAAAACAAAAAAACCCAATATATTTCCTTTACTCTTAAAAATTTTTTTTTTGAATTAAGAAATAAATCGTTTCCTGAGGGCCCAGCTTCTCTCACTTAATACTTGGTCATCTGATTTCTTTTCCTGAGCACATTTCAGGTTTGAGACAGTTTTTTTTTTCATACTGTTCTCTGTGGATCCCAAGAATATTTCTTAAATCTCTCCTCTGCTCCCTACTGTGAATTACAGGCATAGTGCTCTAGATTCTTCTTCCATACTTGCATTCTGGTTCTTCTTCAACCACAGAACCTCCTGTACCGTTAAGAAAAAAATGGAGGGGCACCTGGTGCCTCAGTCGGTTAAGCATCAGACCCTTGATTTTGGCTCAGGTCATGATCTTGCAGTTGGTGAGTTCGAGGTCCACATTGGGCTCTGCACTGATGGTATGCAGCCTGCTTCAGATTTTCTCTCTCCCTCTCTCTCTGCCCCTCCCCTGCTTGTGCTCTCTCTCTCTCAAAATAAGTAAATAAACTTACAAAAATGGAAATGACAGTTAAGAAATTATCAGCACCATGTCAAAATTCCCACCAAAGGCCTTCTGCTGATCTACCAGTAAAAGAGGTTTGACTAAGATAGACTCGGCTATATTTTCTTTCTTTCTTTCTTTCTTTCTTTCTTTCTTTCTTTCTTTCTTTCTTTCTTTCTTTCTTTCAAGATTTTTCAATATTTATTGTTGAGAGAAAGAGAGAGAGAGAGAGAGGGAGGGTGGGAGAGGGAGAGCCGAGAAGGGGCAGAGAGAGAGGGAGAGACAGAATCCCAAGCAGACTCTGCACTGTCAGCACAGACTGTGATTTGGGGCTGGAACCCACGAACTGTGAGATCATGACGGGAGTCTAGATCAAGAGTCGGGCATCCAACCAGCTGAGTTGCCCACATGCCCCGTGGCTATATTTTCTTATAACCACCCCTCTGAATCATTTATTTTCTTGTATTTTACACTGGGCCTGGGCTAACTGGCAGAGCTTCAAAACTCTCCAAAAGGAGTCACTTTATGTCTTAATATTGTCAGAAACTCTATCAGTTCAGTGTCAGTTGGGATCTCACTCTGCGCTCACTTGTCACTCTAAATTCTCAAATTAAAATTCATTCCTGATCTATAAAATTCATGTAGCTACCTTGGCCTTATTATCATCCTGTTGTCACTGGAAGGTTTTAAAGTCCCATTTCTAGGAGCGTGCTTCTAACTTACCGCCAGCTATAACATTACAGACATGCCCAGGAGATAATGGGTTCTATTCCCAGTAATAGAGCGAATATTGCAATAAAGCGAATATGGCAATAAAGCATGTCAAATGACTTTTTTGGTTTCCCAGTACATACAAAAGTTATGTTTACACCCTGCTCTATAGTCTGTTAAGAGTGTAATGGCATTATGTCTAAAAGAACAATGTACAATGCATCTAAATTTAAAAATAATTTATTGCTGGAGCGCCTGACTGGCTCAGTCGTGAAGAGGTTAAGTGTCAGACTTGGGCTCAGGTCATGACCTCACAGTTTGTGAGTTTGAACCCTGCACTGGGCTCTGCGCTGTGTCAGCATGGGGCCTGCTTCTAATCCTGTCTCCCTCTCTCTCTGCCCCTCCCCCATGCTCTCTTTCAAAAATAAACATTGAAAAATCATATAAAAAATTTAAAAAAATACTGCTAAAAAAATGCTATCATCTGAGCTTTCAGTGAATCCTAATTACTGATCACAGATCATCATAACAAATATAATGATGAAAAAATTTAAACTACTGTGAGAATTACTAAAATGTGACACAGAGACACAAAATGGGCAAATGCTGTTGGAAAAATCTCACTGATAGACTTGCTTGACACCAAGTTGCCACAAACCTTCAATTTATTAAAGAAAAAAAAGCAATATCTGCAAAACACAAAGCGAAGTGCGGTAACATGAGGTATGCCTATATGCATTTGGAAGAAATATGAAAATCTAGCTTATGTGCCAGGGCTGGAAAAAAATATGTTTACCCAGTGATTCCTGGCTATAGTTAACTTTTTAATCTGTTTCCTGAACCTTTTCCTCCCTAGCTAGGCTGTTGTTTGGGATCTGACCAGCTGATGTCACTATGGGACCGTGAATGCAGGCATATTTCAAGGTCCTCGGTTCAGAGAAACTCTGGATTGGTGTCTTAGCAGCCCCGGGAAAGATAACCTCCCTCCCACCCAGCGCCAGCCTCCTCCCGACCTCCTCTCTCCCCTGCCTGCATAGTTTATAAAATTGAGAACTAGCTGACGGATTTAATTTTGATGGAGAATTACCTGTAGGCAAGAGGGCAATCAAACCCATACTGTTAAGGAGAGGGGGGCTGAGATAATGAATCTATTATCTCTGTTTAGCAAATGGAGAGTGTCAGGCTAATAATCTGTCAGTTTCTTTTTTCTACACTATAAGCTTTCATTTCCATCGTTAGGTACAACTAACTTAGAACTATCTGTAAAGGGGCTGATTAACTGGATGGCGTATTTTCTAGACTTCTTACTTCCTGTATCCTTTTTTGTGCCTGCCCTTGATCTGCTTGTGCTATCTCAGAATCCCAGGTGGACTTGGGACTTCAAACCAGTCTCTTGGCCACAAAGATTTATTTATTTATTTATTTATTTATTTATTTATTTATTTATTTAGGGTGGGGGGGGGGGTAGGGGCAGAGAGAGAGGGGGGGAGAAAGAGAATCCCAAGCAGGCTTTGTGCTGTCAGTGCAGAACCCAACATGGGGCTTGATCTCACAAATCCATGAGATCATGACCTGAGCTGAAACCAAGAGTTGGCCACTTAACTGAATGAGCCACCCAGGTGCTACACCCCAGCCATAAAGTTCTAGAAACCATGGAGATTTGGTATGGGGGAAGGTTGAGAGGAAAGGCTAATAAGAGTTTTGGAATTACCTATAGGCAGAAGGCATTTATGCCACCATTTCCTCTCAGTGCAACAAATCATGTACAGGTTCTCAGATGCCACAGGGGATCACTCTAAGTTTGAGTTTAAAGTTGTACTAATGTACTGCCTGGGTGGCTCAGTCGGTTAAGCGTCCAACTTCAGCTCAGGTCATGATCTGATCAGGTCATGGGTTTGAACCCCACATCGGGCTCTGTGCTGACAGCTCAGAGCCTGGAGCTTGCTTCGGATTCTGTGTCTCCCTCTCTCTCTCTGCCCTCCCCTGCTCATGTTCTGTCTTTCTCAAAAAATAAACATTAAAAAAAGTTTTTTTTTTAAGTTGTACTAGAAAACTCAGGGTCACTAACTGCACACACCCTGCACTCCTTTGCTAGGGTTGCCATAACCAAGTATCACAGACTGGGTGCCTCCAGCAACACAAATTTATTTTGTCACAAGTTTGGGATCAAGGTGCTGGCATGATTTGCTCCTTTTGAGGCTCCTCTTCTCAGCTTGTGTCCTCACATGGCCACCCCTCTGTGCAATTGAGCATCCTTGGGGCCTCTCTTGTATGTCCTAATTTTTTCCCTGTACAAAGACACTAGTAAGACTGGATTAGGACCACTTTAATGGCCTCGTTTTAATTGAATTACCTCTTTAGTATTTTTTATGTTTATTTATTTTTGGGAGAGAGAGACACACAGAGTATGAATGGGGAAGGGGCAGAGAGAGAGGGAGACACAGAATCCGAAGCAGGCTTCGGGCTCTAAACTGCCAGCACAGGGCCCGGCACAGGGCTCGAACTCACAAATGGTGAGATCACGACCTGAGCTGAAGTCTGACACTTAACTGACTGAGCCACCCAGGCGCCCCTTGAATCACCTCTTTAAAGGCCCTGTCTCCAAATGCGGTCACATTCTGAGGTCCTGGGAGTTAGGGTTTCAACATATGAATTTGAGGGAAGAAAACGGTTCAGCCCATAATCCCCTTTCCACTCCCTTTACTGATCTAGATTGAAGTTGACCAGTCTCAGAGGCTGATTTTTCGACAGAAATATCTTTCCCAATTTCCTTAGCTCTTTACGTCTTTTTGAGTAGCAGAGAATAGACTTGCCAATAACCTGCAGTTCTCTTCTTCAGAACCATCAGATTGCAGAGAACTTCCAGATGTCCAGGGATCCCTCCTGAAGATCACAGAACCTGGGGGAACAGGTATCTGTTCAAGCCAGTAAGAAATAAGGCCCAAGCCTGGGGTTCCTAATGAGATTTTGACTGATCCCAAAGTACCTTAACTTGCTCTCCTTCCATTTATCCTGAGGCTATAGACACGCAATTTTAAGGAAGCCAATACCAAAATGCTCTAAAACTTAAATTATTGAAAATAGAGTTAATGCAAAAATAATTGAATTGAGATGGTACCTTTGCTTTGTAAGTAAAGATGGCTTTAGCCTTTTATTAAATAAAATTAAAGGACTGTGAATTAAAATAATGTGCATTTGTTACACTTTTATGTTAAAATTAGTAACATGATGATGCCATGTTAGAAAATTTAGAAAGTATAGATAAAGAAAAGGAAAAGTCAGTTAGCTATAACTCTTGGGTTATTTATCTTTTCTTTATTTCCCTCTGAACATATCATACTATAAATACTGCTTTCTATCATAGAACAAATCTTAACTGAAAACGAGGAAACTTCTCCTAAATTGGTAATGTAATAGAATTTATGAATAAATTAATTCAATCATGTTTTCATCAAATGTATATTGAGCACTGACCACTCCCGGGACTGTTTTAGGGGCTGGAGACATTGCTGTAAATAATTAGGAAAAATCCCTGATCTCAGATTCTAGTGAAGAGACACAGAGCAAATAGAAAATCCATAAAAGTGAATTTCATTGATTGCAAAAGCATAGAATTTTTAAAACATCTTTGATACTGAGATACATCTTACAGTCACCATTGGTCTGTACTGGTCACTGCCTGGAACTTGTGATACCAAATACTTCACAGTGAGTGTCAAGAGCTTGGAAGAAAATTCTAGAGACAATAAGAGTCAGTCTTTTAACCTATGTGGATGGATGGTCGTGGGTGGGAGTTGAGATAGTGACAAATCAGAGCAACGTAGCAGCCTCCTGGAAGAGGGGCTCTGAAATCGACCCAACACCACATGATACAAAGCTGAGCAGGAGCCCAACTCTGGTGAGTTTAAGGTCACTTATGGATTTATGACCAAAGATTTTTAAGGCACCAAAAATGACATTGCAAGGCAAAACATAAACATGAGTCTGGGTTTTATTTTTATTATGTATTTATTTTTTTTAAAGTTTATCTTATCGTGAGAGAAAGAGTGCAGGAGGGGCAGAGAGAGAAGGAGAGAGACAGAATCCCAAGCACACTCCACACTGACAGCGTGGTAATTCATGGGGCTCGAACCCAAAAACTGCAGGATTATGACCTGAGCCTAAATCAAGAGTTGGTTGCTCAGCTGCCCTGAGACTCTGGGTGCCTGGGTTTTAAATAAAAACTTAAAAAAAAACAAACAAAGGATGGTTCTGGGTTAAAAAATGATTCAAAAAGTTGGACTCTATGAAAAAGTTTTAGGAATATCTTAATTTATATCATTTTCTCTGAACATGTGTGCAAAAGAGATACCTGATAAAAATCTATGCCTAAATAGATTTAGAAAAGCTCTCTTAATGAGCTTAACATAATTTTATGTGAGATAAGGAAGCATTGTTCCCTAGTGGAAATGGAGGTAGTTTTTCTCTTAGTGGTATACATAAAATACTGGAATGGGTCTCAATACTGTTTTAGATTCTATGAAATATGGTGCTGTATCAGATTAATAAGTGACTCTAATAAACTCAAGGTAAACTTGGAGGCTGTATTAGTTAGCTCAGGCTGCGATAACAAAATAGCACATACTGGGTGGCTTAAATAATAGACATTGTTTTCTCACAGTCCTGGAGGCTGGAAGTCTAGATCAAGATACCTGCAGATTTGGATTTGGTCCCTGATCAGGAGAGCCCTCTTCCTGGCTTGCAAAAGGTCCCTATTTGCTGTGTCTGGAAAGAGAGAGGGAGCTCTGGTCATTAATTCTATCCTGAAGACGCTACCCTCATCTAAACCTAAGTATCTTTCAAAGGCCCCACCTATAAGTACCAATACATTGGGGCTTAGAACTTCAACATATGAACTTTGGGAGGAAGCAAACATTCAATCCATTAAGAAAGGCACCCCGTTGGGTAGAATTGGTTTGAAAGAGGATTCAGGAGCACCTTTATTTTTGCCCTGGGTAACTTTGGGGAAATCTCTTGACTTCTTTCAGCCTCAGTTTCCTTGTTGGCCAAATCATACCTGCCCTGCGTGTTTTGTAGGGTTTTAATGATCACCTGATATTTATTCAGATGCTCAGTCACTGAGGACCGTGCCCAAGGTCTGTGCTTGGGGATGGGAGTATAGTATTGAAGAAGGCAGAGATGGTACCCTCCTTCAGAGGACAGCAGTGGGTACTGATTCAGCTTTTTCCCATCTACCAGGGAGACCTTTCCTGGTTCCTTCTGCTTCCTTTGTCCAACTGATGAAAAGTAATGTGCAATATTTCAGAAAGTGTGTGAACTGTTGTCATTATTTGTTTGAGCCATATTCAAAGGAAATAAACGGGCATTATAAATGGATTTTAGTTGCCTCTGGCTAAAGTACTTGGGGATTATTTAGTTCTTTCAGCATTTGGATTGGGCCTTGGCAAAAAATGTTAAATAGAAGTTGGCCTTCAGGAGGTCAGGCATCATTTTGGGTAAATTTCCTTTTTTTGGTAAGTGTTCTAGACATCACCTTATAAGGACCTATGGCCTCGGAGACTCTACTCCATCCTTCTGCCTGCCCTACTTCCTCTACCCATTCTTGCTGTCAAAACTTGCTTTTAGGAGATAACATCTACTAAGTGGTAAATGGCTGATAAAAGCTTAAAGTATACCCCTTCCTAAATGCTTTGTATTTTAAGTGCAATCAGTGCTTTGAAGTAAATAAGTAAATTTTTTTTTTTACAATAGATTTTAGGTCATAATAATTAAATAAAAAACTTGGTCTCCACCACCCATCCAGAGGCCATGTAGGAAAACTTAATTCATCACAGTGACAACCACTTACTTTTCTTTCTAAGAAGGTTGGTTCTATTTATGAGGAAACTTTCTTGTTGTTGTTATTCTACTTATTTCCTATTACAAATAATATATTATTTATCAAACATCCCTCAAACTCAAATGTATGCTTAGGGAAAACCTACTCCTCAATTCTTAACAACAAAGGCCCTGATTCTAACTCTGGAGAGTTCTATTTTATACTTTCTTTGAGCTACTTCTAATTTTCATTTTTAAAATGGGTATTAGATGGCAAGGTGATATCTATGCGTTGGATTATGACTTGCATCTTAGGGAAAAAAAAAACCCTGAAAATGATAGATATGAAATAACATATTTCACTTATATTCCTCCCTATCCTTATGTCTGATTATTTATTCATTTTATTAAAACAATTGTGATTTCTTGATTTAAACACGAGCAGCTTTTTTTAAGTTTAAAAGACTTTTTCTTTGCTATTAACATGAGCTGATAGTATTTTTTAAATTATTTTTTAATGTTTATTTATTTTTGAGAGAGAGAGAGAGACAGAGCATGAGTGGGGCAGGAGCAGAGAGAGAGGGAGACACAGAATCCGAAGCAGGCTCCAGGCTCTGAGCTGTGAGCACAGAGCCTGACATGGGGCTCAAACCCACAAACTATGAGATCATGACCTGAGCCAAAGTTGGCTGCTTAACTGACTGAGCCACCCAGGTGCCCCATGAGCTGATAGGATTATAGCCAACAGGCAGTGCCATCCTGAAGAATGTATACGGTGGGCCCTTGAACCAGGATTGGGGGTACCAACCCCTCCTCACCATGCAGTCAAAAATCTGTGTATAAGTTTTGACTCCCCCAAAACTTAACTACTAATAGCTTACCGTTGACCAGAAACCTTACCGATCACATCAACAGTCAATTAATACATATTTTGTATGTCATGTAAGTATTACATACTGTAATTTTACAATAAAGTAAGTGAAAGAAAAGAAAATGTTATTAAGAAAATCATAAGAAAGGGGCGCCTGGGTGACTCAGTTGGTTAAATGTCAGACTTCAGCTCAGGTCATGATCTCATGGTTCGTCAGTTCGAGCCCTGCGTCAGGCTCTCTGCTGACTTCTCGGAGCCTGGAGCCTGCTTTGGATTCTGTGTCTTCCCCTCTCTCTGCCCCTCCCCTGCTCACGCTCTATCTCTGTCTGTCTCTTAAATAAATATTTTTAAAAAATCATAAGGAAGAGAAATATTTATAGTACTGTATTTATAGTACTGTACTGTATTTATAGAAAAAAAATCCATGTATAAGTGGACCCATACAGTTCGAACCCATATTGTCCAAGCGTCAGCTGTATTTGCTATAATCCAGGTTTGGTTAATATCATCTGAGCAACCATTATTTTTATCACCAGGTCAGCCTAATTTAATGTGAAGTTTTGGGAAGGTATGTTCTCAACAATGAGCAATGACGATCCCTAGACTGTTAACTGAGTTTTAATCAATCAAGATATCAGCATTAAATTTGTTGCTCTTTTCTGAGCCGTAGTGAGGTTGTCCTCTGGTCCTGTATTCTGTTGCTCATGGAACAGAAGTCTATGGTGAACAGCAGCAGTCCTAGCTTTGGAGGACATTGAGGCAGGTGTACAAGGGTTTCATTTATAGTTAATTCTAGGGACGCCTAGCCAAGCTCTCTTCTTGCTCTATAAGCTTCAAGACCAGTGGTGGGGAGAAATAGCCCATCTTTGTTGATCCTGCAGCTCAAGAGGGATGTGGGAGAGGAGAAGGGCATCAAGGATTGCTCTTCCTGTGGAAACACCAATAATGTCAACAACCTGAGCAATGCAGTACATTCAGATGGAAGAAGCCATTGGCAAATCATGATCCACCTCCATTCTCTTCAAAGAAAGTTCATTTTCCTCTGAACGCCCCCAAGGAAAGGAGGAGTTAAATGGTAGCTTCATTTAATGTTTACTACACCTTAAGCACTTCCTTTGATGTCAATGTCATTCCTTTCATCTTACCACTGAAGACACACTGGGCTCAAAATGGTTAAATCACTTGTCCCAGGTGTCACATAGATATCAACAGAAGAGCCAAGCGTTTGATTCCTAAAATAGAAACTTCTAATTTTTTTTTCTTTTTAGAAAATCATGCTATTTATTTATGGAGCTGACACTGCATACCTATAGAACTTCAAATCACGTATTATAGATTGAAAAATATTTTTAACTACATGTCCTAACGACTGAAACTCCTGTTACAAACTTTTGGAAAAAGTCAAACGTGCATAGGCTTTGTAATTGAACATAAATGGGCTTCAAGTCCACATGCTACTGTGTGATCTTGTGTGGTAAGTTTGCCCCTCCCCCCACCTCAAGTTCCTCATTTATAACTCAGAACTAGTAAAACACCAGGTAAATGTTATTCTGTGTATAATTCTAAACACATCACATGAACTGATCACAATAAGGAAGTTTCTGTTAAGGATGATGAGTATTTCTTAAAAGCGTTAATTTAATTGTTTGTCACACATTTGTACTGTTCAAATATAGTAAGTTGGTCAGAGGTGTTGAGTTGATGTTTTTCCCATTGATAAAACAGGTGCAAATAGGACACTATACTATAGATGTGAGGAAAAAACGTTGTTTTCCTTATGGCTTTTAACTCAAACACGTATTACTCTTGAGCTCCATTCTCATTGATGTTAGAAGGCACTTACATTTGACAACTAAATATAATGGTCTCTTTCTCCTAAAACAGTCCTTTTCAGATAAATTGGTTCAATTCAAAAACTTTAAATTCCCTTTCAGGGTCTTCTCCTGCCCCTCGTTCTTCTCAAGATGGCAGCTGAATGAAGGGAAAAGGTCATGGATCCTTCCGGGGGCTGAGGCATCCACTCCGTCCTGGCCACTTTGCACTTTGACAGGGATATGATGACTATGGCAGGTTCTGCACGGGTCTTGGGTATCCTCTTGGTGCCCTGCTAGGGAATTCTGTGGTCCCTGAACTCTGAGATCTCTTTGAACTGACCTCAGACCTCCACGGGCTATTAGTTCTCTTAGTACTTTCACTTAAGAGTCTATTGAAGGAGGCAAACACTTAAAGAAGCAACCAGCATAAAGCATACTAAGTGCTGTGGTAGAGGAAGTACTGAGTATCAGGGGATGTGTAAATCAGAGGTGCTGGACCAAGTCTCAGGTTCCCAGGAAAGGCGTTCTCAAAGTGCAACCTGAAGGATGTTCAGGAAGGAGTTGGCCAGGCCAAGTACAGAGATTTGAGAGCCGGGATAGAGAGGGGGAGTGCACCTTCCAGGCAGAGAACAGCACGTGAGGGGCCAATGGCAGGCTTGTTTGAGAGGCTGAAAGGTAGGGGTAAGGCGTGTTCAGGTGGGGCGGGGAGCAGCCAAAGATGAGAAGGAAGCTGGGACCATGTCAGATGGGCTGTGGCAGCCACAGGAGCCATGGTCACTAAGAGCACTGGAAAACCACTGAAGGTTTGTAAGCAGAGGAGTAATGTGGTCACATTGTCTCTGTGGGGCATTGACTGGGCTGTACCACAAGGTACAGATCAAGGGGGTCCATTGCATTTGGTCTAGGTATTTGTTTGAAGAAAGATATGACTAGCTCAGCAAAATCCCCTTTTCATGGCATGGGTTGGCATCCAACATCATTAACAGAATTTCTTCCTCCCTCCCCGTCCCCCCCCACCCCGACCCTGGAAAAATAGAAATCACTAACATACATTAAAATTTTATCAGAAAAGTATGTTATTTTAACTTACTGAAAATTCTATATATTCCATGACTTCTTTCTCACCCATGCTCCACTGAAAAATTAATTATAATACAAAAAAAACCTCAATGGATAATGACTTAAAGATTAAAACATTCATTTAAAACCTGGTGGGATCGTAATCTCCCCATTTTTAGGTGACATGTTATGGACAATTAAAATGATCAAAAATGATCTGTTTACAGGTTCTGTGCAAAATGCTGGGCCAATATTTGCATATTGCCTGGGTGGCTCAGTCGGTTAAGCATCCGACTTTGGCTGAGATCATGATCTCACAGTTCATGAGTTCGAGCACTGTGTCAGGCTCTGACAGCTCAGAGCCTGGAGCCTGCTTCGGATTCTGTGTCTCCCTCTTTCTCTCTGCCCCTCTCCCACTCGTTCTCTGTCTTTCTCTCTGTCTCTCTCTCTCTCTCTCTCAAAAGCAAATAAACATTAAAAAAATAATAAAATGATCAAAAGAGACAGGTGATACCACCAGTCATTGAGATTTGGGGTATACTTTGTTACCCCAGCATAACCTGTTCTGATGAATATAACTCTATTATATCATAATATAATATTATACAAAATATGGAATTTTAAAATATCTCAATTTCCTATGGAAATGGAAAATCTGAAAATAGTGATTAATTTGGTTTGCAGTGATTAATTTGGTCACTCAAGTGACTTCTGTGTGAAAATGGATGCTACCCAGGCTTTCAGGGATGCAGTCATAAGAAAACTGAGGGGGGGGGTGCCTGGGTGGCTCTGTCGATTAAGCCTTGGACTTCAGCTCAGGTCATGATCTCATGGCTGGTGAGTTCGAGCCCAGAGCCAGGCTCTGTGCTGACAGCTTGGAGCCTGGAGCCTGCTTTGGATTCTGTGTCCCTCTCTCTCTGCCTCTCCCCTGCTTGCACTTTCTCTCAAATATAAATAAACATTAAAAAAAAAAAAGACAAAAACCGAGGGTGATGGGTAAGCAAGGAGAGGAGGAGAGATGGCTTTCTTTAGACCAAAATGTGGCCCGGGAACCTCTCTCTCAGACCTCCTCTTGTATCTGGCTCCTGCTCCCCCACCCATCTCCTTTCTCCAGCTTTCCAACTCAATCCTTGTTAAACTCCGAGGGAAACAGGTTGGAAGCATTCCCCATGAAGATGCATGAATTTGTTGCTTTCGATAAATAAATTGACATAAATTTAGCACCCAGGCAGTTTGCTTGAAGATGCCTATCAGCTTGAGCTGATCTATTTACAGGTTCTGTGCAAAATGCTGGGCCAATATCTGCATCCAGTTCCCCACTCAAATGGTGCTCAAATGACACAATTGTGAACAGAAAGTTTAGTGAAAGTCTGCCAAATTCAAGCAAATAAAATGCATCCCTTTCTGGGGGATAGTAATGTGTCAATATTTTTGTCCTATTTAAAGAGTTGTAACACTAAAAAGTTTTTTTTTTTTTTAAGTTTATTTAGTTTATTCATCTTTTGAGAGACAGAGAGTGAGCAGGGGTGGGGCAAAGAGAGAGGGAGACACAGAATCCCAAGCAGGCTCCAGGCTCTGAGCTGTGAGCTGTGAGCACAAAGCCTGATATGGGGCTGGAACCCACAGACTGTGAGATCATGACCTGAGGTGAAGTCTGACGCTTAACCCACCAAGCTACCCAGACACCCCAAGGAGTTGTAACATTTAAATTCTGGGTATTTAATGGATCAGTAGGTTTGGTTTCCTGTTTGCTAAGGTTCCCCCCTGTGGTAGGTTTTACTATGTTAAGTGAGTTGGTTCTTAGTAGGGATTATAGAATGTTTGTCCTTATTTTGTGCCCTTTCACTCCTTCCCATGCATCCACGTGCTGTGTTGTGTCATCTCTGGGGTGCTAATGGGAGAGTTGAAGGAAGCAGCAGCTAAACACGGGCTCTGATCCCCGGTGTGGGTCTACTTCCTGTGATAAAGCAGTTGGAAGTTCACGAACTTACAAAGTGCAGCTTGCACTTTGATCCAAAAAGTAGTGCGGGTGGGCATAAAACAGGCCCAAACCTTTGTTGCTGAGAGCATCAGAAAAGAAGACTGGGGATCGTGAATCTTTAAGCTCAAGAGTTGTCTTTTTGGCAAATGTCACTAGTCGCTGTAAGTAAAATAGAAAATTACAGGGAGAAGTTTACTGCTACATGTTATGGATAATTACATAGATTTATAAGGGAGATTGGATGGCTTCCTTAAGTTCTTTGCAGGGAAGTCTCCAGTGAAGTTTATGAGATGGAAACATGGCATGCCAACAGTCGTTTTTCCCATGTCACAGAGAGGCATGCCTTCTCCTAGGGATCTTGTTTTCCATTGCCAGATCTTTAGATATTTTATTTATTTATCACCCCCAAACTATTTGAAGAAGTTCATCAATATTTGGCTTATAGATGAAAAAATTTCTTATATGGTCATGGCATAAGAATTATAAGTGAAGGTCCAGGGGCACCTGGGTGGCTCAGTGGGTTAAGCGTCTGACTTCAGCTCAGGTCATGATGTCACCGTCTGTGAATTTGAGTCCTTCATCAGGCTTTGTGCTGACAGTTCAGAGCCTGGAGCCTGCTTCAGATTCTGTGTCTCCGTCTCTCTCTGCTCCTCACCCGCTCTCTCTCTTTCTCTCTCAAAAATAAGTAAAAACATTTAAAAAATTAAAAAAAAAAGAATTATAAGTTAAAGTCCTAACTTTCCAGATTCTTGCCTGATCCACTCAGCTTTAGCCACTCAATGTATGTACGGAAGATACATGAATGTCTTTTTTTAAATGTCAGTGGAATTTGTCTGCGGTTATGCACAGATGAATTAAACCAAATTCTACCTTCAAAAGGCAGAATAGTGGGGCACCTGGGTGGCTCAGTCGGTTAAGCGTCTGACTTTGGCTCAGGTCATGATCTCTCAGTTTGTGAATTCAAACCCCCTGTCGGGCTCTGTGCTGACAACTCAGAGCCTAGAGTCATTTTCAAATTCTGTGTCTCCCTCTCTCTCTGCTCCTCCCCTGGTTGTGCTCTGTCTCTGTCTCTCTCTCAAAAATAAATAAACTTTAATTTTTTTTTTTTTAAAAGAAAGGCATACTAGCTTGCACTCAGTTCATCAGAATCCCAGTCAGAGTGGCTTACAAGTTTGTGCCTTCTCCTTGTGATACAGGGTCAACGTTGGAGAGCTGGGCACTGTTTGGAGTAAAATGCCCATAAAAAGGTTCTTGTTTAGGGGTGCCTATCTGGCTAGTTGGTAGAGCATGCCGCTCTTGTTCTCAGTGTTGTAAGTTCGAGGCCCATGTTGGGTGTAGAGATTACTTAAAAAATAAAATCACATATATATGTATATGCAGATAGGCTCACATATGTATGTTTTTATATATATAAAAAGGTCCTTGATTACGTAGAAGCCCAAAGTGTCTCCAGGCTGTAGGTGGCCTTCAGGTAATCTTTCTGGGCTGCAGAGAAAATGTAGTTACTTCACTCAGGGTTATGTTTTTTAATGTCCTGTTCTTTGGATTAACAGTCAGATTGTTAAACCGATGCTCCAGTGGTTCTGAGGCCTGGTTGCATTCAGCTGGGAAACAATCCTGTGATGCTGGTCTCGTTGAGCGCATAGGCCCCGTGTAAACTCACGTGGCATTGGAGGCCTTCCGATCCTTGGGTAACGCTCTGAATGTAACATTTTGTTTCCTTTTCAAAATGACTTATTTTTCTTCATTATTGAAATAGAACCCACTTCTTCTTTTTTTTTTTTTTTTTTTACTGCTTGTGATACTTGTAAATGCAGCTTTAACAAAATTTTAGGGTTATGCTCTGCCATAGTCATTTCTACAATTAAAAGGGCTGTGTGAACTAATTTGCAGATGGATTGAACGTCTTCGTTTATTTCCCCCTCCTTCCTCTATGAAAGGACATAGAATATTTATACGTTTTCTGGAAAGAAGGGCAGAGGTGCTGTGTGAATATGCATATATTTTCTAAAACATTCTTGTACGTAGCAGACCGTGTGAGCTTCCACATTTATATAGTCAGTAAGGCTTAAGGCATGTGTGAAGAACTTTGGTTGGTCCAAAATTTAGTTTTTTTAGAAGAGAGGTATAGAAAATTTGGCTGGATAATAATGGAATCTATTGAGACTTTGAACCTTTTTTTTTTTTAAAAGGTTTATCTATTTATTTTGAGAGAGAGAGAGAGAGTAGGAAGGGCATAGAGAGAGAGAGGGAAAAAGAAAGAGAGAATCCCAAGCGGGTTCCCCACCGTCAGCAGAGCCCGATGTGGGGCTTGAACTCACGAACTGGGAGATCATGACCTGAGCTGAAACCAAGAGTTGTACACTTAACCGACTGTTCCACTCAGGCACCCTGTTTTTGTTTCTTTCTTTTTTTTTTTTTTTTTTTTTTAACATATTCTACCTTATTTCAGTTAGCAACTTTCCTATTTTACTTCCTTGCAGTTTGGCACAGGAAAAGTTGATGCCATTTGGAATTAGAATAGACACAGGGCAAGTTCTCACTCTCTTTTGAGACCCAGTTTCTCAGTTGAAATAATATTAGCCACCTCTCTTTTTGTGAATATCGAATGAGACAATGTATAAAAAAAAAATCAGCGTTCCATCAAACATAACAGTCACTCAGTGAATACACATTCCCTTTCACTCTCTTCTCTGACATATTCTTTCCTTAAGGAAAATCTTACATTAACCTCATAGTGAATGAGATAGAATGAATGAAGCCCTAGAAAAAGGAAGGGCAGAAGGGAGAGAAGAAAAAGAGGAGAAAGAAAGGATAAAGGAATGGTTATAACGTAACATAGAAGTTAATTTAGAAGCATAACTTTAGCTAAAATTATCATTTGGTATTGTGTTAACCAAAGTAATTGATTCAGGTTTTAAAGAAAAATTGGTGGTGCCACATTTATTCGGCACCTACTAAGTGCTGGGTGCTGGGATAGGCACTAGGGATTAAACGATGAGCAGACCGGTTCCAGCCCTCTAGGAGCTCAAGTTCATGTGGGGAAATAGACACAAAAATAATGACCTCTAATAAGATCTGCTAAGTCCTATCATAAAAAAAGTCTGCACATTGGTGAATGGATGGGTGATTTATACTACAAGGTTTACTCAGATGAAGCTTCATGAGCTCCAGTGGTCTCTAGCACATTACAGAGATTTTTATGCCATGTTCTTCCCCCCATGAAATGCCTTGCCATTGGATGTACAGTTGGGGTAATTCATTGCTCATAGTTAGAATAAGTTATTTGGGCTTCTATAAACATTATCTGAGGAGCAAGACACAAATGCTTGAGTATTAGGGAAAGCCAGAGACACTCGATTTCCTCAAGGGTTAAGATGTTTTATCGTTTATGTTTTATTTAGTAGCAAAACAAACAAATGCACAGGAGACCGAGAAACACGTGAAGCATCTCACCACTTAGCCTTCTAAAATAAGTTGGCATTTCCAGCGAGAAGGTATAGGCTGGGAAGAATTCCCTGTCACTCATAGCTTTAAGCAGATCTGACAGTTTCTTATTTAGAGAGAGTGCATTCCTTAGTTGACATGAAAAGTTTTGATGACACCACCGCCCTAATTACCCTTACTCTCTGGAAGAGCTGAAGCCACAACCCAATTCCGGGTGACATTTTTTGGCCCCTCTTGCTATTATTGGTCTCACTGACCAGTCATGACATCAAGTCAACCTGCAAATACAAACTCCTGAGTCACTTAATGAGGCCCTTAGTATCTACGCCCAACTTTGAGGCCTCCAATGAACTCTTTCGAATCCCCTTTTCCGATGAACAACATCAAGTAATGATTCCATTAAAATAAATACATCTTTGTTCGAGATGTCAGGTTTAGGGGCATCCGGCCTCTGAAGCTGGCTACGGAGTCACTCCTTTGCTAGGGACGAGGTAGGGAGCTCACTGACGTGATGTGATTAGAGCAATTATTCAGAGCTACCTGTCACAGCTAATCAGCTCTGGTTTGCTGGATGGGAAGAGGTGGCCTCGTCCTGCCTCCGGAGACCAAGCACTGTTATCCGACAGCATCTTTGCCTCCAGCATCTCCTCAGACGGGCTCAAGTTTCAAGCATTTATTGGCAAAACTTAACTTTCTTGCGTTTATTTTCATAGTGCTCCTCCTCAGAGAAGGTCATCGGAGGCTTGTTCTGATTTATTTTTCTTCCGTGATTTCTCCTTTATCCCACTTGACATGTTTTCCGGTGGAGTATGATGAAGCAATTCTTCTGAGTTATGGGCAACTGCTTGTTTTCTTTTGCCCTGTCGAAGCATCCTGAAGATGACTGTGTTCCCATTTTCATCCTGAAGAAAAGGATGAAAGCCTTTCAGTGAAATTTGGTGTCGCTGAGGAGGAAAGAAATTTGAAAGCCATAGAGACATGGCTTATCTTTGATGCGGAAGGTATTGACGAGGAAGAATTTGTCATAAATCTTTGTGAGCCTTGTCGTCATCATCATCATCATCATCACCATCCTCTTTTTTTTTTTTAACGTTTATTTATTTTTGAGACAGAGCATGAACGGGGGAGGGTCAGAGAGAGGGAGACACAGAATCCGAAATAGGCCCCAGGCTCCGAGCTGTCAGCACAGAGCCCGACGTGGGGCTCGAACTCACTGACCGCGAGATCATGACCTGAGCCCAAGCAGGCAGCTTAACCGACTGAGCCACCCAGGTGCCCCCATCATCACCATCCTCTTAACCAACATCATCTTCACCAGCATTTTCCTTGTTTTCACAACCACTAGGTACTTGTGTGCATGTGACATAGCACTAGGAATGCCATGAAAATGAAATTAAATGTACACAGTCCTGCCTTTCTGTCATGCAGTTGAAGGTTACTAAGATCCATACATATGCTAACAATAAAATATTCAATTTTGAATAAAGAATAAACAAGAGCTTGGATTGCAGAAATAATTGAAACATTGCCTTTACATATAACACTTTTTTTTTTTTTCTAAGCAGGAGGAGGAAGAAAAACTATAGCTGCTGTGTACTTCATCCAGAGCAAGGGCAGGAGAATGTCTTTAACCCCTCTTCCAATTTGTCAGAGGGAAATTTAGGGAAAAGGTAGGACCTTATTGTAGGAATTGCTTTAGAAAAGGGAAGCTTGTCTCGCGTGATGGGGTATTTTTAGCTGTACTAAGATCTTTATTAAAATTATCTTAGTAATTTTCATGAAAATGGGATTATTTCCTTTGGCCGATCCTGGACAGCAGTAATGGTAAGTTGGGGACAGTCATTTATTTGGTGATCAAAAGTAGCAAGGTATTTGACTTGATCTGGGTGGGTGAAATGTTCTCTCCTCCTGATTTCTATTTATTTTAAGTACCACCTCACTCTAGAACTCAGTGGGCACTTCTCTCACTTATGGTCCAGAAATAGCACTTAATAGTTACTTCTTACCTTTCTGAAATCAACATGTTTCCCAGTAGAATTGAAAGGAAGATCTATTGCCAAGTATAGATCTAGGAAAATGATAATTACTCGTTAGACCTTTGTTCATGCTGTTTTCCGTGCCGCAAATGCCTTTCTGGATCACCATCATTTACTAAAACCTGCTCTTCCCTTCTGATCTGGCCCACGTTGCCCCTCCATTGGTAGGTATTTTTTCTAACTAAAGCTGTCCCTGATGACATTCGGGGTTTAGAAGGGTGGGGTGGTTGTTCTGAATTCCCAGAGTATTTACTGCCTTACAAAGCAGATGCTACTTTTTATTGTTTTTTTTCCCCCCTTTTTTCATGACTTCTAACCACACAGTGAATCCCCTCAGAGAGACGTAACCTGGTGGAGGCAATTTAATCTGAGCCTTAAAGTTCCCATTTCTAGTATGGTAGATACTCATAGTATCTTCCCCAGTCTACCCCACAGGCTGTTTTGAAGCTAAGGATGAGATAATATAGGTTGAATCAATATGTGAAAATATCTCGAAGAGTATAAAATACTGCGCAAATTCAAGTCCACAAGAATGACAGGTCTCTCAGATATCGCCTAGTCCAGTACTGTTGTTTAAGAGGGGAGGAAACTGAAGTCCTTGAAGGCAAAGTTGCAAGGTTAGTGTAGCTGGGCTTGTGCTCATGTTTCTGGACGGTCTGTTCTCCACTCTGCTGCTTCTCTTATTAGGCAGAACAGTGCACTTCCTGGGCACCAAATAATTATTTGGTCATTAGAGGCAACACAACTTGGTTTCACACTGGGGTGCGAGGAAGCGATGTTATATCCTTTCTTGAAAGTGGAAGCTGGTAGAAAGTTGAAGGATCAGCAGAAAGGCAATGAGAATCTTGATGTCTGTGAGAGGGAGGGGGAGAGGCAGGGCTTTGGAGGATGAATGTGAGCACAGAAGAGGGAGACTGGACCTGTGGAGATGAACTTTGCTGATGTACATTTTCCAGATTGGTATGACCTGCTTAAATGGGTGGGGAAAACTTGCATGGATTTATGCTTGGATGGGAAGCTCGCTTTCTACATTCCAATGGTCCATCGCCTTCCGCTGTGTGACCACTCTCATGCGTCCAAAGCGCGACTCATTTCTAAAAGGAGCTACCTGCAAGCGGTGTAGTACTCAGGTGGGGGAGGTGATTCTAGACAGTGAGGTCATCATCAGTCTTATCAGTTCATGACTGAGGGAGAGAAGAGATCAGAAGTCGAAAGTCTGGGGGTGTGTGTAGCACGTTTGACCATCAATCTTGGGACAGAGGGAGGGCACCAGAGGGGTGCCACAGGGGACAGATGAGTAGAAGTATGTAACAGTCAAGATAGGAGATGTGGCAGTTCTGGACCAAATTACATCAAGGGCGGGAGACGGCAGGCATTCCTTTTACAGAAGGCTTGTGTGCTGCTGAACAGGCTTGGAGATGGAGTCAGTCTGTGCATCTCATATAAAGCCTGGCTCCTCGGCACTCCAAATTCTTAGGAAAAGAGAGAATTGGGAATGCAGTCAAGATAAGCCTACCGGGGGGGGGGGGTGGCACCTGGGTGGCTCAGTTGGTTAAGTGTCCGACTTCAGCTTAGGTCACGATTCACCGTCTGTGAGTTCGAGCCCCACGTCGGGCTCTGTGCTGACAGCTCAGAGCCTGGAACCTGCTTCAGATTCTGTGTCTCCCTCTCTCTCTGCCCCTCCCCTGCTCATGATCTGTCTCTCCCTGTCTCAAAAAAAAAAAAAAAAAAAAAGATAAACCTACTGGTACTTCCCCTGGGATTAGTGCCGTAGGAGGCTAAAGCTGCGTCTTATTTCAGGTGAGCGGATAATTTCCTCCTATTCCCACCTCCATGCTCCTTCCTTACCACTTCTTATAAAAAAGAAAATTTCTGTTTGAGCAAGTAGAGGGTTCAGTTTCCTTCTGCACACTACAAGTAATGGAAACAATGCTATTGTTCTCATAAAAGACAACAGCCTTGCACGCTACAAATATTTGAAAACAAACACTTATGATAGGAGAGTTGCTCACTCTCATCTTGGGTCCAGCTGTTTGCTAAGTCTCGGAGAGACAGAATTATTCTCTTAATGTTTTGACACATGACATGAAAAAATCTGTTTGAATTAGCAGGTTGTGGGTCAGCTTTTGAAAAATGACATGTTTGTTCCCGTGTTAAAAAAAATCTTTGTCAATGATAATCTCACTTCAACTTTATCACTTTGGGATGCTTCTATACCCCTTGTTCCCCCTCACTGGCAATGGGCGAAGTCCTCACGGGCACACAGCCTCACTCAATGCCATCACTTGTAACAGAAGCAGGAAAATAACGCTTGAAAATGATGGTATTGTACCAGCCTGGAGCGCATGAATTAAAGATCTTCCTGGCTGGCCCAATTGCTTCATCACATAGCAAGGCTTACCACTTACCACACACAAGTAAAAGAACTTTGGGGCAACTGCCTCTCTCCTCTTGAATTTTGACACTCTGTGTCTGGAAACGTCCCCTTCACAGCTTGGTAAGGGAGAAAGATATTTTGTTCATTAGAAGAGAGAAAATCCAAATCAAATACGAGTGACCAAAGCAGTGCCAGTAATTTTGAAAGTAGTGTGATCACTCAGTGTGATATTTCAAAATCTCTGTAGGCAAAAGAAGACGACTGGGTTGGTCAGTTTCACACTAAACCAATACTGGGACAATGAGTCTTCCTACTGTAACACAGAGTTCTTATGCGTGATATTTATGTGGCATCAATTTTAGAACTCTAATCTAAGAGCTCTGGTATGCAAGTTTTTGTACTTCTGCAGATTCTTTTGGGCGTTGGGTTTCTACAGTGTTTGCCTGAGTTAAAGTTTCTTCTCAATGGGGAATTGAAAACTTCGAAAAACAATGATAAATAGTGTGAGATTGAAAGAGACCAGGGATATTGTAGCAAGTTCTCCAGAGAAACAAAATCAATAGGATGCATATATATGGAGGAAGAGATTTATTGTGAGGAATGGGCTCATGTAATTATAGAGGCTGGTAAATCCCAAAGTCTACAACCGGCAAGCTGGAGACCCAGGAGAGCTGATAGTACAGAACCTGAAGGAAGAGCTAATGTTTCAGTTTGAGTCGAAGGCAAGGAAAAGCCAATGTCCTCGTTCCAAGGCAGTCAAGCAGGAGGAATTCCCTGTGACTCTGCGGAAGGTCAGCCCTTTTGCGCTATCCAGACCTTCAACTGCTTGGGTGAGGCCCACCCACATTAGGGAAAATAATTTGTTTTACACAGTCTACCTATTTAAATGTTAATCGCATGCAGAAACACAGACACACCCAGAATGGCACGGTTGATGCACAAAGTCAAACTGACACATAAACCTAACCATCAAAGACATACTGACAAAGTACTAAACTGGGAACTAGGAGGTCTGTGAAGGTAAGTGTTTTTCACTAGGCCAATGAGGCAAGTTCTTCTAACTCCCTGTCATCACTTAACCCTTCTTACCCCTGCCAATGTGACTAGACGAGGCACAGATCACTCAGTTGATGGCTAATTGCTCAGCTGCATACTGGTCATTTAATTATAGACTTTTTTATCCTCATAAACAAAGTGAAGCTTACATTCTCTCTCTGTGTGGATTTTAGTAATTCTTTGAGAATCACATGCTGACCTGGAATTGGGTGCCCTGCCTTTTAATTTGGGTTTGGCCACCAACTCCTTGTGTGTCCATGCCAATTATTTGAGCCTCATTGCTCTTCTTTATAAAATAACCAAATTGGGCGTAATTTACATGATCTCAAAGGTCCCTTCCAAGCTTCAAATGTTATAGTTAGCAGATGACTTGAAAACTAATGAAACTAATTAGTAGATGGCTTGGGCACTATTTTTATTTTATTGGTGTCTTAAGTACGAAGGATATTTGAGTTATTTTAGCTTTGCGATATCTGGAAATGACAAGCTTCTTTCTAATTTCCACTTTGGAAAGAATTTTTTTCTTCTGCCTCAAACCTCTATTATTTTGCTTTTGTTCTCAGTCTAAAAAAACACCATAAAGATTTTTGAAAATAGGCTTATTTCTTTCCACAATAATAAAAGTACATTCTGTGGAAATACGTGATACCCTATATGATAATTGTTAGCTCATGACTTGTAAATTCTAGGTTTTGTAGCTCAAAGTCAAAGAAGCCAAGCTGCTCTTTCCTTTGGTCAGTTTTGAATCCAAGGATAATAGACACCAGGAAGACATTTAAGAATGTGAGTTCACATTTTTTTTTTTTTAATAGGCTCCATGCCTAACGTGGGGCTTGAACTCATGACCCTGAGATCAAGAGTCTCATGCTCTACCGACTCAGCCAGGCACCCCAGTTTACATTTTGAGTCCTTTCCGACTAAACAAGACTTTAGCATGTATTATGGGTGGATTTATAGTACATGGGACAGAGGACACACTTCCTATTGCCATTTTCTTTTGTAGAGAAGGCAAAAACCTACTGCTTTAGTGGTAAGACTGCTAACCTCCTAACTTCACACTTGAAACTCGGTCTCCACCTCTTTTAGTGCCACACTGTGTCGATGACAGAGATGCAGGCTATTGATCAAGATTCTTACGGAATCCACCTCACCCCCACCCCCACATTCTTCATAGAATCATAGCTGACAAAGTGACATGCTATATGTTTTCGCAATGACATGGAGATTGAAAATGGAAAAGTTAAATATAAATCTTCATGGAAGTTTCAGTAATTTTTAATAATTTGTTCTTTTGTCGCATGCATATGTGAATGATATATTTGTCCTAGAGCAATACGAATTCATTTCCCCACATCTGTAATATCTGCAGTAAGCTAAATTAAAAATGCATTTGTACTTGTACAGTTAAATGATCATATTTAATGAAATGTCAGAGATGAATCTTAGCAAATAGTCAGGAAATTATTTTAGAGAGGGCAGCATTTCATTACTAGCAGTTGGGGAAAAGCAAAGTAATTAAACAAATGGTCTACGGCTCTTAGGTGGTGGCTGTCCAAGAAGAATAGAAAACCAGTGCGTGGGGGTGATAGACAAATGTTGCATTTCTAAGTCTTTGCTCTCTCTCTTTTCCTGCTCCCCCAAGCCCTCACAGAATCTTGAGTCTGATAGCGATTCACATGAGGAGTTTGGGAGACTCTCCCCGTGCAGTGAGCAAAATAAGCTGTTAGAAAATAGGATGCATGAGGATCATCTCACATGAGGTCTGCACAACCCAGGTGTAGCAAAGGTTAGGCACACGCATTGAGTAGGAGACTCAGGTCAATTGAATGAGAACAGGAAGCATCTGGGTGGAGAACATGGGCTGTTTAGGGTATGGGCTCTTTACCTGTGGGGCCCTGGGACACGAGTGGGGAGTGGAACTAGAAAGTGGCAAGAGATTAGGGAGCTGTATTGAAGGTCAGAACAGAGTGAATAATGACAGGCGGCAGGTAGCAGCAGAGAAGAAGAGAACAAGAGATCAGCAGGGGGCGTGAAGGGAAGGTATTTGGTGATTGAAAGCGCAGAGTGGGACCATCAGGTAGCCAATGAGACCTTCATTTGCCTCCAACAAACCGCCACATCACACACAAATACTACACATGCAACCTGATGTGCTGGCAGGTTAAATATGTAGTAACATAAGAATTATTGACTGTTTTGTTGGGTATTATGTACTGAATTGTGTCCTACAAGGAGACATATGGAAGTCCTAGTGCCAAGTTCCTCAGAATGTAACCTTATTTGGAAATTAAGTCATTGCAGAGGTGATTAGTTGAGATGAGGTCATACTGGAGGAGGGTAGGACCTTCATCTAATACCTCTGGTGTCCTTATAAGAAGATGATAGAAGAGAGAAGAGAGAAGAGATACAAGGCCACATGATGATAGTGGTGAAAATGGAGAGATGTAGTTGTAGGCCAGGGAAAGCCAAAGATTTCCAGCCTCCACTTGAAGCCAGCAAGAGACAAAGAGGGATTCTCTCCATAAAGTCTGCAGGGGGAGCAAGACCTTGGAGACACCGTCATTTCGGACTTCCAGCTTCCCAGAATTGCAAGACAATAAATTCATGTTGTTTAAGGCCACTCAGTTTGTGGTACTTTGTAATGGGAGCCATAGGAAATGAATATAGTTGGTAAAATACAATACTGAATGGCAAAATCATTAAGTTATATTGCTCAGTCTTTTGCATTTTTTCTTAAGGAAATTCCATTACTTTCCACGTAAGTTTTTTGTGCTGCCATCTGGGACCAGAGTGAGGTCAGCAAGGCATTCTTCTCAGCTGCCAAAAATCTGAACAATTAAGATAAATAACAATCTAAGGCAACATTTTTTAAAAATGAAATTTAATGTGAGATCCATGATGAACAAAATATCTAAATTTTATGTATCTATTTTAAAGTTTATTTATTTTTGAGAGAGAGAGACGGAGGCAGAACATGAGCAGGGAAGGGGCAGAGAGAGAAAGGGAGACACAGAATCCGAAGCAAGCTCCAGGCTCTGAGCTGTCAGCATAGCACAGATCCTGACTCAGGGCTCGAACTCATGTGAGGTCATGACCTGTGGCGAAGTCGGAGGCTTAACTGACTGAGCCACCCAGGTGCCCCCTCATTTGCACTCTTATGAAAAAGAAATGTATCCTGGACGTAAGCCATGTGGCTAGCAAGTCATTATTCTATTACCAAAGCTTATCTCTTGTGTTTACCTAGTTGTAGTTCCACCAAACTCTGCAAGATGACCCCGACTGAATTCACTTTTCTCCACATGAGAACTCAAGGCAGCTGGGAATACCAGATCAGCAATATCAGGTAACAAGCCAGCCCAGTTAAGTATCTTTCAAATATGAAATCTGCATAGAAAAGACAAGCTGCTACAATCCCAGTAGCGAAGGGAATTAGATTCTTCGGCCTTTACCACATGACAGTAAATGACAGCATAATAAATAAAGCAAAAATGATTTCTGACTTCTACTTTTCACATCATGTCCCGGAGGCGCTTTGCTATTGTTACAAGTATATTAAATGTAGGTCTGATTACATCCTAAGGAGAGCTGACAAGAGGCATATTCTGGAACAGGGAGATGCTGGCCTGTATCTGGTGGTTAATATTTATTGGGGGCACACTTCTGAAGCTTCAGAGAGATCAAGGGTGGAACCAGGAGAGACCAACAGTGGAATGTCATAGCACGGGCTTAATTTGGATCAACTTTCTTTCAATTGCTTAAAGAGATCATGGAGTGTTTGTTTAATACTCGAGGGTGGTTATTAGCTATTCTCTTTTATCCTCTACAAGTGTACTCTCATGGCCAATGGTGATGCCTAGGATGTGGATTCTATGACCAAGACAAGATGCAAAAGACAGAAATGACTAAACACTGGGATCTACACTGTTGAAAAACATTTTTACTTATTGTAAAGTGCTGTATTGGTCTATACATTTTAACAACCATAAGCAGAGATTCATGCAACCATAAGCACATGAAAAACATTTCCATAACCCTCCTAACTCCCACGTGCTACCCCTTTATAGTCACATTCCTTAAAACTTGATTCTGTCTTTTCTTTGTCAAATGGTCTGCTAATTTTCATTGTCTCAGGGCTTACTTTCCTGAATTCCCATGATTCCACTTACTAAAAGTTCTGCACATTCACACCAATTTGAAAAATCCAAAGCTATCTAACTCTTGAGTGGAGAGTCTTTTACTCCAGGACAATGGTTTAATAAAAGATGTTTGCAAATAGGAGGAAAGTATGAAGATATGAAATGTAGAGGTCTGACCATTGAACAGAGTGAGATACAGAACCACTGTTGGCCGGGAACAGTACACACAATTGTGTGTAAGATAAGGTATATCCATTCATCTCTTAAGGAATTTTTATTTATTTTATTTTATTTTATTTTATTTTATTTTATTTTATTTTATTTTATTTTATTTTATTTTGTAAGTTTATCTATTTTGAGAGAGAGACGGCGCAAATGGGGGGGGGGAGCAGAGAGAGAGGGAGAGAGAGATAATTCCAAGTAGGCTCTGCACTGTTAGCACAGAGCCCAACACGGGACTCGAACTCAGGAACCGTGAGATCATAACCTGAGCTGAAATCAAGAGTAGGTCGCTCAACTGACTGAGACACCCAGGTGCCCCAAGGAAATTTTAATATTTATAACCCAGATTTTTTTCAGCAGTAGTATCACACAGTATTTTTGATAATGTGAAAAGGATTTCAGATAGTTTTGATTAATTTTCTTTCATAATTGTTTCTACTTTAACCATTTTCAAGCGTACAGTTCAATGGCATTATGGCATTCACAACTGTTGTGCAGCTATCGCCACCATCCACAGATATTTTCATCCTCCCAAACTAAATCTTTGCATCCATTTAACGCGAACTGCCCATACGTCCTCCCCGTCCGCCCTCCCCACTCCCCCCCCCCCCCCCCCAGCCTCCAACAAGCTGCCCTCAACTCTCTGTCTCGATGATTTGATTACTCTAGGTTTCTCAAATAAGGGAATGGTACTTATCCTTTTAGGTCTGGATTATTTCACTTAGCACACTGTCTTCAAGGTTTATCCATGTTGTAGCATGTGTCAGTAGTGCTAAAGATTTCTAAAAATGTAAATAACACAAAACTTAAAGAATTTATGGAAGTGAATTTTCAGGAAACTAAATAGTTTGGTTGTGTTTGAAGTGTTGTTTATATGACCCCTAAGCAAATGAAAAGAGAAAAATGTAATTAATATACTAGTGTAAACAAAGGTGGTATTTTGACATTTCCCCCTGTTGAATTAATGAAATATCTGACTACTTTGATTTCTCTTACACAAAGCCCTAAAGCTGCCAAAGGCTAGAAAGTAATGCAATTAAATTCATTTACTTCCCCCCAAGTTTTATTTATCCATCACTATATATGTTTAAGACTTGCAGCATGTTGGTTTGATTTGTATATATTGTGAAATGATTTCTGCAATAAGTTCAGCTAACGTCGATCTTCCCATACAGATACAATTAAAATGAAAGAAGAAGAAAAAAAATAAAGGTAAAAAATTCTCCTTGTGATGAAAACTCTTAGGATTTACTCTCTTAGTAACTTTCATGTATATGGTATAGCAGTGTTAGCTGTAATCATCACCTGGTACATTACATCTCTGGTACCTGTTTATCTTATAACTGGAAGTTTGTACATTTTGACCAACTTCCTCTTATTCCTCATCCCCCCCACCATTTAAATCTTTAATCATTTGTGAGTTGATTTTTGTGGATGACATAAGATATGGGTGTACTTTCACTCTTTTATATGTGAATTATTATCCAAGCACCATTTATTGGGGAGATGGTCTCTTCTCCATTGAGTATTCCTGGCTCCCTTGTCAAATATTAGTTGACTCTATATGTATGGGTTTATTTCTAGGCTTCAGTTCTGTTCAATTGATCTATTTGTCTGTTTTTATGCCAATACCATATTGTTCTGATGCTTTATTCTTCTTTATCAGGATTTTTATTTTGGACTATTTGGGGTTATTTGGGCTCTTTTGTGGTTCCATATAAATTTTAGGAGTTTTTTTTCTACTTCTGCAAAAAATGCTATTAGAATTTGGATAGAGATGACACTGGATCTATAGATGGCTTTTGGTAGTGTTGACATTTTAACATTATTAATTCTTCTAATCCAGGTACACAAGATACATTTTCATTTATTTGTATCTTCTTTAATTTATTTCATCAATGTCTTATAGTTTCCAGAGTAGAGATCTTTTACCTCCTTAGCTAAATTTACTAAATATTTTATGACTTTTGATGCCATTGTAAATGGGATTGATGTCTTCCTTTTTCAGAAAATTTGTTGTTAGTGTATAGAAATGCTGATTTTTGTATGCTAATCTTGCCTCCTGCCACTTTACTGTATTGATTGATTAGATCCAACAGATTTTTTTTGTTGTTGAGTCTTCAGGATTTTCTATATACAAAATCATGTCATCTGTAAATAGAGACAAATTTACTCTTTTCTGTCAATTCTGGTATCTTTTATTTCTTTTTCTTGCCTGATTGCTCTAGCTAGCATTTCTAATACTGTGCTGAGTGGGCGTGGTGAGAGTGGACACTCTCCTGATCTTAGAGAAAAGGCTTTAAACCTTTCACCACCGAGTGTAATGTAGCTGTGGGCTTGTCATAAATGGCCTTTATTATGTTGAGAGTTCCTTCTATGACTAGTTTAAAAGTTGTTTTTTTTTTTTATCATGAGAGGATATTGAATTTTGTCAACTGCTTATTCTGCACCTTTAGAGATGATCATATGATCCTGTTCTTTCATTCTATTAGTGTGATGTGTCACATTGATTGATTTGTGTATGTTGAACCATTCTTGCATCCCAGGGATAACTTCCACTTGATCATGGTGACTGATGATTTTATTAGGCTGCTGAATTCAATTTGCTAGTATTTTATTGGGAAAATTTGCATCCATATCATTGGAAAGATTGGCCTGTAATTTTGTTTTTCCTAGTAGTGCTTTTGGTATCAGGATAATGCTGACATCATAGAATGAGTTTGGGAGTGTTCTTTATTCTTCAATTTTTTGGAGGAGTTTGAGTATTAGTGTTAATTCTTTTAATGTTTTGTAAGTTCATCAGTAAAGACTTCTGGTTCTGGTTCTGAGACATCTATTGTTGAGTGGAGTATTAAAGTCCCAAACTATTATTTTATTACTATTTATTTCTCCTTTTGGCTCTGTTAGTTTTTGCTTTATATATCTAGATGCTCTGTCATTGGGTGCATAAATATTAACGATTGTTATATCTTCTTGATGTGTTGACATTTTTATCATTACATGGTAAATTTTTTGTCTTCTTTTACCGTTTTTTTAAAGTACATTTTGTTTACTACAAGTATAGGTATCTACTCTTGCTGTTTTTGGTTACCATTTGTTTAGGGTATCTTTTTCCATCTCTCACTCTCAGTTTATGTGTGTCTTCAAGGCTAGTGTGAATCTTGTATAGGCAACATATTGTTGGCTCTTGGCTTTTTATTTATTTTTTAATACATTCAGCTATTCTGTCTTTTGATTGCATAATTAAATCTGTTTGCTTTTAAGGTAATTTTTTAAAAAATTTATTTTTTTGAGAGAGAGAACCAATGGGAGAGGGGCAGAGAGAGAGGGTACAGAGGATCTGAAGTGGGCTCTGTGTTGACAGCATAGAGCCCAATGTGGGGCTTGGAACCATGAACCATGAGATCATGACCTGAGCCCAAGTTGGATGCTTAACCAACTGAGCCACCCAGGCACCCCTTAATTTGTTTGCTTTTGAGGACGAAGGCACTTGTTGGGATGAGCACTGGGTGTTGTATGGAAACCAATTTGGCAATAAATTATGTTAAAAAATAAATTACATATTAAATAAAAAGGCAAAAAAAAAATAAATAAAATGATCCACAGCTAAAAAAAAAATAAAGTAACTATTGATAGGTAAGGATTTACTATTGCCATTTTGTTCATTGTTTTCTGTCTGTTTTGTAGATCCATATTCCTTGTTTCTTATCCTGCTGTCTTTCTTGTATTTTGATGTCTTGTATTTTGAAGCATAACAGGATGCTTTCACTTCTCCCAGGAGTTTTCTCCAGCCCTTCTGGTCAGATGGAGCAGAAGACACTCTCCACAGAGGGTGGGGCTGTGACTTAGGTCCTTGCCCGAGCATGGGCAAATTGTGCTCTCAGGCCAGTAAATCCAAAATCAGGTGGATCTGCCCCCCACTGTGTTCCCTGGCCAGAGCGTAACCCTGACTTGGGCTCTGCTGATGAGCAAGACTGCTGGTTGGGATTACCACTTGGGCACTGCAGGTACCAACTTGCTCTGCTAAGATCCCTGAGCTGGTTGTGCAAGCCCCTCTTCCCTTCTCTATAATAGATTCCCAGTGGTTGAGCCACACAGATTCCCCTGCAATTCCTGTGGTGTGAGATCACAGCAGAGGCTCCCGCAAAGTGACCCACAATTCTAGGGTTCTGGTTGTCTCCCCTGGCTTGTCTTTTCCCACTAGGGGAGCCAGAGGCTCAGGAGAGACCTCTCTGAGTGATGCTGCACTGGCCTGGGGGAGGGGCAGTGTGGTTGATGCGTAATTGCTTCTCTTCTGATGCAGTCTGTCTTGGTGTCTATGGTGCAGGGGATGCTTCAGGCTCGCCCCTATGTTCTAGGATTCTCTTGCTGACATCTTGTTGAATAGTAGTTAGTTCTTCCTATGATGGGGAGTGAAGTCAGGACCGACTTCTGTTGCCATCTTGGTGACATCTCTCCCCATTTGCATCATACAGGAAGTGGGAAGCCATAAAAATGAAATACTGAAAACAGGCATTGGAAATCTTCTTAGACTTGTTTGTAAACCCATGTAGTTTCCTTTATGTACACATGCAATGTAAAATGAAAGACAGAGTCTTTGCTTTAGTGCAGATAGTTCATTTAAATTTGTTTTTTAATTTTTTTAACATTTATTCATTTTTGAGAGAGAGAGAGAGAGAGAGAGAGAGAACATGAGTGGGGGAGAGGTGGGGGAGGCAGAGAGAGAGGGAGACACAGAATCCAAAGCAGACTCCAGCTCTGAGCTGTCAGCATGGAGCCCGATGCGGGGCTCAAACCTACAAACCATGAGATCATGACCTGAGCCAAAGTCAGACGCTTAACCGACTGAGCCACCAGGCTCCCCTTAAATTTCTTTGTTAATTCAGCATAGGTATTTCATATAAATTTTTCTTTAAGTGCATATAATTTGTTATTGATTCATTCATTCAACAAATATGTTTTGACCCATTGAAGTATGCCAGGTAGGAAAGAATGAAGATGTAGATGGGCACTGCGCCCTTAGGGAGTTTACTTTTTTGGGGAGATAAAACTTAGACCAGTGAACATAAACACAATGTGAAGGGTTACAAGGAGAGCAAAGACAACGGTCCAGGAAGCTCAGAGAGGCAATTACCTCTTCTGGGGAGTGACGAGACTTTGTGGGAAAGATGGGGTTTAACTTGAGGTTTGAGGATAGGCAGGATTTGGATACTTAGGGTGGGGAGCAGCACCCCAGGGAAGGACGCAGTGTGCAGGCAAAGCCAAGCGAGGCGTTGAATGGGAGCCCTCAGTCTGAATGGAATGTGGGGTGAAAGCATGGCAGATTTGGAACAGGGCTGCCAAAGAATGAAAATATCAAATTTTACGTAGTGGTTACTTTGTACCAGGCTTGATACATCTTTTTGAGGATGTCATAATTTTTAATCTCTAGGCCACCTGTCCCCAGACAAGTGTTATTTTTCTTTTTGTACAGTGTTAGTGTTCCTTTTCCACAGGATGTGGATCTGAGGCATAGAGTAATTAAGGAACTCAGTAGAGGTCACCCGTCACCAAATGGCGAGACGAGCATTGAAGCTCGGGTCTGATGGACTCTTAAGCACACATTTCCCCCCATGTGTCCATGCTGTCTTGAACGAAATTCTAATGAAACGGTAGGGGAGGGACTCTGGGGACTTTGTGAGCAGAAGAGAGACAGCATTAGAGCTATATGCTCATGAAGCTGGTGGCAGTGTGCATAGGACGGGCTGGAGCAAATACGATTTATCAGTTTTATCCTCACAGAAGATATATGCTCACTTGTGTCTGAAGAAAAGTTAACAATGACCTTTTCCTAGATGCTACTAGGCTGAGTGAACCCAGGGAAGCTAAGAACAGGAATGCATTTAAAAACATGTAAAATTTCATTGAGTGTAGTGGCAATCACTGTGCTGAGCACATTACAGACATCAGCTCAATGAATAGTTATAACCACCTGATGTCTGGTGTTATCTCAAATTCGCAGAAAGGAAAACTGAAGTCCCGACATGCTGTTAATTCACCTGTTCAAGGTCAGAGTTAAATGGGGCAGGTAATCTTCAAAGCCAGCACTGTCTATTTCTACAACTTTGTGCTATTCTCTCTCTTGCTATTTGCCTAAAGTCCCAAAAGAATGCGAATTAAAACAATGTGTCCGCTCAATTCTGCCACCTGGGAAGGTGACCTCCTCCTGAACATCCCTGTCCGCACCAACTCTGCCAGTTCCTTGACCGTTACCAGCCGTCTTTCCTCTTCTTTGTCTCGGTTCACTCCTAAGGGCCTCTCACATCATCCCTTACAACCATCCTAACGTACACAAATCACCTTTACAGGCAGAGTCGTGAGTATGAAGAGGGCATTTCATCAATGCGATGTGTCCTGGTGAAGGGTGGTTTGTCTTTGCCAGGCCTGAGAGCCTCTAGTGACTTTCATTTGATGTGGCTTCCTGGGCATTGGAGGGGTTATCGTTGGTGAGAGGTTTGAACTTCAGCTGACATACTAATAGAGGAGGCCTATGCCAGTTTGAAAATTTTGTCTTGATTTTTTTTTTTTTTTAGATGTAAAAGGAAAGGGGCACACATGCTCAGAAACACAATGGGCTAGTTGACGGTTTTTGCCACAATTCATCTTCTATCCCCTTCTATCCCCCTCTTTCCACTTGATAATTATCTCTACAATCTAATTTTCACTATGTTCTCAAAGTATATAATTCAATTAGTTTAGATGTATTTATTGAATGACTACTATGTGCAAAGCATTCTACTAGGCTTTCTAAAACTAGTGCCCTGAGTCACTACCTTCAGATGGAAAGATGGGGCACCTGGGTGGCTCAGTAGGTTGAGCATTTGACTTTGGCTCAGGTCATGATCTCGTAGTTCACAAGTCCGAGCCCCATATTGAGCTTTGTGCTGAGAGCTCAGAGCCTGGAGCCTGCTTCAGATTCTGTGTCTCCCTCTTCCCTGCTCGTGTTCTGTCTCTCTCTCTCTCTCAAAAAAAAAAGACATTAAAAATTTTTTTTTTAAAGATGGAAAGATGATGGTAACTAAGTGAATGAAAGAGATTTGGGCTGCCTTGCCTCCTTTTTCACATAGGTGCTGGTCTTGAAATGACATGCACTATAGTCTTCGTGTAAAGCCGGAGAGGAGACAAAGAAAGCTGGTGGCTCAAAACTATGATTGAGGTACTTGGCAATTCATAGCACTAATTACTGCTGATACAAATCATACAATAGATTATTTTTAAGCACTTATAATTCCATTTTGTCATGTTCTAATTGGATAGCTTACGGTTGCTAAGGCCTATGGGTAAGACCAGCAATGGGTAGCATGCCCTGTGGTGATTGGTTACATGGACATTTCTAGAAACAACAGTTCTTTTGACCAATCTTGGAAAAAATATAGGAAGAATTGAAAATTATATTGTTATTAAATAAGCCATCTTTCTTCTTTTTTGCCAAGTTCCTTTTTTTTTTTTTTGGATGACTCTAGTAACAAGGGAGATGTTTAAAATAGTGATTTTCTAATCCATTACTTTAGTTTGAAAATGCATAGCTATTATTATAAATTTATATTAGGAAAATTAAAAAAATACCTACTGCACAGAAAGTTAATAAAATTTCTTTTTCAGAAAAGAGTAGGTTGAGGGTTGTCTTAAGTGGTTTTTTGTGAGTGTATGAGTTTCTTTTTCCCTCCCTAGCAGCTGTATTGGATTGTGGGCCTTGAATATCTATGTTTCTCAGAAAAGGCCGTGGCTTAAAAAAAATATATTGGTGAACTTTGGGTAACCAAAGAATGGATTTAATTCTTTTGATAAGTTTGTGGTTTCAGTATAGACTGGGATGGGATTAGGCTGGTTCTGGAGTTTTTGAAAACACACAGGATTTTGGATCTTTGAGATCAATGTCTGTATTAGTTTCCTTGTGGCTGCTGTAACAAGTTACCACAAACTTGGTGGTGTAAAACAACAGAAATCTATTCTATCACAGTTCTAGAGGCCAGAAGACTGGAACAGTGAGTTGGCAGGGCCACGCTCCCTCCCGAGGCCCTGCAGAGTCCATTCCTTCCTCTTCTGGTGGCTCCAGGTGTGCACTGACTTATGGTCTCGTCACTCCAATCTCTATCTCCATAGTCACACATTGCTTCCTCCTCTGTATTCTGTTTCAAATCTCCCTTCTCCTTTCTCTCATAAGGACACTTGTCTTTGGATTTTGGGGCCCACCTACCTAATCTAGAATGAAGTCCTCATCTTGAGATCCTTACCTAATTACATCTGCAAAGACCCTTTTTCCAAATAAAGTAACATTCACAGATTCTACGGATTAGGATGCAGACAAATCTTTTTGGGAGCCTCTATTCAATCTACTGTAATAGCTTTCAAACTTCTTTTGAGCCACAGGAAGAAATACATCTCGCAGCATAACTTAGCTCCACTGCCTACAGGAAATGAAAACGTTTTACAGAACAGTACTTTCTCTTACCATGTGAGGTGTACTCTGTTCCATTCCTTTCTAAATCATTGCTTGCTACTCCAACAGAATCCTGTTTGCTGATCTACTAAATCAATCACATGACCCATTAATGGTGTTGCCCCCAACAGTTCTAGATCTCAGATGATCCTGGTCCATATCAAAACATCTGGACTCTCTTGACTGGGGAACACTAGCCTTGGATTCCTCAGGGCTGGCCAACCTGAACTGGCTTTGAAGGAGTGGGCAGGGAGTTTAAGGGGGTGATCAGAATACTCCATTACTTAATAACCTCTTCATCATGTTAAATGCAAATGATCGATATTTACTGACCTCTTTCCATGCATCAAGCATTGTGTTAGATATGGAAACCACAAAAGTGAAGTATGCAAACCAACCCCAGACATTCCCTAAATTCTTTTCCATATTGTAGCATACAGATTATTTTAAATATACATTCTTAATCACCATTTCTCTGCCAAGGCAAATAGTTATGTACAAATGGGCTGGTAGAGTCACTTAATAACTTTTCACATATATTCTTAAATATTCAAACTGTGGTGTCCTACTGAAGCACCTGAATTCATGCTTTATACATTGTTTTAAGAGAATTTGTGAGCAATTAGAGGCAAGCTATTTCAGAGAAGAGGCTAATCTAAATTTCTCATAATTGTGTGGACATCGTCAACGCTTTGCAAAAGAGACTACAAAAGTAAAAGCAGTGACCAAAAAAAAAAAAAAAAAAAAAAAAGCCCTGCTTCCATTTCAAGCAGGTGACGTAAGAGAACTAAAATTCATGATTAAGAAAAATGAAATTGTATAAATTATAGCAGAAATGCCTGTCATCACCCGTATTAGCTGCTGAAATGCCTCCAGGGGGTTAGATTAGAAAAAGAAAATTACTTATCTGTAATTCTTATTCTCTTTAGGTAGCAATTATAATAGATATACACTCTTGGGTGTAAGTCATTGGTGTGAGAACCAGGAGTAGACGAGAAGCCAGCTAAAGAATTATAACCCTCAAGGAAGACGCACCCTGGGACATCAAGGGCATAATGTATATGGAATGTCATTGCCCTCAAATATCATTCCTATCTGACCATCAAAAAGAACTGGCGAATTTAGTCCCTCAGAAGAAAAGAAAGAATGAGTGGATCTATTATTATTATTATCATCTATTAAACGTATGAAAGTCTAGCCCTAGGCAAAATTTGTGAATTGGGTCTACTCATTTTCTCTCTGCACCTCTACCTACTTCAAGAATCCAATACCTACCTTCTTGCCATTTCTCTCACCCTGCTTTTAGGAAATACCTCATTAAATTTATTTACACTGAAGCCAAGACTTTCGCAGCCTCGGGGAGGGAATAAGGAGCCACAGGGCCGATGCTGGCTTTGTTACCAGTTCGTCCTGGGGTTGATGTCAGGTGAACCATGTCACCTCTTTGGGCTCCAGCATCCTCATTTATACAATGAAAGGGTTGAAGTAGGGATTGAGTGATATTTCTAGAACACTCTCATCTCCATGATTCTAGGTGGGAAAGACAGGCTAAACATTAAACTAATTTTAGGGTAAAATGTTAGGCTAAAAATGTTACCCTCAAATATGGTATTTAAGCTGGAGCGGGATGGAGAAAGCCTCAAGCTGCAGAAATGAAGCCTCATTTGAGGCAACCATGGGGACACAGGGAAGTATTTGGGGGGTTGTGTTTGTTTGACCACAACTGCTGAGACCATATCATGTGAATGGCTACTACACAAGCACTCAAGACTGCCTCTACGAGCATTGTAATATAACTTGTGTTGGGCCAGACTCCACATGAGGGCCCCTGGTTAGGCAAGAGCCTTTTGGAAGCAGCACTTTTTCAGGGCATCATTAGCTCAGAGAAGCAATCATCCATGGAGGGTCATGCTGGTGTCTGAAAGAGCTCAGGCCATTTCCAGAAATGGCAGCAGCTTCATGGTTGAGGAGTGTTTCCTTTTTCTTCCTTTTTGACACGCACAGGGACTAGCTGCACATGCCTTTTTTTTTCATAGAGACAGAGAAAGGCATTTCTTTCCCTTCTCTTTTCCTTACACCAATTCCTGCTTTCCTTTTCTTTGGAAGCCATTTCAGACCAGATTGAAGGACGTTTGGAGCCTATGGCCTGAATCAGATATTCAGACCCATTCCTTCAACACAACTATTTGGAACAGTGGCCCTTGACCCCTCACACTGTAACAGTGAGGCCACAGGAGGCAGCAGGCAGGGATGAGCAATAGGAGATAGGACATTTACTTAGGTCCAGAATAAACCAGAAGCCCATGTGGCATAATTAGGCTGTTCCAGTTGCCTTTTTTCCTACCAATTTTTTTTCTCATTTCAAATAACCTGGGAATGAAAGGCTTCATTGCAACTCTGATCCTGTGTTCCTTTTATACCTGGGAAGAAAAGAATTAAGCAGCAGAACTTCTATCCATTCTGTCCCTTCATTATTGGGGTTAGGGGGATGGGGACATGACACCAGAAAAAGGAAAAGTCAGATAACTGAGTCCAATTTCATTGTAAACCTGGAAATGACATTTTCTGGTAAACAACCAAATGGTATTTGCTAGCAAGAGAGTCCTCATCCATGGAATGTTTTTAGCAGGATGTATCTGGTTGCCTAGAATTGCCTATCATAAACTGGCATGGAATGTATGCATTTATGGAGTATGGCTCCCTGGGAAACACCACATGGAATGTCTGAGTAAAAATGGATGTGTTGTAAAGGAGGCAGAACTCTTTAGTCAGTGACTTGAGCTATACACATTGCTTAGACACACCATGTGTTAATCTAAGCCAGAGAGCATCTGATGCTCTGAGAAGAACCTGGAAAGCTACCATGAAGGTCCCAGACCTCTCTCTGCACCATCTGTGCCTCTTGATGACTTGAATCCTTGAAATGACCAGTAAAGCTTGATACTGAGTAGAATTCCTGGTTCATATGGGACTGGGTTGACAATCTCACCCTCTGTATCATCGCAGTGTGAGTATTGTTTCTTGGTGGTAGCTACTTTTCTTAATTATTTTCAAGGTGCATTTGCTAAATTGTTTCATCCATCTGTCCATTCATCCACTCGTTCTTGCAACATTAATTTATTATATACCCACTAGACTATAGGTACTCTTCTAAGTGGGAGGGATCCACAGCGAACAAAACAGACAAAACCCCTGCCTTCATGGGACCTACCTTCCAGTAAGTAACAGGAGATAGCAGGCAAAAAATATTAGAAGAGTAAATTATACCCTATGGTAGAGGGTCATACGTACTATAGGAAATAAAGAAAAACCGACAAGAGAGATGGGAGGTGCAGTGGCGGGAATAACAATTCCAAATGAGGTGGAGAGGGTCAGCTTCCATGAGAAGGTGACATTTGATCAAATTCCAGAGGGAGGTGAGGATGTGGACTGTGTGAATATGGGGGAGGAAAATTTGTGGTCCGAGGGAGAGATTGGAGAAAGTGGGAGTCTGTGTGGCCGGTTTGAAGCAAAGCCCAGGTACATCCTATGTGTTTGCAGAGGGGTCAGAGGGGTGAGCAAATGCTGGCTCACAGATCATGTACAGCTTGGGAAAGACCTGGGGGGCTCTGGGGAGCTCTGGGATCAGAGAAGTGACATGACCCAACTCGCATTTGTGCCTAGAGTTCAATTTTAACCCAAATTCACCTGCAAAACCTCGAGGGGAAGAAAGCTGGTTATGCAGGGGCTTGGCACAGGCCTAGAACGGGGCTCAGTCAGTGTTTATTTATTGAAGAGTTCATAGCTCATACTTTGATGGTAAGACAGAGTTCGAAGAAAAGATCAAACTTTATCTCAATTAAAGAAGGCTTGGAAAATACAACTGTCAACCATCTGTCTATCTCTCTTACAGTTTCTTTAGCTAAAAAACAAAAATCTGATGGTGGTTCTTAATTTTGGCTGAGGTTTGAGATTGCACAGGAAGTTTTAACAATACAGACACCTGTTACCACCCCCAAGGATTTTACTTAGTTGGCCTGGGATGTGGTCTGGGCATCAAGAGTTTTCCTATTTCTCCGGGTGATTCTAATGGGCAGCCAAGGCTGAGATTCATCAGGAAAAGAAATAGCGGGCACATTGGTACTATCACGATACTAGATAAAATACAGGACTCCTAGTTAAATGTGATTTCAGACAGCCAACAAACAATTTTTTTTTTTAGTATAAGTCTGTCCCAAATGTTGCTTACAGCATACTTAGGCCAAAAAAATTACACGTTTATCTGAAATTCAAATTTAACTGAATGTCCTGTACTTTTATTTGCTAAATCTGGCAACCCTGATTACTATAAAATTATTCCTCACATGCTAACCTTGTTAGAGCCACTGTGTTCAAATGATGTTTACTCCTTCCTATGACATCCTGGTCCTGTGTGATGTTGCTCTTGTGACGATTTGCCTTTTGTCCCTCCAGGCGACTGTGCAGCTCTGACTGTTCCGTGAAACAATATTCTCAAAACCAGAACGCCTGGTGCCAGTACAAAAACAAAAAACAAAAAACAAAAAAAAACCCCACTCAATTTACTAGGTGTTAGACATAAGCAGGCAAATTTAGGGGCAAGCTGCAAAAACATCCTTTGGAGAGTTGCACGGAGAAATCGAACGGTTGAGAGATTAATTTCACAATGTCAACAATTTATACAGGGTGTAATTCCAACCAAGAGGGAGGAGCATGAACACTGTGTTTCTCATTTTCCCCAATCAGACTAAGTGAAATAAATTAATTAGGTGATTCAGAGTTAGAGCTGTGTCAAAGATGACCAGGTCGTGAAAACAGAAGACAGAATCTTTCCCTTTTTTCCCACGTCTGCGGGTGCACAGATGCTTCCTTTTCTACCATCATTGCATTTGTCCATCCTTCGCTTCTCAGATGGGCAGGTGTTGCTCTTGAATCCCTTGGAAGGTTCTAAAGAAGGGTAGGACCTGTCCTCTGCCTGCTTATGCTATCCTTGTTCCGTGTTTATGAGATTTAGAACTCCACACATCAGTAGGTTTGCTTCTGGGTTGTTACTCACACTACAGGAAACCATTCCATTTGCAAATTTGGGGGGCATTCCTGATTCCATCACTCAACACTTGAAATGCCCATTTATTCTCTACTTTGAGAGATTACGCTGTCTTGGGGTCAGAAGAAGGTGCATTTCTCAATAAATTGAATTATTTTGGTTGCGGTAGAGTTCATTATAGTAATGGCACTTTACCAGCACATTGTCACTTTCTTAAAGCATTGTACTTGATCCTAACAATCACCCTGTAAGTTGGTAGGGCAGTCATTATTTTCCTTACCCTACAGATAAGTCAATTGAATAAGCTTCATTAAGCAACTGTGTGAAATTGTCTATCTAGTAAAGGAGATCACCGTCTCAGCTCATAGGATCCCAACACTCAGAGATCTTGTTAAAAATGTATGGATTCCTGAATTCCTGAGACTGGGGTGGCATCCAAGAGTCTAAAGACGAGCCTTAGACAATTGCCAGGGACTACCATATTTGAACAACATTATTGGAATTCTTGATTAAAGTTCTAGGAATCCAGGGCACCTGGGTGGCTCAGTTGGTTGAGCGTTTGACTCTTGACTTTGGCTCACGTCATGGTATCATGGTTGGTGAGTTTGAGCCAACATTGAGTTCTGTGCTGATAGTTTGGAGTCTGCTTAGGATTCTCTCTCTCTCCCTCTTCCCGCCCTTCCCCTACTCTCCCTTTCTCTCTAAATAAATAAATAAACATTAAAATAACTCTGGGAATCCAGCTGTTTTGCAGAGCAGTGCAAATAAATTTAAGTGAAAATATTTACTACCTGTTTTACAAAAGTTGTCGATATTTATAGTTTACTTTTAAAAATTACATTGGCAGCCCTTAATAAGTACAACAAAAGTTGAAAGGTAGAAATATAAAAGTCGATTAATTATTGACTTCTTCACTCCACCATCACTTTTGGGACTAAATGAGGAAGAGGCTCCCTCTTTTAGATTTTGTGTAATTTAATCCATTTATAACAGAAACATTTCCTGAATATCTATAATATACCAGGCACAGTGCTAAAAGCTAGAGGCAAAAAGTTGAACGAAGCATAATCCTTGCCTTTGAGAGGTTTCTGGTCTGTTGGGCAGACAGACATGCGAATCTATAGGTTATTTTAAAAATATGATCTATGATACAATTCAGGTATGGATTACGTGGTTAGGGAACACAGAAGAGGGAAAAGTCAGTTGATGCAGGAGGGGCGCCTGGGTGACTCAGTTGGTTGAGTGTCCGATTTCGGCTCAGGTCATGATCTTGCGGTTTGTGAGTCTGAGCCCTGCGTTGGGCTCTGTGCTGACAGCTCAGAGCCTGGAGCCTGCTTCGGATTCTGTGTCTCCCTTTCTCTCTGCTCCTCCCCCATTCACGCTCTGTCTCTCTCTGTCTCTCAAAAATAAAAAAAAGTTAAAAAAAAAGTTGATGCAGGGTCTTGGTAAGGTTTTCTAAATGTTAGTGAGTCTCTGGCCTTTGCTCTGTGTTGCATGGACAACTTCAGGATCACTCCACCCTTTATGTGTGGCGTCCGCTCAAAAGACCAGTATTGCTCGGAACTGAAGTCAAATGGTCTGTTGCTCTCCTTTCTCCTGGGTTTCCAACAGACATTGCTTCCGAGGGAAAATCTGAAAATGAAGTCAACTTAACATGAACTGGATGGGCTCTGAACTTGAGGCTCCCCTCAATTCCTAGTTTGGGGCGCTAAGGCAATCCTCAGGATGGAAGCTGATAGATTTCACACACACTTATTCAGTGTTTGAAGAAGACTGCTCACAGATTTGCGGTTTTGCCCGGGATGAGACTGACACCAGCATTCAGTGTCTTGTGGTCATGCATCCTGAGAACCCTCTGTCTCTCTGCCTTGCTACCTAATTCCATGGACACGAACCCCAGAGAGTTTGGGAAGGACACTGGGATGAACCTGGCCTGTTCGGACTAACTTGAGGCTACTCTTTGGAGCCGTTCATTGCCCTCACTTAAATAGTTCCCTAGTAGAGTTTCCCCCTCTCTGATTGAATGCAATTTTAATTCCTTTACTCTCAACTGTTACTAACCTCCCCCTTCTCTTTCTTCTACTCTTCCCATCTCTCACCCCTCAACCTGCCTAAACCATTTTTCACCCTTTGCTTTGATAGCAATCACTATCAATAAAACCAGAGAGGTGGCAGGTATTCCGGGAGAGGGGTGAGGTCACAGAAGCTGCCCTTGGAGAGGATGGCTGGGCTCTCTTGAAGTCAAAGGGACAGCCTATTTCATACCCCGGCATCCCTTTGCGGCCATCCTCACCTCAGGCAATGTTTTTGTTTTTATTGTTTGTTGTTCAGCTCCCTGGAATGCGGAGTTCTTTGGAGGCTTGCATCTGTGGAGCCGTGTCTGGGTAGCCTTCCTCCTGACACGGAGAGGAGCAGGGGCGGGAAGGAAGGAGGGAGAAATGGGTTTCTAAGACAATAGCACTGAGCATGCTCTCATCTCTGAGATGGGTAACCCTATTTCATCAGGGATGGATTTGCTTGAAATGTAACTTCCTGTTCTGGAGATGGTGAGCAAAAATAATAAAGTGCTTAAAATGTGGGCTCCTTTTGAGAAAAAGTTATGACTAACCCATGTGACAGGGTGCCTGAAGCAACCAGGGCTACCAAATTCTGATCTTGGATGCCTGAATGAAAAGGAGCAACTCAAAGGGGAGAAAGAAATGAATATATACGGACTGCCTTTTATATGGGCAGGGAATTTTGCCTATTTGTCTCATTTATTTGTACAAAAGGGCCCTCTGAGTCGGTGTCACTGTTCTCAGGTTACAGATGAAAGGATCAAGGGTTCAGGGAGTGTAGGCAGCAGAACCCAGAGCAGGTGGAGGGCAGTGTCGGGATTCAGACGAAATCTGTCTGACCTGCTACAGGGCTAAGAAGAAGGGTTGGTGTCTCATTGGCTTCAGGGAGGTATACATATTCTGTTCCAATATGAGCAGTTGATACACAGTGTAATCTGACTGAAGCATTATTGGGGATGCCTGAACAGAAACGACACCTGGAAAGAAAGAAGCGTTTATATAGAAAACCAAAGCATGTGATAAAGGCTGGATGTGCTAAACAATTCTTAAAGTCAATCTTCCCCCATTCCCCCTTTTCCTCCCTCCTGTCTTTCTCTTTCCCTCCCTCTTCTGTCTCTCCCCTCTGTCCTTCCTTCCTTGAATCTTTCTTTCTTTCTTTCTTTCTTTCTTTCTTTCTTTCTTTCTTTCTTTCTTTTTTTCTTTCTTTCTTTCTTTCTTTCTTTCTTTCTTTCTTTTTCCTTTCCTTTCCTTTCCTTTCCTTCCTCCTTCATTCCCTCACTTCCTTCCTCCCTTTCTTCCTTCCTTCCTTCCTTTCCTTTTCTTTCTTTCTTTCTTTCTTTCTTTCTTTCTTTCTTTCTTTCTTTCTTCTTTCCTCCTTTTTTCCCCTCCCTCCCTTCCTCCCTTTGTATATTTCTCTCCATGTAGAAATATGCTGGGCAGTGACCTAGTTCCTGTCCTTGAGGAGTTTCAGGTCATCTACGGAGATGGCCGTATAAGCAAATTGCTAGGATGTCCTATGGCAAGCTGTGTTATAGAGGCTTACATCCAGCTCTGCAGGTACAGGTGAGGGAGTAAGTAATTTCTCCTAGGGAAATGAGGAGAGAAAGAGAGGAAGTGACATTTCATTTGGCCTTGAACATTGGGCATTTACTTCCATTCTAGGAGAGATGAGTGTGTCCTTTATACTTGGGACATAGTAGGGCCGGGATAGCTGGACTTTAAGGGTGGTGTGAAGCTAGGAGGGCAGTCCTAGCATTCAGCTTCCTCTTCCAGAAGAACTTGGGGAGGTATTTTTCTTGGAGGAAATCGATGTTGACATGAGTATTGGAGACTTGGAGGATTTTGAATAGTCCCACTAGGCCAAGTCATTCATTCTCCTCTCTTGACCCCATGTATGGGACAAGGACCCCACCCATGAGACAGGGACCCACCCATGGGACAGGGACCCCACCCATGGGACAGGGACCCCACCCATGGGACAGGGTAACAAGTCACTCACCTCACATAGACCTCTGGGAAAATCGCCAAGAGACTTGGGAGTAATCTGTCTGTACTTGCAGTAGATGCAAGAACATCTTTCCATAAGCTGAGTCTAGTCAGTCAATAGAATTGCCCTTGAAGAAATGCCTGAAGAAATGTCATTGGGAGAGAATTTCTTTTGCCCTGTGGAAATCAATAAAGACCAAGAAGAATGAGCAAAGGCTATTTATTATTCAGGGCTTGCTGGATTAAGGGAGCCAGCCACCATCACTTACTTGTGTTTTGGCAGACTCAGAGGTGGGTGGACTGGGAAAGCTTTATCGTGGGAAAAAGGGAAGGTTTCAAGTATGCCCTCCCTGATTGCAGGCTGTTGGCTCAGGGATGTTGAAGTTGGGCTAACTAGACATGGGGCCTCCATGTGATTGGGTAGGTGTACATATTTGGCTTACTTTTTTTAAATGTTTATTTTGAGAGAGAGACAGAGAGAGAGAGTAGGGGAGGGATGGAGAGAGAGAGGGAGACAGAAAATCCCAAGAAGTCCCAACATGGGACTCAAACCCATGAACCGCGAGATCCTGACCTGAGCAGAAACCAAGAGTCGGATGCTTAACCGACTGAGCCACCCAGGCACCCAGCATATTTGGCTTTCTATGGTTGGTCCTAAGTTGGAAGTAAGGACAAAAACTAGGGAAACTGTCAGTGAATTAACAGATTGTCGGATGTCCTGAACTCTTACTACAGATAGTATTCTGATAGTATTTTTCAACTTCAAGAAAAAAAGAAAAGAAAGAAGCTATGACGAGAAAAGAGACTTTGTTTTGATGAGCCGTTCTACAGCTGTGCTCCCTGTGCCTAGCTGCATATTACTTTCACAGAAAAGTGACTTGCCTTTTCTCTACCCTCCCCTGAATTCAAAGGCTTGGCTGGAAAGAGGAATCTGGAAAGGGGACTCTTTTTTTTTCTCTCTCTCTTTAACTGCTACCAGGTGTCCTACTCAGGTACTTGGGTAAAATAGTCAAAATATTTTTATAGGGGCTATAAAATGGTTTTACAATATACTTACTGTTTATGAGGAGGGCCAACATGTTGGGAGTTTTGATGGCTGTGACAGACTTACAGCAGATCAGCCCGTGTTTCTCATGGAGTTTTGTTAAAATGCGTTAATCCTGGTCACAAAGCCAAGTATAAAATTTTAGTGGCTTCTGAAACTGTCACCCTTTTTTTATGCTCCTTGTCTGAAGCTCTCTGGAAACCAATGGAACCTGACACAGCTAAACATAGTTGCTTCTGTGAACAGTGCTTATGAGGCCACGTACAGTCACCAGCAGGGGGAGGGTGACAAGGGGGATGAGTGTAAATATCACCTTTTAAATAATTAGTAGAGTGAAATAAATCAATGTTACTAATGTTTTGGGAAGCTTTTTCATTTATGTTGAAGGCCTTTTTCCCCCCAACCTAATGGTATCTTTTGACACAGAAAAATTTAACAATTGGAAAAATTAATTGGAGACAAGGATGTCTAGCTTTTTTAAAAGGCAAGAATGAAGATATAATGAAACGGGACACAACATCAACTTTTTTTTTTTTTTGCCTGATCAGGAAGTAAGTTTAAATTATCAGCATCCTCTTTAATAGCCCATAGCAAATAAAATAGTTTGATGACCTTAATGATATAAATTTTTGTGAATTAACAACGTGCTAGAAAATTATAAAGAGATTCTCATTAAATTGACAACCACAACCAATGTTGAGAGATGATTACCATCCAGCAGCAGTTCTTTTATTTCTTTATTTTTTAGCAGTTCTTTTCAAAGCAACTGTCAAGTATGGCTACGCTGAGTTTTTTCTCATTTAGGTTAAAGTTAGTGCATGAGTCCTGAATGGTGAAGGTACCAGTGGTGTGTTGAAATGGAAAATTCAGCTCCTTATTCTATGTTCAGAGGAAAAGTGCTCCTGAAAGTTCACCTCTGACCTTTTTTTAATTCTGACAGCAAAAAACAGAGATAGTGAGGGGGGGGAAGATGAATAAGAAAGCATATCTGGTCCAATAGGCAAGTGACATGACCTTTGGTTTATTCTGCATTATCAAGTCACTTTATTTCTTAAAAAAGGATAGGAATGTCTCCATTGGATCTGAAGTTAGAAAAGGGAATAATACTTAAAACAAAATTCCTTGAGTTGCGATGTTACTGATTGGCAGTGCAGCCTTAGAATTCACATTCTTCTTTTCATCATCATTCTTTTGTGCTTTTTCAGTTAAGTGGGATAATCCACCTGCCTCCTTGCTGGTAAATTAGGGCACCCATTGGAAGTGATGCCTTGTCACTCATTCACTCCAAGAACTCTATTGAGCATCTATCACTGCATGCCAGGAACTGCGCATGTTAGTGGATGAACAATAGAATACAGCCTTCACCCTCACCTTGCTGACACATGGAGAAGTTCTAGAAGCAAGCCCAGAAGCAATTGTGACTCATTGCTACAACTTCTATGGTGGCAGGGATAGAGGCTGCAGGGGAACCTGGGAAATTTATCCAAATGTAGAGGGACTGTGGTCTCTCTCTCTCTTTTAAAATTTTATTTATTTTTATTTAGAGAGAGAGAGAGAGAGAGAGAGAATGCGCCTGAGGGAGAGGCAGAGAGAGAGGAAAGAGAGAATCTCAAGCAGGCTCAGTGTTGTCAGTATAGAGCTGGATGTGGGGCTCGAACTCACCAACCTTGAGATCATGACCTGAGCCGAAATCAAGAGTCAGATGCTTAACCGACTGAGCCACCCAGGTGCCCCATGGTCTCTCTCTTTAAAAATGTGCTTTGCATTATTGTTTAATTTTAAAATTGCATACAAATTTTAAAGTTTAAAAACTGTAGTTATATGAATGGGACCGTATCATACATGTTCTTGTTTTGTGATCTCATTTTTTTGCCTTTTTGTTGGACTCAAAAATTCTTCTCCCTGCATCTTTTTCTTCCATATCATACCCCAGCCAATGTTCACAACTTAGATTGTAGATTTTTCTCCATGTTCAAATAATTATATACAAGCATATATTTACACATATATAAATATCACATGTACAAATGTAGGAGGTTTTGATCATTGGGTTGCACAGAAATGGATCATGGGGGCACAGGACATGGTGTGATTTGATGTTAAAGTTTGAGCTGGAAAATTTATTCTCAGGCCATCTGGCATGGAATCATCTCTGGTAACTTACTTCATTCGTTCAAACAGAATAAATAAAATAGCCCCAAACTATCTTTAATCATTGTTGAAGCTGATAATTCAAAAGAGAAGAGCTGGCTTTCTTCCCTGATCTACATGCTATTGGGCTGAATTTATTGATTGTGTTTATATTCCTAGAAATCACCTAAGTAAGTATTTGGACACCATTGCAGACAGTTGGGCAATAAACCCAAAGTTTCACTGGGCTATATTCTACCCCTTAGCAGGACACAATGGAGTGTTTCTTGCTCAGGATTAATGATGTTCAGATTTGACTGTGTTAGTAGTTTGCCGTTCTTTGTATTGACTCCACTGGTAACTCCCAAACTCACTGGAGAGTGAATGGCTTGTCTGACCACTCCTTTATGACCACTCTGTAACATTTTTAGTAGCACCTGGGTGGCTCAGTCAGTTAAGCGTCTGACTCTTGATGTCAGCTCAGGTCTTGATCTCATGGTTGTGGGATCAAGTCCTAAGTCGGGCTCTATGCTGAGTGTGGCACCTGCTTGGGATTCTCTCTCCCTTTCACTCTGCCCCTCTACTACTAGTGTGTGCTCTCTCTGTCTCTCAAAATAAATAAGCATTTAAATAATAAAGACCACTCTGTAACATTTTTAAATATTCAAACTGATTCACATATACACCAGCCCAATGAAGTCCTAACCCTGCCTTCCTTCTGATCCCAGATAACAGGGATGTGGGAGAGAAGAGCAAGCTTGAGAGAAAGCCCATCCCTGTCCTTCAGGACAGCCTTGGGTACTGTGCAGAGTTTTACTAGAGCCCAAATTTTTGAATATTGTTTACAAATTGGGCCTCCCATTTCTTGGTGCCTGATGACCAATTACACAGCTAACAAACTAAGCATGATCTTGAGAAGGTTCATGAAAAAGACGTTTTATTCACAGGCCATGGGTACCTCAACAGCAGTACAAATTTATGATAGAATGCTAATTGTCAGAGTGTTTTGCCCTAAGTGCCAACTTCATCCAGTAAATTTTTGACAGATATTTATTAGAGAGCAACATGAGTTATGCAAAAATCCGGGTGTATGGTTTAGTGGGAGTGGGGAGAAGACTGGGAGAGAGAAGGGGGGAAAGATAGAGGAAGTGGAGGGAGAAAGAGAGGAAGAGGAGAGGGGTAGGATGAGACCTGCCTAGAATATCATCTGCCTTTGGAGTAGAGAGAATATTTCTCTGGATCTTATAATTGTGGGGATCATAAGAGTTCTCAGTGTAGTTGTGAAGGTGACGTGAGGAGTGCGGACAGAAAGCAGAGCCACCAGGATGATCCTGAGGAAGCCGTAAGACCCTGGGGAATGGTCTGATAGATGAGGGTAAAACACAATTATTAGAGCAAAGAACTACTTTGGGCCTCTTGGGGGCAAATCCCTGAGAAACCTTAATCTGATGCTTTTCTGTTAGGGATCACTTGCCCCTCAAAAACTCATGAATACCCTTCTCCCCACCCCACCCCCCCGCCCCCACAATCATCTAGACTGTAATGCATGTAGGTAATTATTATGAAATGGCCACTGATGTCTGTGAAGGTAGATGTTACAACAGTTCCCCTTGGAAGCTGGTTTTTTCCTTTTGAATAGGCAGAAAGGTACTTAAGATGGAAGTTTTAAGGTTGGCATTTCCTTTTGCTTTAAGTTGGTTTTTCAAGATAAAATTAGAAGGTGTAAAATCCTGGCATCCTTAAGAGGCATTTAAAAAGATTTTTTTTTAACATTTATTTATTTTTGAGAGACAGAGAGAGGCAGAGCATGAGCAGGGGAGGGGGAGAGAGAGATAGAGATACAGAATTTGAAACAGGCTCCAGGCTCTGAGCTGTTTGTTAGCACAGAACCTGACGCGGACTCGAACTCACGAACTGCAAGACTATGACCTGAGCTGGAGTCAGACGCTCAACCGACTGAGCCACTCAGGAGCCCCAGCATTTTTAACAACTTTAACAGAGAGGGAGGCAAACCATAAAAAACTCTTATGTACAGAGAACAAACTGAGGGTTGCTGGAGGGTGGTGGGGTGGGGGGATGGGCTAGATGGGTGATGGTCATTAAGGAGGGCACTTGCTGGGATGAGCACTGGTTATTACATGTAAGTGATGAATCAGTGGGTTCTACTCCTGAAACCAATATTGCACTGTATGCTAACTTGAATTTAAATAAATAAACTTAAAATTCACTTTTAATAACTTTATATGTAAAATGATTTGTCTATTTCCCTTCCACATATTTTATTTCTCTGGGCCCACTTTTATGGTCCTTTGAAGCTTAAAAAATAAACCTCTCAATGACCGACCCCATCTTTTGCTTGGCATTCTGGTGATCTTTTTTTTTTTAGCATGGCCTCAGGCTCCAACAGTATAGCTGTGATAAAGTAGTTCAAAAGAGATTATGGTTTTATTTAAATACAAGGTGAGTGGCTACTTCAAGGGTGATGATCAGTTTTCCTGACCAGGAGAGGTAATAAGTGGTCGCTACTCTTTCCAGTATGGACTCTGGACCAACTGAGATACAAGAGTGTGATAAGGACCCCTCCATCAGCTTTATTGCTTGCAAAGCTGGAATGGAGTATCCAGGCTAGTGTTGAAGTAAGAAACAGTCCTCCATTTTGTCCTCTTTGAGTTGGATTGGCTTACCTAGGCAGTGGCATACTGAACAGCTGGGAACCTATGGGCATCCTGGCAGGTGCAGGCTGCTTTCTACTCGGGGAAGCATTGAGCGTGTGTTCTGGGCAAAGGAGATTGAGAAAGAGCCCATAAGGGGCTCAGTGAAAAGGGTCCAGACTCTCCTCCCAGGCTCATCGTGCAGATAAGTCTCTCCTCCCTTGCTTGGTAGGGAGATAGTGAAAGGTAGCTAATTTCCCCCAAATACTTTCAGAAGGCTGGAAGCACCAACTTTCTATGGCTTAGCAGGACCACTTCCCAAGGGATAACACCTAACCAGATCCTGCAACTTCCCAGTACTGGTGGAAGCTGGAAATGTCCATTACTCTAATAGGCTCCTATGGTGTATGATTGCTGTGGTCTATCTACACAAGTATTGGGTTGATGATTTGTTGTGAAGACACAGGTTCAGAAGGATTCTCCATACTCCAATAACAATAAATGGAAAAATTCTAAAGTTCAGGGAAGAAAATTCTAATCCATGTGGAGAATGAACCAAATAATAATTTCAAGGTATTATTTGCAACACTTATCAGAGCTCTTTTATCTAGAGTTGTCATATTTAGCAAATATAAATATCAGTATTTTGGGGCACCTGGGTGGCTCAGTAGGTTAAATGTTGGACTCTTGATTTCTGCTCAGGGCATGATGTTGTGGTTCGTGAATTTGAGCCCTGCTCGTGAATTCGAGCTTAAGATTCTCTCTCTCCCTCTCTCTCCCCCCTCCCCCCACCTCTCTCAAAATAAAACAAAAAAATGGTATTTTATTTGGCAATCTTACTAACTTCATACCATTAGTAGTATGAGCATTTTGACCTAAATATATCATGTTTACTGTTTAAGTAAAAACAGTTTTTTTTTAATTTTTTTATTTTTAATTTAAAAAAAAATTTTTTTTTTCAACGTTTATTTATTTTTGGGACAGAGAGAGACAGAGCCTGAACGGGGGAGGGGCAGAGAGAGAGGGAGACACAGAATCCGAAACAGGCTCCAGGCTCTGAGCCATCAGCCCAGAGCCCGACGTGGGGCTCGAACTCACGGACCGCGAGATCGTGACCTGGCTGAAGTCGGACGCTTAACCGACTGCGCCACCCAGGCGCCCTAAGTAAAAACAGTTTTATTGAGATATGACTCACATACGGTACAATTCACTCATTTTTAAGTACACAGTTTCATGATTTTTGTTATATTTAAAGGATTATGCATCCATGGCCACAATCAATTTTAGAGCATTTTTGTTAGCCCAAGAAGGTCTTCTGACCCCTGATCCATCACCTCCCAAATTCCTTATCCCTGGACTCACCTAACCACTAATCTGCTGTTACTGCAGATGTCCCTATTCCGGACATTTCATATAAGTGGAATCATGCAATATTTGCCCTTTTGTGTCTGACTTCTTTCACTTTGCATAGTGTTTTCAAGGTTCAAGTTTGTGGCATGTGTCAGCATTTTATGCCCTTTTAATGGTGAATAATGTTCCATTGTATGTTTGGGACCATATTTTGTTTATCCATTCATCTGTCAATGTACACTTGCATTGTTTCTACATCTTGGCTATTGTGAATGATGTTGCCATGAACATGGTTGTACGATTATCAGTTTGTGTCCCGGCTTTCAATTCTCTTGGTAAGGTACTCAGAGGTGGTATATATTTGTGGACCATGTGGTAACTCCATGTTTATTTGGAGATCTGCCATGTTTACTTTTAAACAACTTTTTAAAAAAAATTTTCTTTTTAATGTTTATTCTTGAGAGAGAGAGAGAGAGAGACAGAGCGTGGGCTTGGGAGGGCAGAGAGAGAGGGAGACACAGAATCTGAGGCAGACTTCAGGCTCTGAGCTGTCAACACAGAACCCGATGTGGGGCTCGAACCCACAAACTGTAAGATCAGGACTTGAGCCAAAATCGGATGCTTAACCGACTGAGCCACCCAGGCACCCCTTAAGCAATGTATTTTTCTCTATGAGTTTAATTTGGAAAAAATAAATGGCACAATCTTTCAAATCCCTATTTGTCTCTCTTGGTTTTCTAATTGAGTACCATTCACACAGTGCTGTGAAAAGCTTCCTTATTATCTGCTCTCCTCCCCCTAATAAAAAGGAGGCAAAACAATATTGAAATTATAATGATGTAGAATAAAAAGTGGAACAGGAAGGGAAATTCCTTTGCAAAACCACATTACCAAGGGATAGTGCATTTTTGTGGGATCCTAAAAATCCCTCAGGTCCAGGAATATTTATGAATCGTCAAGGTTTTGCTTGCTCCTTGATACCAAAACACAGGGAAAGTATTTTTGATAGTGTTTGAAACAAAAATCCAAGAATCCTTCATGGAAATCTCAACATTAAACCAGTCTTTCCTTGTCTTTCCCCTCAAATCATTTATTTAAGCGGCAATAATAAAAGGTGTCAGCAATTCAGTTCTGAGCTCCGGAAGATTTCTGTGCGCATTGACCTTTAAACGTTTGTGTCTTGACAGGTGAGCTGTTCTTAAAGTTTCCTGTGAGATATGGTGCGGCCAAGGGGTCAGGCATGCTAATGATAAAATTACCATTTACCTTTTACCTCGGCAGGCTCGGTGCCTGACATTATAAATGTAGGTAACCTTTCACCTGAAGTTCTCTTTCTTTTGCTTCTGCTAGAGATTCTGTCGGGATGAACACGCTTATGGTGGCAGAAGGCAGAGGAGAAAAGAATGGAATTTAGCGCATTTTCCCCCCTTTGGATTTCTTTCGGGGGCTGCCTTTTCTCTCTTACTCAGTCTGGATAAAACATTGTCTGTTCTTGGGGGGTAGGCCTGGGGAGCTGGAAGGAGGCTCCCTTTGTCATTTGGTATTCTTGACATTTTTGAAGCATGGCCACGGCTCGCCTTCTTTCTTTAAAGCTGCAGGTATTAATGAGGTTTTATTGGTGGGCTGCTTTCATCTGTAACAGCAGGTTCCCTTCCTGCTGATTCCAGGAGAATGGCATTTCAGTGCTACTGGGTACCGGATACGGTTAAGTAATTAGGGGACTTGGTGGCAATTTACAGAAATGCATGCTTCAAGTTTGTGTGGAAGAAAAATAAAACACAGAGGGTCGTTGGTAATAGAAGGGTCTGAAGAGGCAGATGACAGTTCGGCGGAGTCATGGAAAGTTCATGAAAAATGCTGTGGATGACAACTTCTTGAGCTCGCAATTTGCAGCGGTATATGCTGTATTTTTTACATATTTTTTGAGGAGTCTTTGAGGTGTCGTGGGATGATGAAGTTCTCTGTAAATAACACTTAGGCTAAATATCTCGAGACTTTGGACGGCGCAAAAATTAAAATCAGAAGGTTTTCATCACGAGGTAGTAAGTGTCATTGAATGTTTATTTTCTCTGGTGTGTTGAGAGTGGAGAACACAACTGGGATGGAAGTGAGGGGAATTAAAAAGGAAGAGAGAGAGAGAGGCAGAGAGGGAGAACAAAAGAAGGAAGGAAGGAAGGAAGGAAGGAAGGAAGGAAGGAAGGAAAGAAGGAAGGGAGAGATGCAGGGAGAAATGGAAAAGAGAAGGAAGAAGGAAGACAGTGAAGAAGGAAGGAGGGAGGGAAAAAGAAAGGAAGGGAAGTAAGGAGGAAAGCCTCATTTTTCCCACCTTCAGTCACATTTCATTTCCCACCCTGTCCAGAGCAGGAAACCCATTACACTGTACCCTGATAAGAGAGAGCAAGTGATTCCTTGGCCCTTGAAGTGGCTTGTCTCCACCTTGGGAGAAATGGATGGCTAATAAGGAGCCAGGAACCCATGATCCCTGGACTCTTCAGATCCTCAGAGCCTCTCCCTAACACTGCACATAGGACTTGAACAACATTTGCCTAGTGGTTATGAGAATACTTTATAAATAATGATAACTAGGGACCCAACAAGTACTGTCTGGTTGCTTAATGTGTTCGTTTAGCTCAAAATGTGGTACCTTGTGATTGTCATATGGAGTAAATCTTCAGCCACAAAAAAAACCTCATTACGGATATGTTCCACTAAGGAAATATACATTTTTTGGGAGCACTTGTAGCATATTCAAATGAAAGCTGGTGCTAATGAAATTATTCTCATGTAATTAGATATATTAAATAATGTCCCAGGTTGGTTCTATGACATGGCTGGACTGCTAATTTTTCTTCTTTCCAGGCGCAGAGAGAATTCTCTCTGAAGATTTGTGACACAAATAGCCTGAGAAGCGTGCTGATTTTGGAATCATGGCTGTGCGGAAGACAGGGCCACAGCATCCTCTTTAAGAAAATGTAGTCTTCCTATTCTTCCTCTCTGAGCTGGTGACCCAGGACTGAGCACACAGGAAAAGCCTTTTTCTTGCAACTCTTGAGCTCAAATCTAATGTGTTGACAAGGTCCCGGCAGGGACCTCGTTCGGGCTGAGTGAATTGGCAGAGTCATTTCTCGGCTTATCAGATCACGTTCCCCTTGTCTTGCTTTATTTTTCGAATCAGCCCCAACTCAGGAGACCAGAATTACAACAAGAATCCCATTTCCACCAGACAAAGGGCTCAGCCGTGCATTCAGTCATCCATTTTTCCTCATCCTTCCCCGGGTCTGGAGTGACGTGGAGCAAGACAGAGGTTCTGTGTCAGATATTACTCAAGGCTGGACCTTCCAGTCACCCTCCTGGGCACTGGGGAGTGTGAGTGAGCAGGTGCAGGGGTAAGGAGGCAGGGGAGCCAAGAGCACTTGACATTTGTGGTGAATTCCCTTTTCCCTTTTATACCTTTAAATCTCACTTCCAAATTATTTTATTCATTTTACTTAGAAAGGAGCCTTTGCTTCAAAAAGAATTGGAAGTCACAGCTTCATCTTCATGGCAATTTCATGTAATGGAACCAAAGAAGAGAGGATTCCAAAGCATCTCTTCTCCTATCTCTTCTGCATCTACTGCTTTGTTAGTTCTGTTCTTTTTCCTGGGCTCTTGTCTGTTGGACACAGTTGTGTTTATATACAGCGAGGTCATATCTTTCCCCCACTGAAGAGGCAGAAGAGTCAAATTGTATGGCCTTAGTAGGGAAGAGAATTTTTCTCAGTCTAAGTGAATAATGTTTGCAGGGACAAACTATGTTTCTAAGCACTTGAGGATGATGCTGTCTATTCCAGAGAATCCTATATGCTGTGTGCGTGTGTGTGTGAGTGTGTGTGTGTGTGTGTGTGTGTGTGAAAGAGAGAGAGAGAGGCAGAGACAGAGAGAGGATGAGAGATTTCTCTGCTTTGTTCTTTTAAGAAGACAATATCACAATATCAACGGCAGTAAGTTGGGTCGTTCAGGATGTGTGTAAACCTGTGTAGATGTAGCTATTCTTCGCAGCCACCAGGGAGACTCTCTGGTGTACTCCCCACCTTAGGACTTTCATACTGAAAAGGATAAACAATCTGAACAAAATTCCTGATTCTCATCAACCAGCCAAGCCTGCCCCTTCCATTCCGAAGGGTAATGCATTTTGTGGATGGAGCGGGGAAACTGGACAGGCAACCCTCTTTGGGGATGTAGACATCTCTGCTTCAGAAAATGTTTATTGATTCTTCGGGTTTCTCAGAACAACATTAATCATGCAAAAAGGCAAAGGCATGAACCTCAGAATCCTGGTGGCAGGAGACAGGGGAGTGGATTTTCTTTTTACAGTAAGACTTATGTCAACACATTTCTGAAAATGAATCAATAGTCAAATAACTCAAGTGACAGATTAATCATTCTGGCAAAGACCAAGGTCTATAAGATGCTATCCAATTAAAACAGAAACAACATATATGGTATTTTATTTGACCTTTCTCAAACTTCTACTAATCTTCTCACATTTTATTCATCTTTTTTCCATCAGCTTCTGGATATAAGGAGATAAAAGTTAGAGTAAAATGAAATTTAGCCATTAGGTTAGACATATAAACTTGAAGAGTGCTTACCATTATTTCAGCTCCAACTTAACAACAAAAAATAAAGTTATAAGTTCTGTATCAGCTAAAATAGACTATATAATGTGTTATGTTTGTAAGGTCCTTTATAGATGACAGAGCACTTTTTTTTTTACATCGTTTCAATTATAGTGTGGTTTTCTTTTAGCTGTTTTTACTTAAAAAATTTTTTTAAAATAATAGTTTAGCCTTGTGACTTTACTCTTGTAAAATGGGCTATTTTCCTACTTGCTTATCAATACAATGTTTCTTTTTCTCTTTCTTGAGTTCTGTACATGTTGAATGTTGCTGTGGAAGCTCATGAGCCTTTCGTGAAAGAGCTTGGGGGGAGACAGGTCAGGGCTCACATTCCTGTCTCGGCCTTTTACTGGCTGCGTGACCTGGGCAGGCTTGCTGGTCCCTAGAAATGTCCATTCAAAGATAAAAGGGATCATAGTCTCCCTGCTAGGATAGCTGTGGAGAAAATTAGTTCTATGTTCAGCATGTAGTTGGTAGTCTTACTACCACCTAATGTTGCTGTGTTGTTTATTATTATTATTATTATTATTATTATTATTTCCCGTACATAAAATTTTTCTGTTATTTAATATTCTTCACCTGTGTATCTTTATATATACACACACACATACACACACACACATATATGTGTGTATGTGTGTATATATATATATATATTTTTTTTTTTTTTTTAAAGTAAGCTTCATGCCCAGCATGGAGCCAAGCACGGGCCTGATGAGCCCATGACACTGAGATCAAGACCTGAGCTGAGAACAAGAGTTGGATGCCCAAACAACTGAGCTATCTAGTCGCCTCTTATCTGTATATCTTTATCAACAGAAAAATGATGACTGACATTTGTAAAAGGCGAAAGATTTATGTGATCTGAAGAGAAACCAGAGCATTGACATTTAAAACCATGATCAAGGAATTGGAAAATTCGGAATTATCTTGAATTATCAAAGAAAAGTTATATTTGAGGCAGTATAGCTTGAGTAATATGTATATTATAGTCTATTCTGATTCCCAAAATTGTTTATATGTTATGAACAATGACCTTTGGTCAACTGGAATATTTATTTATTCATTTATTATTCATTCATTCATTCATTCATTTATTTTTCTAAAGTTTATTTATTTACTTTGAGAGGGAAAGAGCACATGTGTGTAAGAAGGGGAGGAGCAGAAAGAGGGGGAGAGAGAATCCCTAGCAGGCTCTGCACTGTCAATGCAGAACCTGATGTGGGGCTTGAACTCACAAACCATGAGATCATGACCTGAGCCAAAATCAAGAGTTAGGTGCTTAACCAAACTGAGCCACCCAGAAGCCCCTGGTCTACTGGAATGTTTAATCAAATACTTGACTAGACTGAATAATTTTGAGTTTCCTATATTCTGTGTGTCCAATGGAGAGAAGTTGATTCAATTCTTTTTTTTTTCTATTTTTATTTTTATTTATTCATTTTTCTTTTATTTAAATCCAAGTTATTTAACACATAGTATAATAATGGTTTCAGGAGTAGAATTTAGTGATTCATCACTTAGCATATAACACACCCAGTGCTCATCCCAACAAGTGCCCTCCTTATTGCCCATCACCCATTTAGCCCATCCCCCCCCAACAGTCTTCCAACAATCTTCAGGTCTCTGTATTTAAGAGTGATTCAATTCTGAGTAGTGAGTGAAACCTGCAAATGATAGTAGTAAAGAATATTTAATAAATATTGGTGATAATTATCACATATGATATGATTATTCCTAACTTTTGTCTATATTTCTTGACCTTTGAGAGAAAGCTGTAATTATGAAGTGGCATTTATGAATCTGACAAAATTTTTTACTTATTAATAGGCTATTTGGGGGTAAGGTGGACAGTGTTTTGATACCAGTGAAGGTAGGTCATTATAAGCCTAAATACCAGTGATTTAACACACCAAAGTTTATATCTTGTTCATGCCTCATGTACACTCTGACTTGGCAGGAACAGGATGGGCTATGCAATTTGTGGTACCAGGTGAAAAAAAATTATTAAGAATTTCAAGATGATAAGGATGCCTGGGTGGCTCAGTCGGTTAAGTGTCCAACTTCAGCTCAGGTTGTGATCTCACGGTTCACAAGTTGGAGCCCCATGTTGGGCTCTGTGCTGACAGCTCAGAGCCTGAAGCCTGCTTCAGATTCTGTGTCTCCTCTCTCTCTTCCCTTCCCTGGTTTGTACTCTGTCTCTCTGTCTGAAAAATAAGTAAACATTAAAAAAAAAAAAGTATTTCAAGATGGTAGCAGTAGAGCATTGAACTCTTTGGAAGGCCCTTCTGAGCAGGGACTAGCATGGGTCGCATGCCTATGAAGCTGGCCCTGGACAGGGAGCTCTGGTCCTGGTGGTCACTCTGAGACTCAGACTGTCTGAGACTTCATCTTTGCAGATGTCACAATGATTTCCAAGGTAGGAATGACATGTGCCACTTTTACTAACATTCTGTTTGCCTAAGGATGTCACATGGCTACCCCTCAGTTTAGAATTGGCAAGGAAGCACTTTCCTATTCAATGCTTGGAAACTGGAAATAATTAGTGAACCATGCTTATGACCACCACTGACTTCCTTTTTTTTTTTTTTCTTTTGTAGTGGAACCACAGTTAAGACAACTGGGGAAAGGAGGAAGGGTCCCTAGGTGGGAGAGGTAACAATCTCAGCATTACTGGGGGAGGACCAAGGACACCCTTTAGCACTCACTCTTCTAGGGCTTTTTGCTGAGGGCTTTTAACTCTGAGGCATGTTGTATACTAGTGATTCTCAAACTTTAGCATGTGCCAGAATTACTTTAGGGCCATGTTAAAACTCACCACCCAGATTCAGTGGGTCTGAGCATTTGCTTTTCGAGTAAGTTCTCAAGTGTGTAAATGTAGGGTCTCTAGAAAAACAGAACCAGTAGGGAATCTATAGATACAGATGTACAGATATAAGTATATAGATAGATGGTGAGAGAGAGAGAGAGAGAGAGAGAAAGTGAAAGAGAGAGAGAGAGAGATCTGCAGTTGGCAAGCTGGAGACCCAAGAAAGTATAAAGTGTAAGTTCCAGCCCAAGTATAAGTCTGAAGGCAGCAGACCAATGTCCCAGCTCAAAGATAGGCAAAGAGAGAGAATTCCCTCTAAGTCAGCCTTTTTATTCTATTCATGCCTTCCTCTGACCGGATGAGACCCACCCAACTTAGGGAGAGCAATCTGCTTTATTCAGCCTGAATACTGACTCAAATGTTAATCTCATCCAGAACCACTCTCATAGAAACACCCAGAATAATGTTTGACCGAATATCTGGGCACTCTATGGCCCAGACAAGTTGACATATGAAATGAACCATCACCCCCAGTGATGCTGGTGCTGCTGATCCAGGATGGCGCTTTGAGAACCACTGGCTCTCTACTGTCTCAGTCTCCCAGTGGGATTGAGCCTCAGCTGCTCCCAGTGGTAACCTGTTCCAAAGCGTACCCTTTATTGATTTCCTTTCTTTCTAGCTCTTTCTCTAACCCCCTTTCCTCTCATTATTTCTTAGGATCACCTTCCAAATAAATTACTTGTTCTCAAAGTCAACTTTTTGGGGAACCTAACCTAAAGCATTTGCCTATAGCACAATGTGCCTGGGGTTAGCCTGTCTATGATGATTATGTTTGAAAATGTGTCATGAGTGAGATGATACTTACTTATTGTCCTTGTGGACAAAAAAAGTCAGTCCTGTATTTTAATCTTTAATTTTAGATTATAAGTGATTGTCGCCAGGAAGGCTATTGAAACTCTGGACAAAATTATTGTGCAGGGCAGTGTTGGTCTTTGGTGCTCCCTACTTTGACTCTCACTCTTCTGTTTCTTATGTCCATTTTCTCCTTGTCTCCCAGGGCACTCTCACTGCCCATACTCCCTCTGTTGCATAGGAAAGCAATTGGATGATACTGTTTTATAGGAAAATATTATTGACTGATGGTTCCTTTCTCAGTTAAGTTAAAAATATTTATTGGAAACTTACTATGTGCTGGGCACATTAGCTTGGCATAAGGAATCCAAGATAGATAATATATACTCATGCCTTGGAGGTGGGACAAGTCTAGTTCCCGAACCTGTTTACACACTGGAATCACTTTGGGAATTCAAAAAGTAAAGTTTGTCAGACCACATCTTGGGAGAGAAAATGGGTCTCATGTAGGGTTGGGAAGCAATCATTTATGAAAGCTTTCTGAGTTGTTCTGATGTGCTATTGACTCTACAGACCCTAAAGAATGCTTTACTCAAAGAAATTCATCTTTAATGAGGAAAATTCAGGGACAATGACAGGCCAGTGGAGGAGATAATTTGGGGCTCAAAGTAGCCATCTTAGTACTCTAAAAATGAAACATGCAAGGTCAGCATTATCCTCTATACCAGGATTCTCATTAATGTGTTTGATGCTGATGACGACAGAGTATGATACTGAACAAAAAAACTGAATTGAAATTGGCCAAGAATCCTATTATTTTATGGTGTTATTTGAACCAGACCTGGCTCATTTCAGTGAAAAATTCAGGGGACGTGTTAAGGATACTGCCCTTTGAGTGTCTGCAGGTATACACTTTCCAAGGCTCAGGTGATGGACAAAGTGAAAAATTCAGAAGTGACACTCGTTCAGGGACTAAGGTGGGCATCGGAGCACATGTTCTGATTCAAATAAGGCTTTGGCGTTAAAGGTTCAGGTCCTCAGTATGTCCCCCAATGACTCAGAGTTGGTTTGATTGGCTGTTTCTCGATAAAACTCTCTGGGAATACAAGTTTTGGGTTCCTTGGGTAGCAAGGGCACTGGCCACAAGGCAAGGGAAGCTGGGGCACCGGGAGGCCTGGGCCACTGTGACTGAGTTTGTCACCCATGTGGTTTCCGGGTGGAAAATCTTTCCTTAGCTGAATCCACAATGGCAGTGCCCCAGTGAGTGAGAGACATGCAAAGCTCCAACTGGCAACACAGAGAAATCTTAACGTAGAAGAAAATCCTCAGGATTCCATACAGTACCCTTTAAGTACTGAGCTGCTTAAAATATCATTCCGTTTATTGTAATTTGATGTGTGAAATTCTGGCAGGCATTTACAATTCAGATCCTGTTCCTTAGGGATTCCCATTTAGGGCCTGTTCCTTTGATTTATTCCAAGCCTCTCTTCACTTCCGGATGCTTGAAACTGTTAGGTAAGATGCGCATATATGCTCAGAGACAAATGTGTATCATTATTACCTCAATGAATCATTTACTGGCCCTGACATGTTCTAATGTCCCTGGCATGTCAGCAGCATCCCCTCCTGCCTCTCCTGACCATGGTGTTCCCTGCCCTCTCCCCTCCAGCCCCCCACATCTCAAAATTTCAAAGTATTGCCCCCATCAATCATAGGAATTTAGCTGGCAGCAGGGCAGTGGGGGAAGAGGCTGGGTAGGCAGTGGAATCATTATCCAAATACCTCATTCAGAAAAACAAAAAGATAATGGCTTCTTTGTTCTGGGGGTGGAAGGGAGATGAGAAGGGAGGGAGGATAAGGAAGCTCCCTGAGACATCAAACTCAAGCTGTTTTCAAGATGTTGATGGTGTTTGGTGGCAGCTCACACCGTGGGTACAGCCCCCTTTGCTAAGGAGAGAAATCCCTCTGTTTTTATGGCTGGACCTCTATACACTCATGGGCCGGTTCAGGAGCTACTGCCCAAAAGGGCACACATTTCTGCTTTTCCAAGCAGGACCTTCATTCAAGGTGATAGTTGAGTTAGGAACCCTGATCCCGTCCTGGTTGGGCCTCATTTTTCTCACTGCTGGGCCAAGAGAGTGTGTGATTCTCACCACTACTTATATGCTCTGTTTTTAGCTCTTTCAACTGATGTATAGTATGACCTTGTGTAAGAACATTGACCTCTCTGGGTTCCACCCTCCTCCCACCCCCAACTCCTAATTTCTCTTCATTTGGCCAGAGCACAGTTTAGTTGCGGGGGTTACTGTCGTTTGTTTGACACGACCATATTGTAAAAAAAAGATGCAAAATAGACAAAAAAATGTACTTTCCCGAAGGTAACAGAATTCTTGTTCATATTTTGCTGTGTTTCTTTCCATTCTTTCTTTTACACTTTAAAAATGTAGTTACAATCGTAGTGAATACCCAACTTTGTAGTTTGCTTTTGTGCCTTTTCCTGTGTTGTTAATTATCTCCAGAAACCAGGATTTTTAATGGATTTATGATATCAAGACATATTTCTTATTCCCTTCTATTTACTCCACCTAGAAAAGATACTACAATTGAGATACAGTTTTTCCACTGAAAAATACCCCTTGGATTTGCTCTTGTTGCTTTTGAAATATTGGTGGCTTCTTTTTTAGAATAGGAAGCTAGCCCAGTACCTTGGAGATAAAATGTTCAGATGAAACCAAAACCAAAAAAAAAGTGGGTTCTTCCTTTCTACAGGTAGTCTGCCCATAAACTCTAAGCAAAATATTTGATTCCTCCAACTCTTGGATTAATATATTCCACGGAGCATTTTTTTTTAACTTTTATTCCTAGAATTTCTGGTAAATTCTTCTGGATGTTAACTGTCCTCAAAGTGTACAAGAAATCCTGCTGGGACACAGAGACCAGGGCATCAAATCTCTTTAGAGCTGCCTGATGCAAGGAACTACCGGTGTCTGACCATACCAGGGAAGAGAACTCACAAAGATCTACAACTGAGGTATGATTGAATTATATGTGTGGCTTTTTTTGTCCCCAAGTTAGCTGGGGAGACAAAGTGAAGAATTATTGGAGCACTTCTCTCCAGATCATAGAGTAACAGGTGATGCCAAGTATTTGTCTCACGAGAGCTCTTCTGTTGGCTTCTCCCTGAAAGGCTGGCCACCTAAGAAGGCTTTACACTCACTGGAGTGCTATCACACTGCGTCATAATAGAAATATTTATATTTTGAAAAACAAAACTTTCAAACAGAGAGGGAGGCAAACCCATAAGAGACTCTTAAATACAGAGAACAAACTGAGGGTTGATAGGGGGGTGGGTGAGAGGGGGAAATGGGTGATGGGCATTGAGGAGGGCACTTGTTGGGATGAGCACTGGGTGTTGTATGTAAGCAATGGACCATGGGTATCTACCCCCGAAACCAGAGCACAATGTATACACTGTATGTTAGCTAACTTGACAGTAAATTATATTAAAAAAAAATCCAAACAACAATTTCAGAAAGTGATTATTTTTGAACAGTGTTCTCCTTTTTCTTTGATAACTCATGGTTTCCAGGTGAATTCATCATGGCCTTCACACCAAACCTACTGGCTGCTTCCCCTCCCACTGTGTTATTCCAAATTAGATAACTGGGAGTCAACTGGGAGTCTTTCAGTTCTCACATCTGACACTGACATGATCTTATTAATTCTACCACATATAGTTTACTTCTCCGCCTTCCTATCCACAGTGCCCTAACTCAGTTCATGTTCTTATTGCTGGTTGACCAGATATCCGGGTTGCCTCCATAGCCAACCTCATTCAGTGACTTCTTTCCCCTCATGCCTGATCCCACAACCACTCAATTTATT